>NC_133618.1:512843733-513208108 GCF_048593235.1 Sminthopsis crassicaudata
AACTTTTTTTTTAACCTCTAAATCTATAAAGCTATGAATTCTTCCCCGGGTTGCCCACCCAGACTCAAGTGATATCATATGGACAGGATGAACTCCAGCCAGGAGTGAGGAGCTAGATCCACACATCCATGCTAAGTATAAACTGTAAAAAATACTCAAGGAAATTACTAGATGGATTCAGGAAAGACTAGGGAGGCACAAGAATAAAAGAGGAGAATGGGAAGCATTCTCCAACACCACAGAATCTAATTCACCAGCATTAGCAGTAGTAAACATGATGGTGGTTTTGATAGGAGGGGTAGTAATAGTGGTGGTGGTGATGGTAGTGGTGGTGGTGATAGTAGTAGCAGCAGCAGTAGTAGCAGTAGTAGCAGTAGTAGCAGCAGCAGTAGCAGCAGTAGTAGTAGAGTAGTAGTACCAGCAGCAGCAGCAGCAGCAGCAGTAGTGGTAATAGTAGTAGTAGTAGAATAGTAGTAGTAGCAGTAGTAGCAGAAGTAGTAGTAGTAGTAGCAGTAGTAGTAAAGTAATAGTAGCAGCAATAGTGGTGGTTGTAGTGATAGTGGTAATAGTAGTAGTGTTGGTAGTAGGAAAAGGAGGAAAAAATAGTAACAGTAGTGATAGTTGTGGTAGTAGTGGTAATGGTAGTGATTGTAGTAGTAATAGTAGTAATAACTTATTTACATTATGTTTCAAGTCTATAGAACATCACCTTCACAACAACCCTTTGAGGTAAACAATATGGGTTTTTTTGGTATATTTTTCCCATTTTATTATTACAGAAACTGAGATTCAGAGAGATGAATCATTTGTCTCAGAGGCCATACCAAAATCCAGCTGTTCCTAAGATTCTTTACTCTACCAAGCTTTATTTTCCTGAACACAGGGGCTCTCCCTGTAATAGCAGTCATGTCTCTCTTCCTCTGTGAAGAAAAAGCCTTCATTTGCATGCATCTATTATGCTAAATTTCTATACTATATATAATATTTTACATATATAAACTCTATAGCTTATCCTCAAAAGTTAATTGATAATGGTTAAGCAAGCTTAATCAGGAAGGACTAAATGATTCCCCAAGGGTCAATCCTCAGCTTCAACAATGAATAAAAGGTAGCAACCAAGCTAAAGTATGGAAGATAAGCAATAAAAAATAAAGACAGGCTTTCCTTAGAGTTCTGCAAAAGCAGACCAAGAAAGACCTGTTACTGATATGTTCTAGTAACAAAAGGAGGCCATGTGGGGTAATAGCTTAAAACTCTAAGTCTGCAGTTGGAAAGATATGAGTTCCAAGCCTGCTTCAGACACTTCTTAGCTGTATGAATAGAAATCCGTACATAAAAGGCAATTGTTAAATTTGAGGAGTGAAAATGTATACCTTGGAAATTAACAAATGGATATCAATGTCTTCAGGAAGTGGGGATTCTTTTAGGTCCCTGCTCACCAAATTGTGTCAATATGAAGGATAATTTAAGTAACTCTGAAGAATGATAGTGAAAGGATACTGAACTCCCACATAAGAAAAAATTGCCTTACTGTTAGTGACAAGATCAATAATCCCATACTGTTTAGCTTCACACTGTGCTACCTGGTATTTCATTAGCAAAGTCTAGAATGGCCATGGCAAAAGGGATAACAAATTAATTCAGCTTCTGATTATCTAGTATTAGTCACCAGGCACCATCCACTATCTTTGTTGGCCACAAAGGGTTATTATGAGGGGAGTTGGTAAAGCAAAACTCTCTAATCTCCTTCATCTCAATTACAAGGGAGGAAAGTGCTTTAATAAGCCATCCCTCTAGGACCCTATATTATTTAATATTAACTACATGAGATTGTTTTAGCAACTCCAAGAGCATCCATTTAGTTCTGCCCACAATAAGTGGCATAGACGGTACCAAACATATCAAACACAGGTACCAACTTCCAAAGAATTCATAATATCTATATTGTAATATGACAAATATCTACCAAGGTGTCCCCTCCCTGTTGTTATCAGGCTTGATTTTCTTGATTTTTTTCTAAAATCCAACAAAAACAGGAGGCCTGTGTGATAGAGCAAAGCTTAAACTACTCTAACAGCTTTCTCACCAATTCTAGATGATTTGATATGCCTTTTTTGGGTACAGAAAAGGTGGGGTCAGGACCCTTCAGATTCAGTGAATGCCAGGAGATCAATCAAGTTACATATCCTGTCATGATAAATAGAAGCATTTTCATCTGGAAATGGGGAACAGGTGCAGGTTGAATATTCTTCCTAGGGCTGGGATAAGTAAATCTTGAATTAATTTTAAAAAACCAAGATTGCCTCATTTCATCTTAACTTGGGACCTGAACTAGCCAGATGCCCACATATATCCACTATACACATTCCTAATCAGCTATCACAGCTGAGAACCTCAAAGTTGGGGGACAGAGGAATTTATAGATCACTTAGTCCAGCTTAATCCCCTCCAAAATGTTTCCCCACACACAGTCATTCAGGATCCACTTGAAAACCTTCAGTGATTAAAAATTTACTATCTTCTAAAGCAACCCATTTCATTTTGGGATAGTATCCATTGTTGGGTAGTTTCCCCATTCTTTAAACCTACATTTGTTTCTTTGTTTGCAATTTCTACCTATTATTTCTAGTTCTAGCCTCTGCAGCCAAAGCTGACTCTGCAGATAGGGGCTGGACATTTGTCCTAGATACTCCTCCCACCTCCTTTGTACTCCCCAAATACAATAGACTAGCCCCAATCAATGATGAAAGGAAAATTGTTCACAGAAAAGCATTGGAATATGAGCAGTACCAACAGAAGATCCCTCAAGGTTAATTCAGCATCATAAATAAAATTACTATCTACATGCTCATAAAAAATGACACCTATGGTAACAGCCTAAAGGGAGGAGGCGGGGGAGGGGTGGAACAAGATGTGCTGGAGCTGAACCTTCAATCAATTGTTAAATTTTCAGCATAAACATTTATACCTTAGAAATCAGCAAATGCTATAGAGTGGACCTTGATTTATTATTGAATTGATTTGCTAGACTTAGAGAAATGATGGGGAAAATGTTAATAATGTTGATTAAATTGAAAAGCTTGTCCTACTTACATTTTGGGAGAATGAGAGATCCAGTTGTAAAACATTTAGCAGGGTGAGTATGAGACCCTTATCTCAGCCATGTCTCTCAATCATCCTTGCCAAATCTCACTTATTTTATAACTACATTTCTTCCAAACATATCCTTTGATCTACTCACAAATTCTACCCTAAGTTCTATTTCTAATTCTACCTCTCATCAGAAATATTGCAATAACATTTTAATATGTCTCCTTGTTTTCATTATTTTCTTTCTCTAATCCATCTACCACCCAACTACCAAATTAATATTCCTAAAACATAGATCTGTACCCTTACTCAAAAATTTTAATGACTCTCTATTGACTCAAAGATAAAATACAAAACTCTAATTTAATACTATTCTAAAACTCACTATAATTAATGCTTCTACCTACCTTTGCATTTTTTCTTCATCCTATCCTCCATCATGCTCTCCCTGTTCCAGTGTAACTATGGTTAGTACCCCGTACTATGTTCCCCATATGCAATCTCATCTCCTTCCTCCACAACTTTGCATAGATGGTACACCCTTCTCACATGTACTCCTTCAATTCCCAAACTTCTTTCAAAATGCAATCTAGATGTCACTTTCTATATAAAATCTTTCCTAATTATCAGTCTTGCCAATCCAGCTGTTAATGTTCTTTCTTTCTTTAAATTACCACATATATACTTTGTATTTATATGTATATACATTGTATCCACCTAGGATATATATTCAAAGTCAAGTAAGTGCCACTGTTAGCCCTTCACATTTCACTTCAGATGATTTGCTCATCTAAAAATGATCTCCATACCCCGGATCAAACATTGCCTCCTCCACAAAACCTTCCTGTATTTCCCCCTAACTGGACATGCTCTTTTCCTCATCCAATTTCAAAACATTTTGTGCTGGTTTTATCTGCTTTCCATATTTTAATTTGTATTATATTTGCTTGTCTACACATCATCTCTATTAGATTGCAAGTTCATAGTTTCACTACCCTCTCTTTCCCCATGTACAAGATGAGAAAATTGGACTATATGGACTCAAAGGCCCCTTCTAGTTCTAAATCCTAGGATACCTTAAAATTGCCAACTTTTCATTTCTTATCTTAGCTCATGTCAGCAGCCAGAGCTGTCCACAGAAAACACTTGAAAGATCAGCCTACTTGTTCACTTGTGCCACCTAGTGGAAAACAAAATCAAGTTTAAAAAAATAATGATTTTTTTTAAATTATTCAGTCTTCCTTTAAATGGCAGAATGTCAAAACTATGGAAGAGACCTTGGAAGTCATTTAATATAACTCCCTCACATATATTAAGAAAAAAGGAAACCTATAAAAATTAAGTGCCTTTCCCAAGATCTCATAGATAGGGTGTCCCAAAAGCCTTAAAGACTTTTGGCATACCTTGTAGAATCATGGTACAATCAATGCAGGAAGGAATATGGAGCCAGACGACTTCAGTTCTATTTTAGGCTACCAGTTATGTGACTTTTGCCAGTCACTTAATCTATCTGAACCTCAATTTCTTCATCTGCAAAAAAGGAGGGGGTTGAACTAGATAAAATCCTTTCCTGCTCTAAATCTATCATCCTATGGAGTAGCAGAGCAAATAGGACTTCAATGCTTTTTTTCCCTCAAACACTTATTGATAGTTTTAGTTTATTGATATTCAGGGGATGACAATGCAGTAGAAAAACTATGATAAGGTGACTAATTTACATACAAATGTCAGTTAGAGGAACTGTGTGTGTTTTGAGTCTGAAGAAGAAAGACTTGAAGGTACATGATAGATGCCTACAAGCACTTGCAGAATTGTCATGTAGAAGATGAATAGACTTGTTGAGCTTGGTTCCAGAGGGCAAAACTAGGACCAATGGAAAGAAATTACAGTGAGATATCTGAGATTCCTGAAGAAAATGTCTTAAGACCTGGAATTATTTCCAAAAAAGGATGATGTGACTCCAAAGTTAAGGAGTAAATGGTCCCTGTCATATCCAAGCAGGAAGCTGTAGAAAGATTCCTGTTTCAATTAGGTTGAACTGGATGACCTCTAGGACCCTATCCAAATTAAAGTAAAATTCTGCAATTTGATTTTGTTATTCTTTAGAGATAAATATAGTGACGTCACTGGGTAACATACTCCTTTGGACTTGAGCTAACCCTGACTTGAAAGCTGATCATTCTGTAAGAGTCAGCTTATTTTCCAGTGAGGGGAATAGGAGAGCAAAGATAGAGCAATTGAATCATGTTGAGGGACAGGGTCAGCTTCAGACCTGTTTTTACCAATGCAGGAAGTTCTTTCTACAAATGGAGATTAGTAACCTCTTCTCTTGAAAATCTATCTAGGAGCCTGGAAAATTGGGATTTGTCCACACTCATACACTAGTATTTTTCAGAGGTAGAATCAGCTTTCTATACATTATATCATACTCTGTGATTTTCTGTCCAGGCTCATGATTTCATCAGTATAAGGAATTCCCAGTGAGGAAAATCCTTCTACCAATTGAAATCAGCAGGGGTTTTTTGCAACTTATACTCTCATAAATTTGCCTATTACTGAGAGGTAAAGTGGTTTTACTCAGGGTCCCCCAGAAATATGTGTCAGAAGTAGGACCTAAATTCTAGACTTCCTAAGCCCTTGGACCAGTTCTATATCCAGTACCCCAGGCTGCCTTTCTTATCATTATCACCCTTTAAGTTATACAGTGCTTTAGTTTACAAAAACAAAAACAAAAATAACAACAAAAAAAACCTTTCTTCTAAAAAGGTACTGTAAGCTTTATTCCCTCTGTTTTACAAATAAGGAAACTGAGACCCAATCAGGTAAAGTAATTATCTAGGACTAACACCAAGATCTCCTGAGTCAAGTGCTGGGACTCTTGACTTTCCACATTACTCTTTAAATTTATTAGGTATTATGCAAACATGAAACTCATCATTGTGTAAAAAGCCTGGCAGTGAACAACCCAACCTGATTTTCATTCCTTTCAGGAGAACTTGATACATCCAAGAGTCTAACACATACTGCAGGTGCAGCCTAAAAACTGATAACCCCAACATCAATAAAGTGAAAATCATTGCTGACCTGGACCCTGTGTGGTCAAATACTGCCCCTTCCAAGTAAGGGTCGTTTTCTGGATGGCCAACTCTTCCTGATCTGCTGTGTGCAGCCTCTGTTGAACAAAGCTTATAAGCACTACTGAATATTTACAGGAAGACTTAGGAATCCTTTTCCTAATCTAATGTGTCTTTGACATTAAGTAATTGACAATTTAATCATTCAAGGTCCTCTAAACCTATTGAAAACCTACTTTTCCAGCCTTTTTTCATCATTACCCTTCTTTCTGATGGAATCAAACTAAATTCATCACCCAAAGCACAGCCCAATTCTCTTCTATTACAACTCTCTTCATATTTAAAGTGAAATGGCACAGTGAATATGCTGTACAACACAACGGATAGAATGCTGAGTCTGGATTCAGGAATTCAGCCTCAGATGCTTTATAGCTCTGTGAACTTTGGCAAACTACTAGACCTTTGACTCAGTTACCTCAATTGTAAAAATGTAGATAATAATAGCATTTACCACCAGAGTTAGCACTTAATAAATCTTTGTTTCCTTCCCAATACCTGAATGTTTTCTTTTTCATTGCCCATACCTTAAATTCAAAAATCCACATCTTTTGTGAATCCCCAAATGGCGATCCTTTCAGCTCAGACCTAAAAGAGGTCCTTGTTTTGTAAGGCACTTATAATGTCACATTATATATTCTGTACGTGTCCGTATCTGCTAGACAGTAAGTTATCTCCCTGTTAGACTTCAAGCTCCCTAGGGATCATATTTACACTAGCTCACAACATCATTATTGTGAGGAAAGTACAACATAAATATAAGTCATTATTATTGGGCAATCTGACTTCCCATCACTTTCTATTTGTCCAAATTCTTCAGGGGAGAGATGCCAAGTAAGTCTAATAAACAAAGCTGTGAGATCTAGAAAATGGTGTATGAACTACAGAACCAAACACCTATAGATATAAGGGACTTCAAGCATTTTATTCGAATGCCCTCATTTTATAGATAAATTGAAACCCTCAAAAATTAAGTGATTTGCCAAAATTACCCTGGTATTACATGGCAAAGTCAGGATTTGAAGCCATGTCCTTTAAATCCAGATTTAGCTCTCTTTTTACTCTCCAACACTCTCAGTCCCCACATATTTCCAATTATACTTAGCTATGAATGTGTAATTCTAAATTCTGTATTCCCAAAGACTTAGCTGCTCCCTGTTATTCTCCATAAGTATAATTACATGAGAAATGCATCCTTTTGGTCCAGAATTCTGCTAAGTGTTATCACAAGATATCACATTGATCATGAGTAAACTAAGTGATGACACTTAGAAATATGGGTCAAAATGTTGTTGGAGTGTTGTCCCATTATTGATCTTGCAAGGAAGGTGTCCAAATACTAAAGAATTCATTATGAAACTGTCACCCACAAAAAAAGAGCAATCACAAAGGATGGGTGCCATGTGAGACTAAGGATCATTTTAATTTGTTTTCTTTTCTATGAATTACCATAACCAAAAAATTCATCTTATCTTCTAGTTATGATTTTCTCTATATTTAGCAAAGTTGGTCCTCAAATAGCTAGCTTACTCCAAACTGGAAGCCGTATGGACTCAATCTAGAAAAATGGCAAGAAAAAAGAACAAAAGGTTCAGAATTGAATGGGGTTTTTTTTTGGATTGTCTATAAATTTTAACTATAGTGTAAGGGCCCTTTAAAGGGGCGGACACAGTGCATCGGGATTGAGGCCCAGAAGTAATTTCTGTGGATATTAGGACTGCCCTTGGGCGGGATCCTGGCCATATTGAGATAGTTTTGTAATGGGTGACTCTCTCGCTGATTGGCTGTGTGTGTGACCTCACAGGCCCTATATAAGCCCACTGCAGGCAGCAACCGCCCTCTTTAACCTCCTGCTGTTCACCCTGGCTCACCAGCCTGGGTGGCCAAGCCAAGATGGGTAGCCGAAAGAGGTAAGGGTTTTGGTAGTGAACACATGGGTCTTCTGACCAGGTGTTCACTCGGGAACCAACAAGTCAGGGCATCAGCTAGGGCATTATGTGAGTAGGTATAATAAAGGCTTTTAAGATTACACGTGGTTGTTCTTGAGTGCGCTACCGGTTATTAAGCTATAGATTCAAGAGATTGTGGACAGAGACCTTAGAAGGCCTCAGAGGAGGCGAGCCGGGTAGAGCTCACACTGCAAAGGACAGTGGTCAAAGGTGCTCTGGTGGGTCTAGGACAGACTAGTAATTGTAACTGCCAGGAGAGCACGTTACAAATGGCGCCCAACGTGGTGGACACATAAGGAATTATCAGGTTTTGAAAATATTTAATATTCAGAATTAAGATTCTGAAAGATCCGGTAGAAACGCCACTTAAGAGGGAAGACAGAGAAGCAATATGGACCCAGGTAAATCTGGGATCAGACTCAAGGACACAGCTGAACATAATGCTTATATCAAGAGGTTAAAGAGCCAGATGGAAGATCTTTTAACAAAGATCACCACTGAAGAACAGCAGGAAGCTTGTAATCAAGCTCCACAAAGGCTATCCCCACACCTATTAGATATAGCTCGGAGAGGGAGCAACCTAGAGCTAATGCGTATGTATGACAGTATAAAGTACGAAATGCCACAGCAAGAGTTGCTGGAATTGCAGGTTAAACTACAGATTGAGATAGAGAAAGAAGAAAAAGCTAGGTTACTACAGATAGAACAGGAAGAGTTCAAACCAGTGGCTGAAACTAAGGAAGGAAATAAACGAATCACATGGACTTCAGTTGTAGAAATTCTTCTTAGCGTTTTGTTGGTTTACCTCGTGCATTGTTGTTTTAAGGAATTTATTGATTACTCTTTCATTGAGAAGTTTAGTTCTTTTTATGTGCAAAGCTCAGGTTTGATTTTAAATCAGCCTTTGGGGAATTTTCCAATTCTTCTTCCCTCTGCCTCACCTTCTTGGGCCAAGGGAGAAGGGGGAGGAGGAAAAGGAAGGGCGATAATACCATCAGCACTGCCCATTAATCCATTCAAAACTCCTGTGTCTTCATTTCAAAAGACAGGAGTAGGCTTTATGCCCCAAGGCAAAAAGGAATTGTGGGGTATTGAGTATAATCAGAAAAGTTTTAAAAATACAGTTCAGTTAATTTCTAAGAAACCTTACAGGGACAAGACCTTGCAGTTAGAGAGAGTGGAATTTTATCCTTGTAAAACTGCTAGGATCGTCTTTGGAGAGTTGGAACTCCTCTTTTATTACCTGGTGGATTTTCCACTTCCACAGGTGAGCTTGATTTCCCAACCCCCTACGGGTACTTATAAAACAGTGTTTATGTCTAGAATGGGTTGGAAAATTGTTGTTTTAATCACTAGAATAAATAGACAGTGTGTGATCTTTGACCCAGGAGGAAAAGTAATATCAGATTTATTGATTCACACTCCTGGAGTACAATTCGGTATCAGAAACTCAAACTTTGATTTTTAGGCAAAAGAATTCAGGGATATAGCCGAGTGTTCTAGTAAAGTCATTACTGCACAGACTATCCCCAAGATCTTCTCTTCTAAACAAGAGAAGGGAATTTTGGGATATGTGATTGCTTACAATTTTTAAATTTTGATTTTACATTTTTAAACATTTTTGATTTTACATTTTAAAGTTATTTTGGTTTTATATTTTTAATCTATTTTGGTTTTACATTTTTAAATTCTTTGCCTTTTACCTTAGCAATGCACTTCGGGCATACACAGAAAGTGCAGCTAAGTGACAGACTGACTTTTGTCTGACTTTTGATCTTTTTGACAACAACTTTGTTTCCACTGTGATGTGGAAAGGCCTGGATGGCATTTGGAAAGGCCCAAGTTGGGCCCCGGGGACATTCCTTCCTAGGTGCAGATCCAGCAGCAGAGTTCATCCCCACCAGAGACATTTGTAACCTGGGGATCCAAGAGAAGGACCAGACAACCGGCCAGAGGGACCAGCCAGATGTCCGCAGCCCTTCAGACGCTGATGGCAGCGATGCCCTCCTGACCGTGACACCAGAGACAGCAGACAGTTCCAGTGTTGCAGCTGAAATGGACTGTTTTGGGTGATATGCAATATAAAGACTGTAAATGGACAATGGGCCTGCTTGCTTCTCCCGTGGCCACTTGCCATATGGTGGCCTGGGAAGAGGCTTTGCCCTATGCTTTCTATTGAAGGACTATGCTTTTAAATTAGTGGGTGAAAAACCAACACACCCACCTGCCATTGTTATTGAGACAATGTTACTGGACATGACTTTGCTTATGTGCACCTGTGAAGCTAGAATTGTTCTAGAATTGTGAAAAGTGCAATTGAGAATTGTGATAAACTAGAATTGCTCTAGGATTGTGAAAAGTGCAATAGAGAATTGTGATAAGCTAGAATTGTTCTAGAATTGTGAAAAAGTGCAATTGAGAATTGTGATAAACTAGAATTGTTCTAGGATTGTGACAAGTGCAATTGAGAATTGTGATAAGCTAGAATTGTGAAAAGTGCAATTGAGAATTGTGATAAGCTAGAATTGTTCTAGGATTGTGAAAAGTGCAATAGAGAATTGTGATAAACTAGAATTGTTCTAGGATTGTGACAAGTGCAATTGAGAATTGTGATAAGCTAGAATTGTTCTAGGAGTGTGAAAAGTGCAACAGAAAATTGTAAGAAACTAGAATTGGTCTAGAACTGTGATAAATGTAACTAGAATTGTGACAACCTACCTACTGATATTTGTTAACTAGAATTGTGATGTTTTACCTTGTTGACTTCCCACCTCAGTGTTGACATCCTACCTCATTGGCATCCTACCTCATTGGCATATTATCTCGAGTATGACTTTGATGAATGGGTTGAACACTTGGGCCACTGTTGAGCCTGGTTCTCATTGTCATACTTCTGTTTACTGATCTGCTTTGTACCTCCTTGGGCATAACACTGTCATCTCATGGATCAAGTGAACTATAGCTGGTGCTAAAAGTTTAGCTTGGTAAGATGTGCGGTTCCCGCAAAACAAGAGAAAGGGAATTGTAAGGGCCCTTTAAAGGGGCGGACACAGTGCATCGGGATTGAGGCCCAGAAGTAATTTCTGTGGATATTAGGACTGCCCTTGGGCGGGATCCTGGCCATATTGAGATAGTTTTGTAATGGGTGACTCTCTCGCTGATTGGCTGTGTGTGTGACCTCACAGGCCCTATATAAGCCCACTGCAGGCAGCAACCGCCCTCTTTAACCTCCTGCTGTTCACCCTGGCTCACCAGCCTGGGTGGCCAAGCCAAGATGGGTAGCCGAAAGAGGTAAGGGTTTTGGTAGTGAACACATGGGTCTTCTGACCAGGTGTTCACTCGGGAACCAACAAGTCAGGGCATCAGCTAGGGCATTATGTGAGTAGGTATAATAAAGGCTTTTAAGATTACACGTGGTTGTTCTTGAGTGCGCTACCGGTTATTAAGCTATAGATTCAAGAGATTGTGGACAGAGACCTTAGAAGGCCTCAGAGGAGGCAAGCCGGGTAGAGCTCACACTGCAAAGGACAGTGGTCAAAGGTACTCTGGTGGGTCTAGGACAGACTAGTAATTGTAACTGCCAGGAGAGCACGTTACACTATAGTTGCTTTAAATTATAGACATAGATTCAGGGAGGCAAGGGGTGCCTAAGCAAACCCTAAGATCTTCCCAAAATGGTGTTTGGAATCTCTTTTTTAAGTAAAATTTAGTTGTTAATTTTTATAATTATCTAATTTTCATTTCTCTAATTTATTTGATAAATAAAATAACTTTTTTGACTGAATATTTGATAAAAGTTCACCTTTTAATTTTTTAAAATTACCTGGATATATATTCTACTGAAACATTGCATATAGTTGGGCTCTAAAATATTGGTCTTTGTTTAGTGGATCAAATGAAATAAAAAGTAAAGTACTTTGTAAACTTTATGAAAGTATTATATGTTAGCTATTATAATATATTATTACTATTTTTATTAATGACCAAGAACTGATAGTATATTGAAAGAACTGAATCATATTAATAATGATAGCCTCCCAATAAACAAAACCAGAAGGTAAAAGGATTTTTAGGGTAATTGAAAGAATTCAAACCAATGCAACAATCATGTATCACATACTATATACAAGGCATTCTTGGATTCTAGAGATACAAAAATAAAAATTAACTAAATGGCTCTCCTTAAAGAAGCTGACTGAGAAATTAACCAACCTGGTTTTATTATGGTCCCAAACACCAAAAATATTATTTCTTGGAACATTCAGTCATCTTACTTGTGATACTTATGTCCATAAGCAAAACGATCCCAACCATAAATTAATTTCCAACAAACATTGAAGAAACAAAAAGATAGATAAATGTGACAAAGACCCTTCGAATCAGGAGCCAATATGTTTGGCATTTGGTAACTTCATTGGGAGGGCAGATGGCAAAAAAAAAAAAAAAGGTTTATTAGCCTTTGGAAGACTTACCTTTATATACATGAATACTTTCAAGAATCAAAAGGCATAGAGCATGGCAAGTACCAAATAAAATCATTAAATAATTAAATTTACTATATCTTAAAATTAAGAAATGACTGTTTGCTAATGCAGAAGTCATCAGTATCAGATGCCTGAGTATAGTCAGATCATCAACTAGTTAGAGCAAAAGAAAAAATCAACAAAAATTAAATTAGAAAGAAATAGTTAAGATAAGAAGATCCCATAAGCAGTTGTAACAGCATCAGACTGACTGATTCAAATGGACTAGTAATACCTCCAAAAAAGGGTAATGAGAAAAGAGAAAGATATTGACCTTGATTAATAATATTTCTTAAAGAAATTTAACTAGCATAAAACTGTGAGTATAGCAAGGAGGCCAAAGGAGACTAGAAAACAATTTACCAATTTGGCAAATAAAAAGATATGGCAGACAAGGGTAATACTACTTTAAGATGAAAAATAAAACAACATGTAGGAGGATGGTGGAAGATTACAAACAATACATTTTTATGAAAGTGTGAACAGCAGGGACAGAGAAAACAAGTCTACTAGAAAGCTTGGCACAAAACCCAAATGAGTCACATCATCCCAAGAGCATTCATAGATTAAACTGGCAGGAAAACAACAAACAGATGGAAATTGAATGGATTTGTCAACATTTCTGTAACAAACTTTATCATTAAAAAAAAAAGAACTATCAGATTTGGATTCTAGTACCTCAAGTCCAATATACTACTTAGGGCACAGAAATAGTACCTAGTTGACAATATCAGGAATGGTGAATGGACAAAATATACTTAGGAAATGTGTGCTTCATAAAATATTGAAGGAATTTAGGGATCATTTTTATAAAATAACTCAGTCAGCAAAAGGTGCCAAAAAAAAATCTAAAAAAGAGAACTTTTTTAGTCTAAACCTAGGATTGAACAGATCTCATTATTTCCTCAACAATAAGACAAGAAAAAATCAATAACTTCTGATCCATATGTCTATTATCTTATCTTCATAAAATCTACGAAAGTAAGTTACATTTGAGGATATGTTGGATGAAAATATGAGAAGGGAACAGGTAGGCTTTTACATACCATATCTTTTTCATAACAGTGGCTGAAAGTAGCCAAGAATATAAGATTCTATTGCATTAATTATTTATGGACTACTGAAAAAAGAAAAATGTTTAACTCAGAATAAAAGGATGTCTTAAAGACTACTCAAAAAGGTTCTTTTATGCATGTCTTTAAGAACATAATAGATTCTTTGATCGAAGCAACAGCAGTTAACTGCTCAATTACTATGAATATGCATTCATAATATGAATAATAAATATGAATTATGCATACATAAGAGGTGTATGTTTGCCCAAATTGTTTACCTATTATCATGAAGGATGTCTTGTGCAAGGTTCAAATGAAAGAAAGGTGTTCCATCAGTTATGAAGTCTCCTAGATGCTCCTATCTATAGATGCTATTGTGCTAATTACATCAAGTTCCAAAACATTACAGAGCTTCCCCAGTGGGATCCTTGATTACTCAAAATGGCGCAGTGGATAGAGCACCAGCCTTGAATTCAGGAGGACAGGAGATCAAATCTGGTCTCAGACACTTAACACTAGCTGTGTGACCCTGGGCAAGTCACTTAACCCCAGCCTCAAAAAAAAAAAAAAAAAAAAAAAAAAACACCTCAAAAGAAATCGGTCAAAAAGTCCACACTGGAAAAATGTTATTTGCCAAACCATTACCTGTACTTGGATGAGAATTCCAGGGCACAAAGTTAGAATGTGTGTCTATGTATGTAAACATGCATGTATACATCTCTTTTTAAATTTTCATATATGCATACATGTGTCATATAGGACAAGGATTACAATGGGACAATGACTTGGTTCCAGAATTGAATAAGAGAAAAAGAGCATGGATTTCATTTGGAAACATGTACAATGCAAAGGAATTTCAGAAAAATATATACTTCTACTTCATAGACTACAAATTCTCAAGGAAATGAGATTACCAGACCATTTTACTTGCTTCCTGAGGAATCTGAATATAAATCAAGAAGCAACAGATAGAACTGAATAGAAACACTTGATTGGTTTAAGATTAGGAAAGAAATATGACAAATATGTTCTTGAGCCTATTTATAATTTCAATCTATAACATTTTATCAGAATAAGTGCTGGATTTGCTGCCCAGTCTGTAAAATAATCCCCCTTTAATTATTCTAATACCATAGCTTTCAAATGCCAAAGGAGAGTGGGGACCTTCCTCACTCAAAATCTTCAGATTGAAACAAGATGACTACTTGTTGGTGATCAAATTATGAACAAGAAGAGATTCAATGTTCAGGCATTGAAAGAGATAGCCTATGATGTTCCTTCCACCTGTAAGAACCTATAATTTTTTTCTTCCTTTTGTTGAGTTCCAAACAAGGTATTTCTGAAAAATTTGTAGGCTCAGCCCCATGTCCAAACCAAGAGGCAAAGATATTATTATTGTAAAACCCTTGACAGTGGGAGCTAAGTTCCAACATGAAGTTAATGAAGAAGTGGAAGAACAAGTAAGTACTTTTATAGAGAGAAGCAAGAGAAAACTAGGTGCTGTTTAGGAATTTCACCATTGTTACTCATTATAGCTGGCCATTAAAATGTAAACAAAGGTACGATCATTCTTTTAGAGCCAGCATCCTGGCCATGAAATGTAAACTAGGAAAATATAATCTAAAGACAGAGCTACAGCATTACAATATCATCATTTTGAGTGTATACTGCACTGAGCACTATGCTAGGCAGTGGAGGAGATATAAAGTATAATTATATATCTATTTTAATGGGGTTTTACTTAAATAGGTTTTATAAAATCAAAACCCCATCCCCATCCAAGGTTATCTTCCCAGATTGAAGAATTCTAATCTCCTCCAAGGAAAGAAACAGAAACAAATCATTGTGTGATGAAAAGGGCACTGAACCTGGAACAAGAATATATTGGTAAATATTTAACAATTGGCTCTCCAGGGAAAAAAAATGTCCAAATACTTTTTAAATTTAGTCAGCATTAGTAACATCTTCTCCATCACTTTCTTTAGTCTAGACAATCCACAATAAATCAAGCCTTGATGTAGCATATATATGCTCACACTGAAAAGCTAACAATTGTTTTAACACTCCAGAATCCAGGAGTCCAAAGACAGCTTTGAATTCAAGTTTACCACCTATGGGTTATATGGCCATGGTATTTTACCACTCAGTGTCTCAATTTCCTCTTCCATGCAATGAGGTTGAACACTTGGGTTAAGGATTTAAAGTTAGGAGTTAGCAACTTGACCTCAAGGAGTTTACAATTTAATGCAGGCATGGGACCAAAATGTGAGGTACAGATTAGACAAATGGACCTCTCTTTTACATATAACATCTAATGTTCTTTCAATTGCTAAATGTTATAATCTAGTCTCTTGATTAATTGGGTTGCCCTATTTCAACTCAATGAAGAGTTCTTGAGATATGACAGCCAGAAGCAAATGACACTTTCCAAAGGGATTCTAGAAATCCTCTCTGCCGTCTCTTTCATGCCCTGGTTTCTATTCATGCATACACTGGAGAGAGTCTCCAGGATCCATTTGAGATTCATAGAATCTCAGGTCTGGAATTGGTACGAGAGATCCCACCATTTATAAGTGTACATGGCTGGTGTGCTACTTTGATTTGGGTTAATGGGATGGGGTTGTTTTATTCTAGAGTGCCCTCTACTGCTTGAATCCTCCCATTGCAGCAGGTATTTCATCTTGGGGGTTCCAATTTAATTCAAGTTACCCACTATCTCTATTTTATTCACATATGAAGTCTCTTAATAGCTTGTAAAGTCAGTGAGATTATGGGCCAAATTTTCTCTATAGCTATATCTTCCCCAATAGCTAATGCAATGTCTGCTTAATAAAAATTCTTTTTTTTGAAAGATTAAATAACTTCCACAAGAAAATTTCAACAAGGAAGACTCATCTTTGTGATTTCAAATCTGGCCTCAGACATTTGTTAGCAGTGTGACCCTATGCGCAAGTCACTTAACCCTAGTTGCCTCAGTTTCTTCATCTATAAGTTACTCCAGTAGCTTTGCCAAGAAAACTCCAAATAGGGTTCTGAAAAACCAGGTATGTCTGAAAATGACTGAAGAACAACAAAATTTTCTGTTGAATTTACTGTCAGGGAAATGAACAGTTATCAGACTAACACAATCTTTGTCCTTGGGGAATTTACCACATAAAAGGGTTTGAAGTAAGAAGTGAACAAAGACAGCAATAGAATTTGGGATCAGAAATCTTAGGATTGAATCACAGCTCTACTATGCATTATCAGTTTTACTTTGTGTACATGACCTCATTTCTCTAAGTCTCATTTTTCTCATCTCTAAAATGAAAAGGTTGGAAAAGATGATCTTTAAGGTCCCTTCTAGTTTTAAATTCTGTGAATCTGCAGCACAAGGAAGTGTTAGGTCCATCAACATGCTATAAGAGTTCAGAGGAGGGGAAAAGTTTCATCCTCTTGGGGAAATGCAAGATGGATTCATGTAGAAGGTGACATATGAGCTGCAAGTTGATATACAGAAAGTAGGTCAAAAGAGGGAAAATTCTCTCTGTACACTACTCAAAGTTAAAGTCTATTCTTTCTGCTTCCCTTCACCTTTTAGGTCTACAGCTGACAGCTGCTTCTCTGACTAGCCCAAAGGCACATGGTTTGTTGACCTTAGTGCAAAGCAATGAAGAAGACAGTGACTTTAAAGTGATGGAGCAGCACCCTGACAAAATGGAAGAAAATTATCCTACAGAAGAGGAACCGTGGGTCATGGGGAACTTTGGAAAGAATTCATGAAGGTCATCCATTTCTCTTCTTATGGTTAAAGAAAAATTGGGAGCAGAAGACAGTTATTATTCCAAATCAGAAGCAACGAAAAATGAGCCCATACTCAGTGAGAAGAACCTGAAAATGGCATCTTGTGCTAATATGGAGGGAGTTAAATGCATGCCAGGTGGGCTTATAAATGTTTTATAGTAGAAAGAACACTAAATGTGCAGCCATAGGAGATGGGTTTGAATCCTGACTTATGACCTCTATGATCTTGAGGAAATTAATTTTCTTAGCCTCTCTTTCCTTATCTATAAATTAAGATTTTTAATTGATATGATCTTTTAGGTCTCTTCTAGCTCTAATATTCTATGATTCTTTACAGATCTAATTTGTGAACATCATTAGCATCTTCCTCCCTTAGTGTGTGATCCCTGGTAAGAGGCAAAAATAGCAGTTTCATTTGAGGAGCAGAATGATTTCTTGGTCCAGTGAATATATATTACAGAGTCATCAGAGCTTGAGGGCTTGTGTCCAGATGCCAACTTAAGAGGTGGCTATCATTATCTCCAATAAAGACAAATCAACAAAAATAGCTTATGGGGAAAATATCAATTTGACCCCCCAAAAAAAATCTCATAGAGTGCGAAAACATTTCACTATCTTACTTGATCTCCTTTTTGCCTGAAATATCTTGACTTCCCCCATTCCATACTATAAAATGGAGGACCCCTTTGGGAAAACTAGTGAATGACTTAGCAGTAAACACTGCCCCTACAGGGCAAAATTGAAACTATATCCCCTTAAGTTAAATTAATGTGCATTGTTTTTGTAAAGATGTTCACTCCTGTGGGAATCAGGCAGATAAGAAACTAACATTTGGAGCTGGGACTAGAGTACATGTGATTCTCAGTAAGTAATACCTGACAGAATTATTCTTCTTTCATCCAAATGTTATCAGAGAGAAGCTAAAGCAGCTCCTCAAAGAATAGGGAAGGAAGATGAATATGTGTACAATTACAGTTTAATATAATTCAGTTCTTTAGATATGAGTCTGTATAGTCTTCTAGCTTTTTTTCCCTAAGTATTCTTGGGTCAGTTTCAAAAATCAACCCCCTGGGGAAAGACTTTCACTATTTAGAACTGGGGAGGAATTTTAGTTTGGGGGGGTGGATTGTTTTTAAGTCTAATGATTAGAACAAAAGTAGATTTGCCTTTGCAATTAACTATGAGGCTAAGTAAATAAATAGTTCATTTTCAGTGACTTTGTCTGCTGTGAAATGAATAATCCTAAATTTCGGTTTTAATTTCAACATTTATTTTAAAATTTAGGGGATAGAGGAGGAAGACACATTTGCCTTCCTTAAAGTATTTTTCTTACATTGATTTCTCAGTGCCTCTCAAAGGTAATAATATTTATTGTAATCATTCATTATTATTATTCTTTTATTAATATCATTATTATTAGTAATTTGACATTTGTCTAATGTTCCAGGATTTTCAGGGGTTTTTTTTTACATTTTGTCATGTGATTTCAAAAGCAACTCAGTATTGCTATCATGTACTCTGTAGAAATGATCTTATTTTTTTCCTCACAATAGCCATTGGAGGTATAGAATGTAAATATAATGTGATCACCCCACTTTACAGATAAGGATACTAAGATTTAACAAGGTTAATTAACTTGTTCAAGGTCATTGGTAATAGAACCAAGACTAGAATTAAGGTCATATAACTACATGGGGAAAAAAACTGATGCTAGTTAAAAATTATGAATTATTGAAATGGGTTTTCCTGGCAGTTGGCAGGAAGGACAATTCCTTTGGGGTCATGTCTCTAATGTCAAGATGAAATTAGGGATCCAGTTTCATAGAGAACACATCTCAAAACTTAGAGCCTGGGACTATGTCCTTAGGTCCATGCAGGTTCTTGCAAAGGAGTAGAGCAATGTGTGGAGCAAGGCAACAACCATGCCAAATTTGGAAAAGGAACCTGGCTCTCTGTAAAACCAAGTAAGGTTGGCTCTATTATCCTCATGATCTGAATCCTTCAGAATATAGTCAATCCAGATGAGTCCTTGGCCTGTGGGTGTCCCTATTTGAAATATAGTTTTCCCTATAGGTCTGCAAAGAGATACTCAAATACTTATCTTGGGTTCTGTGAACTTAATCTTATATATTTTGAAAATTCAATGTAATTGGTTTTCTTTGTCATATTATGTAATTTAATTTATGCATTAAAAATATTACTCTGAGAAGGGGTTCACAGGCTTTACCAGACTGGGGGAAAATGGCTAATAGGACCTTGTCTATGGGATCAGGGAGGTTTGATAAGGTCCCAAGGACTGTGAAATGAATGACAAGAAGCTCACTTTCGGGAAAGGAACACAGTTGACAATGGGACTGGATAAGGAGCTTGGGTCCAGAACTCACAACTTTAACTACATCTCTAGGTTAAACCAATGACCTGAGTAATTGTGAGGGTAGGAATTCTTATCTGAATGTGAATACCTCTTATCCATGAGAAGAAACCACCTTCCTCTGGTTTGTGGAGAGCTTATAGTTTTTGGAAAAAGATTAATTTCTGTGGGAAGGAAGGAAACAGGATAGTTACATTTGGAATTGGAACAGTGGCGAGAATAAAACCTAATAAGTGACTATCTTTAAACTGGAGGGACAAACTTGTTTATTTTGGTATTTGAATGCTAAAGAAAGGGCCAAACAAAATTGAGTATTTCTCCTGATGTAATAGAAGCTCTGACTTTATGTGAAATGTTGAGTCATATCTTCAAGAATAGCACACAGTCTTTCGTCTTTCAAAGGCTGAGAGAGACACCACAGCGAGGCATACTATGATATTCTGGAGTTCCATTTCTAGTTATGGAGTTAAAATATCTGGGGGTTAGATGATTTTTAGGAATCATCTAATTTAATCCTGTCCTTTTATAAGTAAGGAATTTGGAGTTCAGACAAGATGAGTGACATACACTCTAAAATCCAAGGCAGTTTCAGGCTATTATAATTCATTGCTCTAATCATATTAATAGTCAAAAATGGATAGCATCTTAGTTCTCTTCATGGTTAATATTAATGATAGCATGGTTTGTAATATTCCAAACACTGCCCACTCTGTACTGAGAGTTTGGCAAGGAACTGTTGACTTCCCAAGGGAACAGAAATCTAGTGAGAAAAAAAGAGGGCAAGGAGAATGGGTTAATTGCTTCAGTAACACTGCAAATAATTGAATTGGGGACAAAAGCAATCTCTAGACTGATTTAGGGAATGACACAAAGCATGAGAAGATAAAGCTGCTCTTGTCAGGTAGTCACCATGATCATTAGATATTCCTGCATAAGTGCTTAGGGGCTTAAAGGGGCATGGCCCCTTGACTAGAGGCATTTATGAGATAATATAAGTCACAGTATTTGATAAATGACAAAGCAACATACAAATAAGCAATGAGATAGACTAAAAAGAGTACTGCTAATTATTCCCTGGGTGGCCTTGGCCAAGTAAGTTATTGTACCTCTTGGGTCTGTTTCCTTAGCAAAATCCAATCTAATTCAACAAGTATTTAATTAGACATCTCCTTCCTGGGAATCAAGCATTGGAGATACAAAGGCATAAATTGAAAAATGGTCCTGCCTTCAAGGAGCTTATATTCTGCTTATGGGAAACAATAGTATATGCACAGATAAGTCCATGCAGATATATATATATATATATATATATATATATATGTATATATAATATATATGTGTATTCATACACACACATATATATACACTCATATATGTGTGAAGTAGCTGCAAGAAATTTCAGAGGTGAAATAATATGTTAATCATTGGAGGATACGAAAAGATCTCTTATAGGTGATATTAGGTGATTCTTGAATAAAGATAGAATCCAAAAGGGGAGGGAAGCAGGGAATGAAGGGATTAGTTAAATTTTGCCATACATTCTATTCTTATTATGAAAACTACAACCCACACAGATTTTCAGAAGCATTTTATTGCAGTTAATAAATATATACTGTGATATAGATCATTTTCTCTTATCACTTGGTGATCTTAGGCTTTTGTAGATTGTAGCACAATCTACCTTAGATTTTGATAATTTGAAATATGTTTATCAGAGTCGAAATCTTGGATTACCAGGAAGATATCTGATGTCCTTTTCCTAGATCATGACAGGTCAGGAGAAATCTTGGATCTTGGGTTAGAATATAAAGTTGGGCTAAGTGAAAACTGTCACTATTGGTTTTTACAAAGCATTTATGCATAGTGTTAAACAGGATGCTGGTTTCAAGCTGACATTTGGAAAGGGGACATATCTTACAGTGAGTCCTGGTAAGTGGATCAGAAACACAGTCCCCATACTTGAATGTAATTTAGGGGTGAGTGGTGCAATTTACATATATGTATATTAATATAGATTTGGATCCTAGACCAAAAAATGCCAATATCTTTGAAACTAATTGGCACAATGATATTCTCCATGTGAGGAGGCTCAGCCATGCTGCAAATTAAGGATCTGAATTTTTTCCCTAAATTTTTTCTATTCAATGAAACACAAAAGGACCAAAAGCATTACTCTATAATGAAGTTTATTGCCCCCATACATTCCTACTAGTTTATCTGTATGAGGGAAGAAGTCCACTTGAAACAAGATTTGGAGGTACAAAGTACATCCTGAGCAGAGAAATCTCTAGGTTCACTTTGGTTCCTTTTGAAATTAATTGCTCTTTGTTTTAAGAAATGCCTTTGGGAAATGAACCAGACAATAAAACCCAGTTCTGTTGTTGAAATTTGAACAACGATTATGTTTTGCTCTATACCAGGAGCATGGAGTCTTTTTCTCTGCCAAGGGCCATTTGGCTATTTACAACATCACTTGGGAGCTATACAAAATTATGAACTTAAAAACTCGAGCACTGGAAAGTTCTTGTATCTAGCTTTCAGCTCATCATTGTCTGGGGTTGCAGTGTCAGGACCAAATCAAATGATTTCACAAGCCTTTTACAGCTTGTAGACCTGGCATTTCCCACCCTTGCTCTAACTTGATCCAGATCCTGTACATGAGGATGTATGGGACCCAGTCTCACCAATTCAGCAACCTATGAGCATTGATTTTGCAAACTGTTATGTGCCTGGCACTATCCTAAATGTTGGAGAAACAAAATTGGATGTGAGAGTCCCTGTCTTCAGAGAGCTTCCATTGTTGTGGAAAGATCCTCAGTTTCTCTGTCAGTAGGTAATATGAGCATTTCATGATTAAAGGAACTGGAACTATTTAGTTGAGAAAAAAACAAAAAAGGGAATAGAAGCTCTAAAGTCTTCAAGGCAATGAATGAGTGGAAGGTGGTTAAATAGTATCCATCTGAAAACAGAATAAGAGGAATGTCTTAAAATATAATGAAAGATTTAGATTAGAGAGAAGAAAAATATTATTATTTCTGGAAACATTAAAAATAAGATGAATTTGAGCAGCTAGGTGGCACAGTGGATAGAGAATCAGCCCTGAAGTCAAGAGGACCTGAGTTCAAATTTGACCTCAAATACTTAAAACTTCCTAACTGTGTGACCCTGGGCAAACCCAATAACCTCATAAAAAAAAGAATAAATAAAAAAGATGAACAAATGAATGAATGAAAAGAGATTTTAAGTGCTTCCTAAGTGCCAGATACTATGATAATATTCATATAGCAAACCATGACATGTATGTACTCTTAGAACTAAAATAGATTTCCTTTGTTTGAGATATAGAACACAAAAAGTCCTCCTCCTAATGCTTCAATACAACATGGAAGAAACCTTGACTTCCAGAAGGAACTAGCAAATAACAAATTGTAACAGAGCATATAAATGTGAGAAAAAGTTCTATAATTGAAAATTACCCAGAGAAGCCTTCCTAAATTCAGAAAGACTCATCACCAAAAGTTGGCCATAAGGTCACGAAGCCATTGACTAAGATTAGGTTGGGTTAGGGATCTTCACTGGTAGACAGAATCCTACCCACTCCATTGAAATTGATGAACTTTGGAAGTACCAAAGTGTGAAATGTGCTCTTATAGCTAAAAGGTATTTCCATTTGTTTGGGGGCAGTTGTCATTTATTACTGCCAAAGGATAGAGGAATAAGCAATAAGAGTTATTGAGGTCTCTTCTCCTCAATAATATTCTTTATTTCTGAAAATAAATAACCAAAACTCAAATACAGTAGAAATTTCAAGCTACATCATTATATTCAGGAAAATGAAGCCTTCCAGTTTCCTCTTTCTTCAGTCATCTGTTTCTTACCTGAAAGGTTTCAAGGACAATGGATATATGCATTCCTGAGCATACTGTGTGTGTCTACTTAAATATTGCTCAAGCAAACATCTGCAAAAGAAATGAAAGCCAGGCATCTAATGAGACTCCAAACAAAAAATTTAGCCATTAAAAATTTTTTTCTAGCTCTTCCCTTAGCAGGAATAGCCAGGTAATTATTTCATCACATGGAATCCTGTTTCTTCCATAAAAGCGCCTTTGTAACTTTGCTGGTAAAACACAGAGGAAAGATTGCTTTGGATATGAGACAAGACACCTGGTTGCAATGCTTTGGCAGTATTTGTAAAGCAGTTTATGGGAGTGTAGATTCAGTCTGGCTATCAAAGGCCTAACTTTGGAAAGGGGACAAGGCTGATAGTAAACTCAAGTAAGTTTCAACAATCTTTATTCCCCAAAATCCTCTCTGGAACCCTTATATTTGAGTTTCCCACTTTGGTTTACAATATGGCTCTATATCATAAAGGCAGGTTGGGAAAGAAATTTGTGCTTTTTGGTAGAAGGTGGACTAAACTATTAAGGTCCTTTGATCTTTGAGATTTTATTATTTTATGAATTCTATCAATCTACAAGTCCATGGAAAGGGGTATTGAGGTCAAGCATTTAAAAACTTGTTTTCCACTCAGTGCAGTTTTCTGTATTGTAAATTACTTTATTTCACTGAGTCTCATCTTCTTCATAAAATAGGATTACCAATCCCAGTGGTAGCTACTAAAATGGAGTGCTAAGAGTAATTATTGGCATATTTATCAAGTAAAGATGTCTAAAAGTGGAATGGGCTCTCTCAGGATAATGGGTTCTCCACAACTAGAACTCTTTAAGCAAAAGTGGGTACTCACTTGCTCTAATTCATGATCTTTCTTCCTTCTTCTCCTTTCTTCATGAAATGATGTCATAGAAGTAAAGATGCTGCCCCCTAAAATAGTCACAAGTATTCTATTCAAGTATAGGTTGTATTAGATGTCCAAGAAATCTCCCTGTATGACTTTTTCAGAGAGATAGTGATTTCAAGGTAGGAAAAAGGGAGTAGCTTAAACTGGCTTGAAAGTCCCTGAATTTTGTAAAGAATCAGTTGTATCAGAAGGATGCTGGAAAGAATCTGTTTTTACAGGGATGGAGTGCATAAAGAAAGTTTTTGCAAAGCTCTGTTGCAGGGTGTAAGAATATGGGCAATCAGATCACCTTTGGGAAAGGGACAACTCTGATTGTTAAACCATGTAAGTTTAAAGGAAAAAAATATCTTTTCTTATAATTATTCAAGATTCAGTTGCAATGGGTGCCTTTCTCTTTTGGTCAAGCCATTTGCAAGAATAGCTTACACATGTAGCTTTTCAATGACGCCTCACTCAATGTTTTTAAATCTTTAGTATTATTGAATGTTTATAAGTTTATAAAAATGAGAAAAGTCTGAGGAATGAGAATAATCCTTGAACCAAGAATTGAGAAAGGGATTAGAAGGTGTAGCAACAAGCGCCTTGTTCTAGATATCAGGAGACTTTCATTCTCATCCCAAATCTGCTGCTAATTATCTTGAATGGCTTTGAGCCAATCACTTCAGCATCCTGGATTCGTTTCCATATCTATAAAATGACAAGTTGGATAAGATAATCTCCAAATCTTCTTTTAATTCTAAATCTTATGATAAGTCTCTTTATAATTTCCTCAACTGTAAAATAGTTGGACAGAACTAGGATCTGAAGCTATTCTCAATTTAAGATACTGTGCCTCTATGAAAATAAGATTTGCTTCTTATAGTTCCTAAGTATAAGAAGTAGCAATCAGCAAAAACAAACACCACAGTGTTTCTATTTTTAATCCTCAAAGGAATCTCTATAAAAGTACCTCCTGGAGGTACTATAGTCATTTCTTTTTTGTGTGCATTTTTTTCCTAAAATGGGCATAGAGAAGAAATCCAAGTTGAAATTCAAAAAAAGCATTCATGAGATTTATCTTAAGCTTTCCTTGTCAGCAAAATGGAAAGAGCCAGAATGATAGGAGGCTGACATTTGGGGACTAGATTAAAAGGAAATCCAAATTAATCCTTAGAAACAATAATGATGACTCCTCAAGGTGGGTTTCTCTGAAATGGCCCCTTGGGAGTCAAGGGGGCTATGAGAGTAAGCACACCTACAGCATCCCTAGGCTGCTTAGATTTGAGTAGGAAAGAATCAGAGCCCTTTAGATGCAAGCCCTCCAAAGTCCTTGCAGTATCCTCATTTAGGTTGAGTTTATCATTATACAAAGTGTTCTGGAAGTAATCGCAAAATGTATTAAAAACTTCAGCAAATGGAAATGAGATGTAAATTTAGATTGTAAATATGTGACTGCAAGCAAACCAATAGTAAGAGATTAGAAACTTGGCACCATTTCTCTAACCCTAAAGGAGATATTTCTATAAATAGCTAGAAAGAGATGGGAGAATAGGCAAACAGATTTTCTCTTAATCCTCTTTACTCTATAGCATTAGAAATTGTTTCTAGATCAGATCACCCTAGCAGAGGTGAGGAAATGGTGTCAGCTCTAAGGCTCAAAGGACATCTGGCTGGGTGGGCTCTTGTAATTGTTTTTTGTAAAGCGCCCCATGACAGTGACAGGTGCTGGCAATAAGCTGATATTTGGAATAGGGAGCAGCCTGAAAATAAAGCCAAGTAAGTGTGAAAGGACAAGCCCGGCTCTCGCAGCAGGATTTCCCCTGGATTTTCCATATTGCCTTTTAATCTTTATGTCTTTCTGTGATGGGTTGGGTTCCCCTGTGGGCCTGGCCCTAGAATTCAGGCTGGTAAATTTAGGAAGAATGGGAATTCAATTTCCCCCAAGGAGACCTAGGATCTTTACAGATCTTTTCTGATTATCAGTTATTATGACAGGAAGAGTTCTGCTTATGGTTGAAATAGGGGGGGAAACATTAAAATCCTGGAAGTTAGAAATTGGGGTGTTAAATAGGTGAAAGACTGGGAACTCTGGTGCATATTGGTAATTGTACTAGTCTCCTAATCAATGCTGCTTTGGTCTGAAGAGATTTTTTCCTATGGCTCTAGGACCATTCTCCCAGGAAGACAAGGTGATTTTGAGATGGAAGTGAGTTTCTAATTGAGGGAAACATGGTGAAAGGCATCCAAAGTTTTTTTAAAGTTGCTTATGATAGTGTGAAGAAGGCTTTGTTGGAGAAAAGCTGAAATTTGGACAGGGGGTAACCCTGATAGTCCATTCAAGTAAGTAGGAACAGATCTGTAGGTATTTGATACCTCTTCTCTTGTTATTTAATTCTCTTTCTTGCCTTCTGTTTGAAGGATACAGTTGAGTCCTTTGCTCTAACCCAGGAAAGGAAAAAAAAAAGTCCATCCCTCCCCTAAGCAACATTCTTTAAACCTTGGACTATTAAAATCCCCAGTTTTCCTCTCTTTTCTCAATCAGTTTCCAGTAAACCAGAATCGTGTGAGATGATGAGAGCAATTTCAATAAAAAGCCAGGAAATAGTTACCCCCAACGTGCCATAAAGTAGAAATGATGTGAGTGCCAGCCAGGGAAAGGCAATTAGGGGAAGTAAGAAAAAAACAAATGGATTCCCCAAAATGAGGCAGCAGGCTACTCGTAAAACAAGGTACTGTTCCATGTAGAGACTCTGTTTTCTTCCGCAGTCAGCCCAACCACTTAGGGTCCTGAGTTTTTCTGGACCAAGTACCTTAGTTAAGATTGAGGGTGAGAGTTCAAGACCAAGTTGAACTGCAGGGGTGGGACAACTGAGAACAGCTACCTTACCTATTTTTGTAAAGCTTCCTCTAGATGTGGGTATACTGGGAGTTCCAACTCTATGCTAATATTTGGAAAAGGAACTATCTTAATTGTAAAAACAGGTAAGTCTGAAAGAATGAAAACAAAAAGAAAAAAATACTTTCCCTCATATCTAAACTACTGCTAACTCTAAACACCTTAGTTTAGCTTTTAAATCTGATTTTTTTCCCACTTGGAGATCTGCTTTTTCCCCCACCTTGGGGAATTAGAACTTGGTTGCTACAAAGACTGAATTAGCTTCAGCTGAAAATATTCCTGTCATCCATCTTAAATAAGATTATTGGGAAGAAATTTTGAATACTGGCTCCTAAGGGATTTTACTAAACCCAGGAACTGTTTACCCAAAAGATAGAAAGAAAATTGGCATGTTGTAGATATGCAAATTCATTGGGCTAAATATAAATCTCCTGACATTGATACTAAATCCCCTAAATTCATTGTCTAAAATGATGGAATGCCATGATGTAATTAACCAATACTAAGGGTCTTGAAGGTATAGCTCTTTTTTTTTATTTTCACCCATTTCTCTCTGAAGGAATTTTTATCAAATCAGAACCCAAAAGTTCTAATAACAGAAATCTCTCTACTTTGAGCTCTGATCTGGTCTCCACAGATAGCTACCTGGCTAATTTGAACAAACACCCTACCTTTGCCTGAGTTACCCAGGTAACTGTGTTTGGTCTCCCCTTTGGCTATAAGCTACATTTGATAGAAGGTAGAGGTGGTACTGAATATCAATGCATTTTCTCTTCAGATACAAAGGATATCAAATTGTGAATACCTTTATCCCCTTCTCCTTTTACCCATAAAATTAGATAATAGAGGTAAAAAAATGCTTCCAAAAAAAAAAAGTCACAAGTATTCTACAAATGTAAGTGATAATTATCAGCAATTCTTGTAAATGGGAATTTCTGATTATAAAATGATAATGGGGAACCTAATAATGAATAGAGGCATAAATGGAAGAAACTATATAGATATCTCTTAGAAAACATTAAAAATATTCCTCATACTTTTCCCCCTAAAGCAGGAAAGTGTTCCAACAAAAAACTAGGGCATAGAGTCACTACAACTGAATGCTAGGTAAGGCTGCAAACTGCTTTAATGATCTGGATCTCTTTTTGAAATCTGGAGAGAGTTAAGACAGCGAGTTTAGGTAAGGAGGAACAGCAGCTTGAACTGTCCCAGAGATGTAATCCACCAGTATCTGTGTGACCCTGTAATTCCATGCAGAAGTGAGAGGTCCCAAGGAAAGTGAGGGGGGAGCTGGTGCTTAAGGACAAAAGCAGCTGCCCCAAACATTACTCACTTCTCTTGGGTCTTGAGCATCCATGTAGTTGAAATGCAAGCATAGGCCTAAAGGACACAGCATGTGATTAGCTATGAAGTTATAATGCACAGAATTGTCTTTCTCAGCAGGGGTAAGATCAGCACACGTCTGCAGCAAAAATTAAAGCTCTGAGCAGCAATGAATAATACATAATATTGTTAAGACCCATAAATTCAACAGTCTCCAGGGCTTTGCTAAATTAATTCACCCCTGGGATGTTCAAACCAACCCTCCTGAATCGAGGTACAAAAAACAAGGGCAGAAAAAGGTCAGTGGACTTATTCAGGAATGCCCTGATCTGGAGTCCGGACATCTCCAGCTCCTTAGAATGGTCTTGGTAATAATGGAGGGAAGCAATAGCTACAAGTTGACATCAAGGGAGAGAAGAAGTTGGACAATCATTCTAAATATGAAAGGAAAAATACCTATTTACTCCCACCCTCCATTGCAGCCAAAGCTTTTGACACTAATAGGCTTCAGCCTTTCTATGCAATCGGCTCCTTTCAATATTCAAAGGCTTAAAGGGGAGGTGAAGGGGGGAAGAGAAAGTCCATCTGATACATGATTAGATTCAGCTTTCCTCTCATCCTTCCTTGCAGGCTGAGATTATTGTCAAGGCAACAGTTAGGGGCACAATTGTGTGCAGGCTTCAGCTGAGGGCAGGCAATTTGGTCTTTAATTAAGCACTGTAGTGGATGGGAAAAGGGGGGTAGGTGCCGGGGGCGACTGTGCAGACAATGAACAATATCTAAGGGAAAGAGGTGAGGAGACACATTTGAATTGCTGCAGTCCACCCTTAAAGTGGACGGACAGCTCCAGGAAGATGAGCTCCTGCTTTATGAAAATGACAAAATGCTGAAATTACAGATAATTCCCCTTCATGGAAGCTATAGATAAGTGAGGTGAGGCTTTGACCCTTTATTATTGGGCCTGTAGTCATGGGCAGAGAATCCAGGCCCAAATTCAGTCAAAGTAGTTTAACTGGATCCAATTGGAAATAATAATGATCCTGTTAATGTAAAAGTTGAATTCCGCCCAAACATCCAGAGTTTGTTTGGCAAGACCATGTCAAATTTGCTTGTTTGGTTGGCAACAGTCTGCTGGGGGAGCTCAGGTTCTTGTAAAGCTTCCAAAGACTGTGGATAATAGAGATTCAGCAAAGATTGTGTTTGGTAGTGGGACCAAAGTGACAGTGACCCCAGGTAAGTCTGAGAGATAAAATCCCAAAGTCTTCTTGCTAAGTCACTTTAATTTGACCCTTCTAGGAGGCAGACAAGCCCTGGCCTACATCTTCTGATGTCATGGAATATGAAGTTAGGAGACACCACAGAATGCTGTGTGTAAAGCTCTCTGAGATGGTAGTGTAATAATGAACCTTTGTGCTGATTGAGCTAGACCGATACTAAAAACATATGAGCATGAAAGAATCCATGAAATATAACCCACCTCCCATTTCTGGCACTGGAGCAGGCAATGAGGGGGCAGGGGTAGTATTAGGGAGAGGAGATTATTTGATGCAAAAAAAGAATAAATCTCCTCCATTCTGTTCAGCCGCCTCAAAGCTTCCAAACTCCCCCTCTCTTTAACATGGATTCATTGTCATCAGAAACCTGTGACACTTCAGGGTACGGATGAGGGGAAGGGCACATCTTGCACTGACAGGAGAAATTGTCCTGAAAACGATATTGTAAAATGGAAATGAGACCTTTAGAGAGAGATGCTCAACATGTGAATTCAGTAAACCCCCAGATAGAAGTGAAGGAAGATGGGAACAGATGGAGGCTCCTCTCCGGGATAAAGGAAACACCACACAATCTGATGTGACAATGTTCTTCCCTGTGACCCTTTTTTGCAGAACTCATCTCGTCCTCAGCATCTAAGGGCCCATTAGCTCAGTGTTTTCCTCCCCAGTTGTGGGAGGAGGGGGATAACTGTAAAATTCAAAGAATTCTTGAGGAGTTTATGTAAAGGTGTCTGGGGCAGTGCTAACTTCTGGTTCTAGGAATCTGATATTTGGACCAGGAACTGCCTTGACAATCGTGCCAAGTAAGTGCCCCAAGAGAGCTCATTAGCCTCCCTGGAATTTCACCCCCAAATTAATTAGGAGGTCAGTTTTCAGAGGACTATGCCTCTCTCTGCTCTGATCCATAGGGAAAACGCTGGGCAACTAATTCCACTTTCCTGGGACTGGGTTCCCTAATCAATAAATAAGGGCATTGGATTTGATTTCTAAGTTCTGTCCAGCTTCAGATCTGTGAGCCTTGATACCAAGCTCACCAGGGCAGCTAAGTGACTTGATGGATAGAATGCTGAGTCTGGAGTAAGGAAGCTCTGAGTTCAAATGTGGCTGTGTGACCCTGGACAAGCCACTTAATTCTCAGCTGTCCCACCTATAAAATGAAAATAACAATAACATCTATGTTCCAAAAGGGTGGGGAGGATCAAATAAAATCATACTTGTGTGATTTTTTTTGTATTTTTAAAATCATTAAGGCACTTTATAAATATTTAAATTATTAATCAAATTATTATTGTTAATTAGCTATGAATTGAGGATTACCATCTAATTGGAAGTAATATGGTTCCTTCAAAGTCTTTTTTCCCCAATATTCTGACTACTCTGGTTACTTTTCTAACAGTCATCCATTCTATATCCCTTCAACAAAGCAAAGTTGTCCCTAAATCAGGTCAGACCCCCCCCCCCGATTATTTTTCAGAGATTTGCAGGGAAGGAGATTCCCCAACTTTCATCAGTCACCCTTTCCTAACATCTTTCTGCAAGCCCCATTCTTGCCGAAATGACCACATCCATTAGGATCCTCTAAGAATAAAGAGAAGGAAGGAATAGAAGTAAGTCTTTTCCCTATTTCTGAAACTAGCAGGCAAAGGAATGTGACTCACTTCAAAGACTCCGGGTATGATGGGAAATGCCTTTTTCCTTGTGATGACAGTTCTCTGTGCTAATAAGGAGAGCAAATAAGGAAGATGTGGGCTCGTTGGGCTTTGGTGTATGTGTGTCTGCCACTGCTGATGGCTTCTTTGGAAGAGATGGAAACTCTGGTTGGCTGACTACTGGCTTTTAAGATTCAAGTTCCCGCTGCCATTTTTTGTAAAGCTCCCTGCTGTGGTGTGATGAGTGACTATGGGAAGCTGATATTTGGAATGGGAACACAATTAACCATAAAACCAAGTAAGTTGGGAGGATGGAGAGAAAAAAGCAAATTCTCCACTTCTAAATGTTTCACTGTAGTCCTCTATTGAAGTGTTTCTGCTCCACTCACTGGAGCCTTAATAGAGTAAGCTGAAATTAACTAGAGGAGAATTTTGAAATCCATTAATATAAAAAACAACTGGAATTGATCTGAGACAATAAGGGGAAAGCTCATTCATAAGAAGAAAAAGACATATCTTTCTTTCACCTAGTGTCAAATTGGGATGGGTGGTATATGGCAGAAAAGCTGAAGCTGGTTCTCCAGTAAACATTTGGATAGCATATTTTATTTTATTTCCAAGTGTTTGATTTAGGGTATGGAACCTTCTCGTAGTTTCAAGAGTGGGGATTCAGCCCCAATTGCTTAGGAATCCCTATTCTTCCCTTCTCTATTGCCTCCCCACATTTCCAGGGAATTATTGATTAGACATGACACACTACCTATACTGCAAGAAGCGGGAAGGTCACAGTACTGTCCTCACCTGGACCTGAGTGTCAGCATATCTACACTTCTTGAAAAGGGAGGGTGTTATTCCTAAATTATACAATGTTGGTAAGCATTATGAAGTTGTACATTGGGATTTAAAGATGGGAGAGACTCTAGAGAACCATCTCTTTCAAGTCTTTCAAGGGAAACTGAGGTTCATCGAGGTTAAAGATGAAGAAACATGAGTTAGAACATAATGCAATCAGACGAATTCAAAACTGGCTGCTTAGAATCAAAAGTTTTGGTTAATGGTTTCATATCAATGGGTAAGAAAGTCTCCAGCAGAGAACCCTCCGAATATGTATTTAGCCTTGTGTTGCTAATATTTATAGTAGTGGATTACATAAAGGCATAGGTGACTATGCTCATCTTATTTGTGGATGGATAGCTAACATACTGTGTGGACAGAATCCAAAAGAGCATTGGACTGAATCTAATAAGATTAAAATTTAATAGCTGTGAATGCGGTCCTGAATATGGATATGAAACATTATCTTCACAAGTGTAATGTGGGGAGACATGGTCAGATAGAAGTAATTCTGAAAAAGATCCTGGTGTTTTAGTGGACGCAAGGGCAAGACAAGTCAGCCATGGGATTCATTCTTGGAAAAGAAAAGTGCTAAAACTAATGTCCTTGTCAGATTTCACCTGAAGTGCTGTGTTCAACTCTGGACATCACTGTTTAAGAAGTACTTGGATAAGCTAGAAAGTGTCCAGAGGAGGACAGCCAGAATGGTGAAGGTCCTTGAGTCTCTGTCATGATAAAATTGGTCAAAGGAACTGAGAGGTTTAGTTGGGAGAAGAGAAAGCTCAGAGGGACCAATTAGGGAGAGCTGTCACATGCAAGAAGGATTAGACTTGCTCCATCTGGCCCCAGATGGCTAGACAGGAGCAAATAGGGGAAGATGCAAAGAGGCAACATTAGTTAGACTTGAAGCCAAGAAAAACCTAACCGTTAGAGCTGTCCAAAAATAAAATAAGCTGCCTCTAAAGGTGGTGAGTTTTCTTATAGAAGTGGGACTACACAGATGCCTTTTCAGCTCCCTTTTAACTCTCAAATATCCCATGACTAATTCGGTAAATGACTTGTCTAAGGTCACCCAGGCTATAAAAGTAACAGCTGGGACTGGAACACAGTTCTCATGGGTCATGATCCGTGGTACCAAGGAGCCCAAGGCATGTTGGCCGGATTAGCTTCTCTCTGAAGACCACGTAAATTGGGAACGGAAAGCTAGGGCTGATATTCGGTCCAGGGAGCCTTTCTAACTAAACACCTGGACGCCTGGAAAGAACGAGTCCCCTTCAGCCCTGATCGTTTGTTGCTAGCTCTCTAGTGTTTGTTATGTCTGCAAAACGCACCCACCGCTGTAGAAAGGTCAGCTCTTCATTAGCCAGACAAATGAGAACAACATATTGACCGGAGATAAAGAACGAGGGCCGAGGAGCGCAGCCTCTGAGATTCTGGCATTTGCAAGTCCTTTAATCACGGCGCGTCTCTCTGAACATATGCTGTCTCAGGGAGGGCTGGATCAATGGTGCCTGAGGGACTCGGGGCCATCAAAACGAGTGCTGGGATATGAAAATGAGATGTAGATTGGGGATATTGTGAGGATGGGAGGACAATTAAGGAGGGGGGAGGAGAAGACTTGCGGAGGAATGATGTTTTTGAAAACCCGCAGCCTGTCTAGGAAGTATAATGAGACTCAAACGCTTTTCCCACGTCCCTCCGCGGCAAGGATGAACAGGCAAGTTCCCGGGACACCCGCTGATAGGGACGAACTCCTAGCTCACTGGTCTCATAATGTTAAGGATGCGGTGAGATCCACAGTGGAAAGAGCCATCCCTCTGAAGACAGAGGACCGGCTTGAAATCCCGTGACCGTTATCTTAGGAGTACTGATATATGTGTATATTGTCTTCCTGTTTAGAGGATGAGCTCCTTTACGTTGGTGTTTTGTGTGTTTTTTTTATCCTTTTATTGTATTCCTTTGCTTAGTCCAGTGCTGGCCCAGAATGGGTGATAAATAAATGTGTTGTTAGTTGATTCATGTGGGTGTCAGTGATAGTGATCCCAAGATAAAGTCATTTCCCCATGAATACACAGCTATTAAGTATCTGGCTTAGAATCAGAATCCCGGGCTCTAGACTGTGAAGACAACGTGCTTTCCATGACACCCAACTTTCTCTCTGAGAAGACCTATGTGGGAAAGAGAAGCAGAAACAGAGAGCAGGGACGGCGGGAGGAGTTCAGGGTTTGAGATCTAGGTGGCTTCCTGGTGTGTCACTTCACGGCTAATTTTTGCAAAGGGTTGGATGGCAGTGCGTCCTATAATAACGAGAAGCTGACATTTGGGCAAGGCTCAAGCTTAACAATCTCTTCAAGTAAGTCAGTCTCCTAGGGTGTCCTCTGAAAGGCTATTTGTGGTGGCGATGTTAGTCCTCTTGAAAGAGGAGAGAAGGGGCGTCTGAAGCATTCTGGTTGCTGTGGAGGTGCACAAAGCAAGAGGAATAGAGCGGCTTTATTAACAGATTGAGAACAAAGGCAAGGGAAAGCTAAAGGAGGTAGAACCTGACTGAAAACAGCATGAGACTAACAGACAGAACAGAGAGCCCAGAGCTTATTCTATGACATGCACACACAGTCCTAGTATCTGCAGAAGGAGAGGTAGAGAACAAAAGAAAACTGGGGGTGGAAACTTCACACAATAGGGGAACGCTGGGGATATGAAAAAAGTTAGAAATGAATGAGAAAATCAGAGCTCCAAGCTGAGTGATTCTGGGAGAAAATGTGGGGCCTGAGTAATTTAGCAGAGAAAAATAAACTGAAGTTACTAGGATCCAAAGTTGTAAGAAGACCAGTTTAAAATGCTTTTCAGTATCACATGATCATTAGGAGAGAAATAAAATTTTAAAAGAAAAAGGGACTACAAACAAACCATGAACTGACCATAAAACAAATGGTCTTGGAGCTCTGATTAAGCAATAAATGCCTTTTCTTTTCATCCTGCTCCAGGGTAGGAATCAGTCCCCACAGCAGCATGATGGCCACAGCTGTTTCAATCATTGAGACTCCTTCCTGGGGATGTCCCCCATGCAGGAGCCAGCACTAAAGGAAAAAAGTCATCTGGCAGGTTGCTCCCCTCCCCCAGCCCTTGGTTTTTGTTAAGTTTCCTATCACCGTGTAAACAACAACCAAAGACTTTTTTGGGGGACTGGAACAAGTCTAACTGTCAATCCAAGTAAGTCAGCCAGTCATCAGTATACTATGCAGAAAAATTAGAGAAGAACAGGTGGGAGATCACCTACTTTAAATCTCTATCTCTAGGACCAAAGGTACAGAGAGGTTGGTAAAATATTGATGCTGTTTTTATTATTTCCCTACTTGAGGATTGCTGATATAAGGGCAGGCTGGTGAACCTGCAGCAGCAACAGTAGCAGCTAACATTTATATAGCATTTACTATGTTCAAGGCACTGTATTAAGCAGTCACAATTATTATCTCATTTATCTTCACCACAATCCTGAGATATAGGTGTTGTTATTATTTAACAGATGAGAAAGTGAGGCAAACAGATGTTAAGCCTAGGGTGATATAGCTAGTAAGTATATGAGGCTGGATTTTGAACTCATCTTCCTGACTTCAGGCCTGGCTCTTTATCTACTGCTGTAATAGAGCCTTGGATTAAATCTCCACATTTGTGTAGGTTAAGAAAAAAGAGTAGATTCTAGAAACTAGGAATTGGGGATAGATGCTATTCAAAGAAATCAACATTTTGTGCAGCTTCTTATTTGTATAGGATAATATTCGTTGCTGAAAATATAAAAACAAAAATAAAACCTACCCTGACCTTGAAGAGCTTTTTGGAGGGGGAAGGGAGAGAAATGTGTAGATAGATAAATATATTATAAAATAATCTGAGGAGAATGGAAATCCTTAACACAGGGAAGACCAAAGAGAGTTTAGTACAAGAATTAATGCTTGAAATGAGGATTTTGAGAGACTGTGGTGAAGGCTTGTGTTTTAGGCAGAGAATGCTACTTGGGCAAATGCATAAGGGTAAAAGTGTTGACTCAGTTCAGGACAAAACCAGTAGTTCATCTTGTCAAGAATATAGAATTCACGAAGAAGGGTAATATGAAATGAGGCTAGAAAAGTAAATTGAAGTCAGAATATGAAAGGCCTTAAATTTGTTGCTATTCATTTTTTCAATCATGTTCAACTCTTTGTGACCCCATCTGGGGTTTTCTTGATAAAAATACTAGAGAGATATCTCATTTCCTTCTCCAGTTTATTTTACAGATGAAGAAATAGGTAAACAGGCTCACACAGCTACTATGAAGCTGAGATCAGATTTGAACTCAGGAAGATAAGTCTTCTTGACTCCAGGCATTCTATCCATTTCAACACCTATCTATCCTAAAGCCTTAAATGACAAACTGAAAAGTTTGTATTTTAGGCCAGAGACAATAGGGAGTTGGTGAAAGTTGCTGAGCAATGAAATAATGTGGGTCAAATCTGTGTTTTAGATTATATTTACTGCTGTCTAAAACATAGACTGGAGAAGGGGGAGAGTATAGGCAGAGAGTCCAGGAGGTACTGGACAATAGTCCGGTGAAGAAATGATGAGGGTCTGAATTAGAGTGGTATCCATGTGAGTAGAGAAAAGAAAGCTTTGGAAGAAAATATTAGAGCAAGAAAATTAGGTAATTTCAGAGAAAATTGAAAACCTTTGAGGTGTGAGAAGATGATAAAGAAATGACTATCAGGTGCTTTCAGAAACTCTGTATGTAGACTCAAGGAACTCACTGATACCATCTGAAGAGAGAGATTTCTGTTCTTCCTACTTTTGTCTTGTGAAGAAGTATTTGGTAGAATCACAGTAGATCACACACGTCTGGCATCTCCTAATTAAAGCTTTTAATCTCAGTTTCTCTCCACTGCTCCAGCAGAGCATGATCTGAAAGGGTCACCTGGAAACTTTGATGATGTAGAAGTAAGAAGGGCTATTTCTTAGGAAACATTGGGGAGAGGAAAAGAAGTGGAGGGGGGAGAACTTTCATTTTTTTTAAGGAAAATACTTTTTGTGATGACTTAAAATAATGTATTTGGTAATTTGATGGAAAAGCTCATCATTAGAATGATAGTCAGTCTTACTGTGAAACTCAGTAAATCTTTTATCCTTGGTTAAGAAATCAGGTTATTAATTCCTGTTTCATACACCACAGTTAACTTTCAGGCAATCTATATAATCGTCTATGGTTTTACCAGATTGCATATGGTATAGCTACAATTTTCTTTTTGGTAATTAGAACAAGTCAAAAACCCATGTTTTTCTAGGGGAAATCCAGTCTTGAACATTTAAAACTTAAAACCCAAAATATTATTCACAATACTGGAAGATTGTTTTTGACCAGTGCTTGGGTGTTGCCTTTGTTTTTTTGTTTTGGTTTGGTTTTGCCCCCTACAATTATCTACAAATGTGAAGAAAAGAGTATTAGAGTAGAATGACTGCTTCGACATTTTCATCTTATGTGACAAGTTTACTTTGGATTATCTCAAGCTTTAGGCAGAAATCAAGGGAGATAAAAGATATCTAGAAAGCATGTGTTCTCAAAACTGGTTTTAGTTGTTGGCTGTGGAGGTTTTCTTTGTTGGTTTTTTTTTTTCTGTCTTCTGATAGCAAAGGCATTTTCAGGAAAATGAGAATTGCATACTGTGTGCATCAGGAATGTTCTCTGTTTCTAGGGAGAAGGTACAATCTCACTGGAAGGGGAGAAAATCTCACTTGGAAAGGTTGAGTTGGTTTTTGCTAAGCAGGATATTATTGTGGAACTACAATTTGGAACTTATCAATTGCATTTTGGGCAGGGAACAAAGTTAACTGTGAAATCAAGTAAGTGAATCTTGGTTATATTTTGTTTTAATGAACAGTAATGCATGCAAAGCACAGGGAGATAGACATAATACACACAAATAAACCCAAAAGGAATAGTACAGAACATTTGAATGAGCCCACTCTTGTAACTAAAGACAACTTCAAAATAATATGGAAAGAAAAGCAAAATCCAAATGGGAAAAAATGGGATGTGAGAAACTTTTCCAAGTTCAGATTTCATATCTGTTTCAACCAAAATCATATCCTAGAGAGATATTTTCCCCTCTATTAGAAACTAGAAGAGCAAAGATTGTGAATTTAGATGATTGAAATCTCTTAACAGGAAGGGGTAATGTGATGTTCTTACCAGAAGGCATCTTTCAGAGAAACTAAACAAAGCAGTTTTAGGTGTTAGAGGGTATTTTCCCTCTCTCTGGGTAAATCATCAGAGAAGAAAGTATTTCTCTCCCTAGATTATAAATGGGGAAAATGTATGCCAGAAACATGCCCTTGATTATGTGGTAAATCAGTGGCAGGGCAGAGCTGTGGGGCCAGGAAACTAAAGGATGCCCAGGCTTTTTTTCCCATAGTAGGATCCAAAATCATCAGTGTTCTTCAGGGAACAATGTCTGGATGCAAACTTAGCATAAGCAAGGAAAATGTCACGTTTCTGCATGCTGTTGTAAGCATTTCAAGGTAAGAAGTGCATTCACAGCATGCAAAGAAGTTTATAAAAAAGAGTGATTTCAAATTAATAGTCACAGGGACAAAATATATGTAACTTATTTGGAAGTGATCTATTTCAAGCTTATTTTTCCAGGGGATATTTCTAGCAGTCTAAGCAGGATTTATGTTTCCCATGGGTTAAAAACAGATGATGAGAAAAAGCAAATACCTTCTTTCAGGACCTGAAAGTTGAAAGAAGTCATCTTTTAAAAAAATATGATTGGGGGCACTTGGATGAAGCTCTCTGGCTAGAAATCTGCAAGCACTTCCTAAAAGGAAGGACATATCAAACTTTGGGGATACTTTGCCACTAAAGAGTTGTGAAATCTCTTCTAGCCAAGGAAGAAAATATGCTATGAGTCAAATCCTTCCATAATCATTAGAGGTTAGTTATACAACTGGTCTTTTTCCATCTTGGCTTCTAAATGTTTCCACAATCATTGTGTCTTGTACTTCTTAGCAAAATATCAGCCAGTTCTAATAAGCAAGATGAGATGATGTATACATTTTTTAAGATCTGTGTTGTTTTAAAATTTTAATTGGGGTCCCTCAGGCTGTTTTCATAGAGGACTTTGTCATTGTGTAAAAAAGAAAACAAAGTTATCTCTGGAACCCTTTTGAGGGTCAGACTCTGTAAGTATGAGACATTGCAAAACACCAAATTCCAACTCGAGATTTTATTACAGAACCAAAGAAATCTTTCAAATTTGACTTCTACAGAAAAAAAATTAGTAATGCCACTAAAATTTTCATCAGATTAAGAAGTAGCAGGAATGACCCTGGTATTTTTTTAAGACTTAATTCTACCTGACAATTGCTTTTGCTTAACAATTTTGAAATGGAATTTGAATTTGAGAATTGGGTTTTGTCTTTCTTGAGTTCTTTGAAAGGTCTGATTCCTGATATTCAAGAAGAAAGTTACAAAATGGAAGCATTATCTTATGATTAATCATTGTTTTATCCTAAAACTCTTTGATTAGGAGACTACTTAAACATATTGTGGGACTCTAGGATGTTTTATAAGCTCAGAATAAAAAGTTCTTAAGTTCTGAAGACATAGACTAGAGGTAACTATCAATACCACATTTTTGTAAAGCTACTACTGACTGTGAGGACTGGTGTTTCTGACAAGCTCATTTTTGGAAGTGGGACATCTCTAACTGTCCTACCAAGTAAGTCTAAAAGGAATTTAAAATCTTTATATTTTTTCTTACTATAAATAACAACTCTTCCTAAATTTGTTTTCTTTAGCTTAATATTTGATTCCCTAAGAGTCCCCCATTCATTTATTTCAAGAAGACATTTATTCAGCAACAACCATGTAAAGTCCCATAAAAAATGGAAAATGAAGGCAACCAGACATTACCTCTCATAAACTAATTGAGTGCTCTATCATCTGAGCTAATTCCTCAGAGCTATATTTCACAAATTATGGTGATGGGGTTGTTTCTTTGGCCTTTTAAATACTAATTGATGGGAGTCCTGATCCAATTCATCTCACAAAATCAGAGGATTTAGAGATGGATGAGACCCTAGAGAACTTTAGTTATTATACAGATGAGTAATTTGAATGTCTCCCCAAATGTCAAAGGGGTTGCAAGATTTTTGAGGTCATGTCATAGAATTATAGATGCTGGAATTTTAGAGACTGGCTAGTTCACTTCTTCTAAGTTCTAGGTAAGTGACTTGGCCGAAGATGCCTTGCTCATAAGTATAAGATGTAGGGTCCTCTTAATACAAAGATAGTGTTCTCTCCACTGGACCACACTCCTCAGTCTTTATCTCAGGCCTCTTTCCCTTTACTACTGTTTCACTGTTTCACAGTGAGAGATTTGTAAATGGTCATCAGAACACAGGTACTAGGTGGATTTTTGGACTCACATTTACACATAGAGCTCCTTAAAAGAGTTTTTGGAGTTTATCAGTGTGTGAATGCAGTACTCAGTGACAAACTCATGAACATAGAGTTCTTTCAATGTTTTTACTCCAAGAGACACTAAATGAGATCTCCTATCGCTTCATCCTGATTTTCCACCTTTCCTTCTGTAAATCTGTAGATCCTTTGAATTGCCTAATAACTTTAAGCAAAAGAAATAATATGAGAGCTCTTTGGAGAAGCTCTTCAAAATTCCTGCGGCTCTCATGAGTTGTCCAAAAATTAAATTAGGAATTCTGGCATCAGCCAAAAAATGTAGAACTGTTTTATGGGTCACTTGACCAGCCACAACTCCATTATCAGATCTGGGCTAGAATAGGATATGACTTCCATAGCAATTGGTTGCATTTCTTTGTTTTGGTCTTCTTTTGTTCTTCTCAGTCAGTTTTAAAAACCTAAAATCAATGAGATAAGATGATGCCTCCATTGAATCCTAGTCACCCAAGGCCATTTAGCATAAAACTACACAAGTGAAAGTAGCAATAATAGTAGTGCTAATAAGCCTTTAAGATTAACAATGGTTTAAAGGTTTTAAATCAAGATTTGCAAATATTATATCATTTAATCCTCACAATAAACTAGTTTATTAACTCTATTTTACAAATGGGGAAACAGGTCCAGAGAGGCTAAATGACTTGCACAGAGTCACATAGTAAAGATCCAAGGGAGAAATTTAATTCAAACCTTTCCTCTTTCCAGGTCCCCTACTTTTTGGGAGAACCTCCAAATCACTTTCAAATGGACTCTCTGTGAGATAGATAGGATATTCTTTTTCTCCATTTTGCAATGGAGTAAACTGAGGCTTAGAAATATTAAGCAATAAACCCATAAATGAATGATTCTTAATGGGACCTTCATTCTGGTGTTCTTTTTGACATACCTGAATGCCCCTAGAGATGAAGAGTAAGAATGAAATGAAAACCCAACCTGAAGTTTTTGTTATTGAGTTTATCATAGTGTATTACTGGAACTGGCAATAGACTATACTTTGGGGCCGGAACCAAACTCAGAGTAAATCCTGGTAGGTAATAAGAATAATCATTTAATTCAGTAAGATTTATTAAACGCCTACTGTGTGTAAGTCATTTAATGATAGTGTGTATTCTTTTTTTAAATAGCAAATATGCAGCTAAGTAGGAAAACCTAATAGAATACAGAGTTTTCTTCTCCTTTCTATCCTTCCTTTGGAAAGTGATTTTAGAATAACTATTAGACTGAGAATTCCTATCAGGTTTCACTTCCACCTGTGAATACAATCCTTCACTCTCTCTATAGAATTCTTGGGTCTTGGTAATTATATGTGTATCCTCTGGGTTGATTTATCATCAGGACACTAACTCTGGGCAATAGAATTTCTCTCACAAACTCAGTGTACGTACAGAGAACCCTGATATACACTATGTCTCTTAATTAGAGAATGGAAAACTATAACAATCCTGGGACCCTTTCGGGCCATGAAATGGATGAATGGGAGAGAACTGGGTGATTTAGAAATTAATATCTTCTAATAGTTGTTTTATGGGAACTCTGAAGGACCTGACTCAATGTAGGAGGTAGCATTACATAGTGAAAAAGGATCAGCAATTGGGAAATCTGGATTCAAGTCTCTGCTCTGTATTTACTAGCTGCTAATGATAAGTAGGTTGTACAGTGGATGAGAATTCGAGATTTGGAGTCAGTAAGTTCTGAGTTCAAATCACACCCTAAACATTTAGTGACTGTGTGATGCTGGGCCATTTAACCTCTGTCTCAGTTTCTTTATTTATAAAATGAAGATAATAACAACACCTACTTCACAAGGTTGTTGTGAGGATCATATGACATAAGAAAGTATTTTTTTCAAATCTTAAAGAGCTGTACAACTGTTAACTATAACTATTATTATTACTATCATTAACTATATAATCTTGACCAAATATGCAACTTCAGTTTCCTCATCTGTACAATGAACACATGATATTGCTTCTACTTCATAAATTATGGGGTGATTGTGAGCAAAGAATTTTGCAAACATTAAGTTTAAATAAATTTGAATTGTGATTGTGTTCATAGCTTTTTCTTGAAATAGTGAGGGCAATCATTTATTTTTACTTTTTACATTTTACCAGGGAGTAAAAAAAAAAAAAAAAAAAGAAAAAAAAAGGCTCTCAGAATCACTAAGAACAGGACTAGCTTATCCTGGCCATCACTCTCAACCTTTACCCCCACCAAAAACAAAAACAAACAAAAAAAACTTTAACACATTACCTTATTCAAGAAATATGAAACATGTACATGCATAGATGGCTGTTTTGCACCAATAGCAAAAACATCTATTATATGCTCCAGAAAAAGTGGGGACAATAGGGGGGAAAAACAGCACATTTGCAGTAAAAGGACCTAGATTCAAATCTTAGCCCTACTACTTAGCTGGGTGACCTTAAGCAAGTGATTTCATCTCTCAAATTCTATTCTTTCACCTAAAAATGAAGGGCCTAGAATAAGGTTCCTTCCATCTCTACACTCTCTATTCTGATATCATATAACAGCACCTCCCATCCAGTATTCCCAAGGGAAATAGTGTTTCTATTTCTGTGTCAAATTAAATTAGTCCTACTCTAAGCCTTGGTGTAGCTATTTATCCTTAGCAATTGGATTCTAGACCTGCTTCAGAGACCTTTGTGTCTCTGGGGAGCCTCGTTTGGATTCCTTGTCAGTTTTGCTCCACTGGCTACCAGGTGACCACTTAACTCCATAAATGAGAGAGCCCTGTCCCCTCGAGGCAGAGCAGGATGGGAAGGATCATTTTTCAAGATGCTTGACAGGTCTCCCTGCTCCCTAGAGTGGTAGTGACTCTGCAGAGCTTCCTGGGGAAGCCAGGACAGTTTTTGCTATGAGACGTACTACTGTGACCAGAACTACAATATGCTATTCTTTGGAGCAGGAACAAGATTGGTAGTAAAAGCAAGTAAGTATGGCCCCTGAAATGCTCAAGGTCAGAAAATATCAGAAACTAGACTGAATTAGAGGGAGGAAAGGATGCTGGGGCTCCTGGGCTTTTTCTTAATTAAATGAGAGTGTATTTCTTGGAAAGTAGTAGGGTTTTTTTTTAATCTCCTGGACTCTCCCTGAACCACACAATACCTGAAAACCAAGGAGCCTATTTGGACCTCACTCAAAAGCAGAGTCCTTTGGGGTCAGGCACTAGCTCGGACTCAAGGAACGCATTAAGCTAATGGTAGATAACTTTATAAAAAACTATTTCCATTAAATATGGTATCTTAGAAGTCAAAGGTCCTGATACTAAACAATCAATCTAGATAAGATAAAGTTTTTCATTCTTTAAAGAAAATAGTTGTTAATGATGATTTTACAGTAGACTCTCCATTCCAGTTAGAGTGACATGGAAAGTAAAGGTGGACAGCTAAGTAGAACCCCTAAATAACCATTCATAAAGCAACTAGGGCATAACTGATCCTTAGGAAAGCCAGGAAACCCAATGACTTGACACCTCCTGCCTGATGGGTGCGGCCCTTGCTATCAGATAAGCAGAGTTCAGACTTGGGTTGTTCTAATAAAACTTTATTCACTGAGAGTGGCCTTCACAATTTAGGGAATTAGTACAAGTTAGCCCATTTCTTTATCAAAATAAAGATACTAGCTTAAAAATAAGAAAAAGATAGTCCTTTACAAGAATAAATAAATAAATCTAGAAATACATATATATTTTTAAAAAGACACTAACTGTTGGGTTATCATCTTAAAGAATAGTCATGAAGAAGATGCTCTAGATGGAGAGCCTAGAACCATAGAATCAAATCCCACTTCTAAGACTTATTAGCAGAGTCCTTAACTTCTCTGAACCTCAATTTTTTCCTCTATAAACTGGAATCAATATTTGTTCTGTCCGTATCACAGGACTGTTGTAAGAAAAGAACTTTGTATAAACTTAAAGTACCATATAAATGTAAGCCATTGATTTTTAATAATCTCTGTGCTTTTCTTCTTCTGCTCCTTTGTAGAGTTCAGTATCCATAAGTGTAGGACAGTGTATGTAAGTTCTACTGTGGATTTTTTTTTAATTCTAGACTTGCTTCAAAGACCTTTGTGTCTCTGGGAAGTGATAGGTCCCATGGAAGGACAGGGGAATATGAATAATCAATAAAAATCTATTATTATATTCATAATAAAGACTCTTTCTGATCCTCATTTTCTTCATCTGCAAAATGAAGAGTCTGAACCAGGTGATCTCCAAGGTCCTTGGCAGATTTAAATTACTGGATCCCTAAATGAGTTAATATTATAAAGAGGAGTCAGAGGAGCAATGTGTCAAGACTTCCACTAGAGGGGATGTACCTACTCTCTCTTTCTATAACTCAACCCAGCTGATATTGTAAGGACCTGTATGGCTGTGTGAATTATGGAGGAAACGAAAAGCTCATTTTTGGACCTGGCACCAAACTATCTATAATGCCAAGTAAGTGTGGGGGATCTATAGAATGTTTATAGCTAGTTATAATAGAAATAATCAAGTTTCTCTAGCCCTAAATAGTAGAAAAATTATCAAACCACTTCTGTTACATAGTCCTGACCTTAGCATGCCCCTTTACTAGTCATTAGGAGGTCATTGGGATTTATAAGGCAAAATAAGGGCCCTTCCCCTTCAGTGACTTCTTGTGAATGATTCCCCCACCTCACCTAGGTAAATAAGGGATTTCCTCAACAATCATTATGAAGAAGGGATATGGAAACCCTGGAGAATTCCTTTTACCCCCCAGAAACACTTGGATTTTTTATCACTATTGTTCTATAAGATCTGTGTAGAATGTCTCTCTCATATGAGATGTTAATGCTTTTTCCCACTTCAAATTGTTTTGTATATGCTTATTTCTTTATGTATTGTATCCCTTTCTATTAAATATAAACTATTTGAAGGCAGGGATTGATTTTTGCTTTTGTTTCCATGTCTCCCATGTTTAATAAAGTCTCTTGCCCATAGTAGAATGTAATAAGTGTTTAATTTGGAAACAAAGGAAAATATTAGCACCAGGTTAGCTGTTGATCATATACCTGGCTTCCTCATAAGAGAAATAATTAATAGGTATGGAATAACTGGGAGGTATTATTCAGACTCTGGGGGGAGCTTTTTGTTAAAAGGGGTCACACTGTGGGGAGAGAAGAGCCTCAAATACCCTTACCTTTGGCAAAGGCACTTCTCTGACTATCATACCCAGTGAGTACTCTTGTTTACTTAATTATCCTTTCTGGAAAGAAATCCAATGGGATCTGTTGAAACACAGATGAAGTTTAATTGCTTCGTTTATCAGGTAGTTGTTCACTCTTTCAGACGTGTGAACAAGATATGAAATTATGGCTCCTTGGTGGCTGAGCTGGGTGATCAGGTCTAGGGCATTCTAATAAACTGTACTAATATTTGAGAGGCAACATCACATAGCAAAAAGAGAGTCAGACTCAAAATCAAGAAGCCTTAGATTTAGTATCAAGCCTTTGATTTTGAAGCCTTATTGTCTAACTACCATGGGCAAGTCATTTAACCTTATAAATGGATGGAAAGATAGGGCATTTATTAACTGCTTACTATGTGCCAGGCAATACTCTCAAACCATTAGCTATAGCTAATCATAAATTATCAATAGAAAGCTTTCCTGCCCTGAGTTTTCTTTTTAATGTAATTGTATAATTTATTGTTCAGTATAAGATACACATTATAGTTTAAGGAAAGAAAAGCTTTATGAAACGTATACAGTAAACCAATGGAAAGAGAGTGAGAAAAACCTAAAGTGCTCCCAGAGAAGCATGACTTATAAGGAAATGTCTTTTAAAAAAGAATAAATATGGTTCATTTGGGCTTCTTTGGAATCGTGGATATTTGGTTTTGTTTTAGATCCAGAAGAAAACTGAGATTATCTAGTAAAGGCAATTCACTTTACAGATAAGAAAACTTAATCTCAGAGAGAAGAACTATCTTCTAGAAGGTCACATAGCCAGTTAATGATAGTCAGGATTAAAATCCAAATTTCCTAACTCCTAGCACAGTTCCCTTTCAAAAGTATGTAACAGATTTGAAAAGTTAAAAATATGCTAAGAGGCAAAGTTGGGTCAGCTAGGAAGCATATGGATATATGGCTCTGAAATCAGGATGATCTGAGTTCAAATTCAGCCTCAGCCACACTTAAAAGTTGTGTGATTCTGGACAAGTTACCACAATTTCCTTGCCAAAAAAGAGGGGGTCAAAGTTAATTATCAATTATATTCCCCATATAGAAATTCCCTCCCAGAGACAGTGCTTTATGTAATGGGTCCAAAAACTGTGTGACTTTGGAGGAAATAAGCTCTCTTTTGGTGGTGGAACAAAGCTCATTGTAATACCAAGTAAGTTTGATTCTCATAGAAAGATAAACTCCCTAATATTTGACTGGAAGAAAAGACAATTTTTCCCCATATAGGTTCCAGTCCTTAAACTAAGTTAGCCAATCCTATGGGAAGAAGAAAAGTAAGCTAGAGTTGTGAAGGCTAAAGTATATCTTTGTTCTGTCTAAGAGCAAGAATAATAAATTTGTTAAAAATGGAAAATGTTTTAAGGTATGAGCCAGTCAAGAAGGGAGACACTGAAAGTGGAGAATGTCATGACTCTTTCTGCATTAGTCAAGATCAGAATATTTATTTTTGTATGAACTAGAGGGAATATGATACATTCTTCATCAGCATATCATTAGCAAGAAAATAGCAGATGTCTCACAGTTTAGCTGTATTCTTCCAATAATCAGAGAATCAGAACTGGAAGGGATCAAGTTTTAAACAATGTTGGAATGTTCCCCAAATAGTTCCCCAAATGAGTTGGACCTCATCTAGCCTCTACTTGAATCTGAAAATATATGGAGAACTCGCCATCTTACTTTCTACTTTTGGGTAGTCTGAACTACCAAAAACTATCTTAATCAAGTTAAAATCTACTCATTGATCTTAGTTCTGCCCTTTGGAATCATGACAAACAACCTGCTGTGGTGCGGTAGAAAGACTATAACACTAATATCAGGATCTAGGTTCAGGTCTTCTAGTTCTTGCCTAGTGTGGCCCTAGGTATGACTTTTTTCTTCCCTGGGCCTCAGTCTCCACATCTGTAAATTGAAGGTTTAGACTAGATGGTTTCTGAAGTCTCCTCCAATTCTAGATTCATGATCCTATCAATCTAATCACTATCCCAGATTACAGCCTTTCAAACACAGTCCTGGAAGTCAGCTATCCCACCTTATGACAGGAATTGGGTCTCCTTTTTGCCATATCCCCTGTGCTTGTAATGTGGCTATGTGGTAATATGGCTTTTTTTTCTCAACAAATATTTTGGGACTTTTACATCCATATGAATAGTGTTTCCTTCAAAAATTCTCCCTTTTCATGTTGCAGTTGTTCAAAACCGCTTTGGAAAGTTTCTCTGGAAATTACCTTTAGAATCTGCCACATGGTCATTAAAATAGTCTAAAGATAGTGGCAAATCATGATCTTTAAAATGGATTTGATTTTTCAGAAATAAAAAAGTTAATAAGAGCTAAGACTAGTAAATAAGTTAAATTATCAAATTCTCAACAGTCATTTTTGGTTAAAAAAAGAGAGTTATATAAAATAATAAGACTTGCTTTCTTCTGTGGTTCCTAAGCTAGTTGAGAAAGCAAAAAGCAAAAAGGGATTACTTTCAGATAATATTTTTTGAGAGAATGTGTTCTTGTTGTGGTATTCAGTTATTTTTTTTTTCAATTCTGTCTGATTCTGTGACTCCATTTAGGGTTTTCTTGACCAAGATATTGGAGTGGTTTGCTATTTCCTTCTGCAGTTCATTCTATAGATGAGAAAACTGAGGTAAACAGAGTTAAGTGACTTGCCCAGGTTCACATAGCTAGAAAGTGTCTGAGAGCAGATTTGAACTCAGGAAACTGAGTCTTCTTGACTTCAGGTCCACCTGGTATGTAGTTTGCAAAGTTCTATCAAATGTGCAATTAACCTACATCATGGTTACTTGTCTTTCTATACACCAAAATTTTAAGAAAAACAACATCTACCCAAAAAAAAGTATTATGGAATTTGAACAATATTAATAATTTAGTTCATCAGACATTTACTGAGTATATAATATAGATAAATGAATATTATAGAGGCTGAATAGCAATTGGACAGAGAAAATTGAGCAGAAGCCCAATTACTATCTGACCATAACTAGTCAGGTAGTCAATAATCACATATTAAGTGCCAACTATCGTACTAGGTATAGTGCTAAGTGATGGTGATACAAAGAAAGGAAAAAGACAGTCTCTGTCCTCACAATCTGATGGGGAAACAACATGTAAACTGCTAGGTACAGGCAGGATAAACTGGAAATAATTGGGGGAAGGCATTAAAACTAAGGCTAATCAGGAAAGCTTTTCTGTAAAAAGTGGGATTTTCTCTTGAAAGGTAGTATTTTTAGCCACAGAACTGCTCCAAGGAGTTCTAACACAAACCTGAGTTGGTTTGTGTTAAGAAATATAACACTGTGACTAGCACTGGGAACTACAAGTACACTTTTGGGTCGGGCACCCGAGTGACAGTGCTAACATGTGAGTATTAAAAAAAAAAAAAAAAAAAGCAGACTTCATTTTAAAAGGTAATGAATCCTGCTTGAGAGGTGAGAGGGAGTCACGAAGGGCAGTCATATTGTGAAATATTAAAGCTGAAATGACTGCTCTTTGAACTAACTAGAAGAAAGCTTGTAAATGTTACATACTGTGATGGGGACCACTCACAGTGCTGGAGTACACTCCGCTGGTCATTAGAGCTGTGCTAACTCTTTAAGGAAAAAAAATACTAGTTAATGATCTTGAGGGTTCCTTTGAATATGGCTGAAATATTCTATTCTCTTTTTCTCTTTTTTCCCCTCTTATTTCATTTCTACAGAATGTCCCAAAACTCTTAGTTCAGTCTTAAGCTTTTAAAGCTTATATGTAGTCTTGTTCTCTCCATCTCTCTCTTGTTCTAATACTAACCTTCCCTTCCAAAAAATCCTTATCTTTTGAAAATTTCCCTTAGCCTGGCATTCGAGAGCCTTCTTTTGTGAAATTTCCACTACTCCCCTACACAAATGCAGTCATCTACTCATAGTGTCCTAAACATACCCTACACATTTCTCTCTCATACTACTACTCGTGCTTTTCTCCTCTCTTGAAATATCCTTTCTGGGGTCATCTAAATCCTAGTGTCTTTTAAAGATTCAGCTCAAACCCATTTCCTCCTTAAAGTCTTCCCAAACCTCATCAGCCTTCAGTAATCATTCACTTCCCTGAACTATATTGCAGTAGACAGTATAGCTTAGCGTGGATAGTGTAGACTAGAAGGGAGGAGAGATCAAGGATGTCAATCTTGCCTTGGATAACCAGATAATCACTGGTCCAGCAAATCTCTTAACTTCCCAGAGCCTCAGTTCTCACAATCTATCAGCTAATCACTGATCTAGCAAATCCCTTAACTTCCCAGAGCCTCAGTCCCTACAATATATAAGACAGGGATTCTATTCATCTCATATAGTTACTAAAAGGAACTCACTTCATAAACCTTAAAGTGCTATATAAATATGAGTTATTATTTTCTCCTCGTTTGGCTCTTAACCACTGCTCCCTTATATTGCAATTTACCTTTTAAAATATATCCTGCTTCTTCAATTGAATTTTGAGCCCCCAAAGAGCTGATATCAAGTCAGATCAAGGCAATAAGCATTGATTAGATGCCTATTATGTGCCAGGAATCGGGCTAAAGACTGAGGATATAAAGAAAGCCAAAAACAGTCCCTACTTTCAAGAAACTCACTGTATCTAATATGTCCTCTAGAATACGGGAGAGACCTTGAAAACTATATAAAAATCTTTTATACAGGATAATTTGGAGATAATCTCAGAAGGAAGGCATTAGCATTAACTGAGAAAATCTAAAGCACCCAGCTCAGCACCCCAGACAAATAGGTGCTCTATAGATGTATATCAATTATTACTCTTGGATCCAATTAAAAAAACTAAAAATTTCCTGTTATTACTTGAACCTAAAATGGCTTTTCTCCTGTCTCATTCCCTATATTTATTTTTATGAGTCCATGGCTTAGAGGCCTAATAAGACAGGACCAAAACATTAATTAACTGTTCCTAATAGGCTGTATGTTGCTGCACCTCGTGTTAGGGATTTTGAAATAATGGATCCACTGCTCTCATACCACTGAGACAGGCTTGGCAGATAGTGGTGGACTTAAAAGTCTCAGTACTGGGTTCCATTTATTTATATCACATAGACCCAGTCTAAATGTATCCTTATCTATTTCTATGGGAAATCAATTTGTTGTTTGTTTTTTGTTGCTTCTGTTGTTTTACATGGAGAAGATTAGAATGTATACAATTTAATAAATGCTTATAAAACTAAGAAAGGAAATGGGTGAAGTATAGTTTCTGTAAAGAGGGTAATTGTTGTGGGAATACAGGAAATGGCTATAAAGTATCCTTTGGAAAAGGAACAAAACTGATTGTATATCCAAGTAGGTATTTCTTGGGCTGCCAGATCTCTCTAGATTTCTTTTAGTTTTCCTCCGGGAATATAAAATACTAAAGCTATCTATACTATAGATAGTATATATCTATACTAGCACGGGTACTAGTCCTGAAAGTAGGCAGGAGTTTGGAAAGAGGGAGGAGATGATGTTATAGAATGAGAAATACATAGACATGGGGTTTCTGATTCCAGATTTTCACTTAAGTTGACTCACAAAGTAAAACCCCAAAAATTTATCTCAGAAAAAGGATAAAAGGCTGTAAAAATCACCCCTAGAACCAAAATGGGACCCTGAACAAATCATGTAAACTTTTTCAATTTCAGTTTCCTTATATGGTCTCTAAGTTTCCTTAATATTTATAATTCTATGATCCTAAAAATTCCCATCAACAGTGACCATATTTATGCATAAGGATTTGACAAAGGTCTTAAGCCAAAGTAGTATATGAGCTCTGGGTCAGCCCATTTTCTACAATTATCTCTTTATCTAGGAACAAAAAATAGTGACATGCTTTTAAACATTCAGTTAGCTGGACAGCAGTTAGCTGGACTTGAGCCCCAACCATTGGGTCTGCAAGAGCCCCAATGAGGAGTGTGCTATGTTGATTTCTCTGATGTTTTAGCCAATGAAGGGGACCCTCCAGTCCCCTCTGGTGTGAACAATCTCACTAGCCATTTCTACATAGACAGATTGACCACTGGTCATTCCACTTTGTCCAGATGTGGCTGTGATTTCCATAATCTCCAAGGGAGTCACAAGGTGGAAGAATAATTGACCAAAACATGAAAGAAGTGCTTTCATAGTTAGTTTCAAGGTCTATATAAAAAGCCACCCTCCTAAGATGACTCTAGGTGATTTTAGAGAGATTTTTCTTTTACCTAGCATAGAAACACCCCTAAAATATCCCCAATGACACCAGGGTTCTGTGCCAGGTTATTACTGTAACGATTGTTTAATATTCTCTGTGAGCGCATAGTATCACTCCTTCCAGAAGATCTTTAGGGGAAACTTTAGCTCAGCCTCTGGGAGGTTTTTACTGAGCTGATGATCACTGTGTGAATAATAATGCGGGCTACGCACTAACATTTGGAGGGGGAACAAGGTTAATGGTCAAAACCCGTGAGTATCTATGCTGAATCTATAATGAAGGCTCTAATTTCAAAAGGAACCTAAAATGCTAAGCTTCAATTTGGTCCTTTAAAAAAAAAATCCTCATTCATATTGATTTTTCATAGCATTTCTAATGATTATATAAAGAAGCATATGTACATGTGAAAATGGGCACAAATGCTGCCTTGTCATGAAGGAGAACACATAATTAGCTGGGGGAAAAAAGAGAATTCTAGTTTGTTTTTTTTTTTTTTTTTACACTTAACCATTTTACTTAGAATTCAGTTTGTCATAAAATGCTAAAATGAGTTGCCAAGATAAGCTTGAATATAGATTTTTGGTTATAGAATTTCCTTTCCCAGCAGTCTTGAAATTAGGGCATGAAGGCTCCTGTCTGAGCCAGTTAAAGGGCAGCAGAAGACCCCTTCATCCTGATGTTGTACATTTACCACAGTCCCAAATAGTCCTTTTGCTGCTACTTTGGCCAGAGTACAAACTGAAAGAGGCACACTGGCAGTATTGAAGGATTGAAAGGGATTTCCTGCTGCATTTTGGCCTAGTAGGTTTCTATAAAGCTTTGTGTAATAGTGTAATGCTGTCAGCAATACTAAATTAATTTGGGGATTGGGATCGAACGTGATAGTCAATCCAAGTAAGTCTGCGCATTAAGTCCTACCAAATATGTCTCTCCCTCTACCCCCATTTGAGAGATCTCTGAATCTGCTTCTTTCCATTGCAGACTCAAAGTCTAAGTTTCCCTATTATCTGCAGGATTTGCTCCAAAATATACATCTGGCCTAGGCTGGGAGGGGGCTTTATGTTGAGAGAATTAGATCTGGGTACTTGGAAATATATGCAGTCCCCCCCCCTCAATATTGTCCCCAGAAGGGGAGAAAGGGGATGTTGTTAATCTGTTCTGTATATTGATTTCTCTCACAGGGTTGGGCAAAGAAACAGACAGGTAGACACAAACCCAAAAAAAAAAGAAAAGGAGAAAAGAAAAAGCTGCAATGCAGCAGTAAAGAGAAAGGAAAGGGAGGTTGAAGTATCCAGCAGGGATTCTGACCTCCGGGAGGCCAGGGACAAGGCTGGGTCGAAGCTAGACTTTGTCTCACTGTAGCTCACCAGAATTTATTGAACCACAGCATTTCCTACCAGATCTGTGCCTGGCGCTCCAAAATGTATACAGCTGGCTCTTCCCAAAGTCAAGCCAAACACTGGCTGAAACCCCCTAAACTCAAGATTGTCCACACAAATGAATTTGCTGAATAATGAAGGACAGGAAAGATTTTTTTGCACTAGCAGAATTGGCGAGAGAGAGGTAACAGCAAAGAAGAGAGATTTTACTGGTTAGAAACATGTCAAACAATAGCACTTAACAGGCTGATCCATTGTAAGGAAACTGGACTCCCTGTTCCTCCCCACAAACCCTTTATCACTTGAGGAGAAAATCCTAATCTGTAATGACTAGCTCTTTGTATCACCATACCTAATGAATTTCTAGATGAGTTTCCCTGAGTCAGTATGATAAGACTCTCCAGGAAGGAGGTCACCCTCTTGTTGTTATAGATTTGAGTCCTGGAAATGTAGAGGAAGGATAATTTAGGACTATTGTCTCTATCCCCAAATAAGAAAGATAGGCATAAATATTGGGCCAATTTTTTTCAAATCATCATCATTATGTTTATTATTTGGATTTATAAATCTGTGTCCTTTATAAATAATTGCCTCAGAGAACATTCAAGATTTCATTGTGACTGTGTTGATTCACAAAGGGCTAAATGAAATAAATGACAATTATCCAGTTAATCTGACACAAAGGTCTACAGGCAGTCCCTAAAACTTGAACCAAAAAGAAATTCCACATTAGGACTTAGATTGGGCACTGGATTAACTGGATAATTGCCTAAATTCCATTTTGCTTAGAGTTATATAGACCTAGTTAAAGAAATACAAAAATGCTACTGTTCTATCTATATCCTTTCTGCAAAGGAAAATTCCTTTATTTTAAACAGTACCTCCCAGAACAAAGGAAAGAGACACAGTAAGTCATTTGACTTATTATTGCAGTGACTATTTTGCATTTATATGACTTCTTTTTTTTTCCTAGGAAGAGATTAAGACATTTTATAAGACATTTTAGCCAAACAGATTGACAACCTAATTAGAAGAGAAAAACAGATTCTGCATATTTTTTTTTCTATCCTCCTGGGTAGAATTTGGTCAGATTACTACATGGCACAGAATGAGACAGAGGCAGGGATCTCTTTGCAATGTATTTGTGAGTTTTCTGGAATGATTCCATGACATCCTAGAATGTAAGAACAGGAAAGAAATTTAGGGCATATCCAGTTCAAACCCTCCATTTACTTGTCCACGGTCACACAGCCACACACTGGAAGATCTAGGACTCTAGCTCTCAAGTGTCTTAATTTCCATGTAAACATTTTTGCTATACTACATTGGCTCTCCTCAATTTGTAAGATATTGTCACAAAGAGTGGAATAAGAAGAATATTATTCTGCCCAATTTTATTTTTCCTGAATTTCATGCAGGAAACATTTCTTTTCTGACAGAATAAAGGTAGCAGCTAAACTCTGGTACTAATACTAGTGCCTAAGGCCTTTTGGTATCTCCTTTTTCCTCTATGTCTTGTTTTTTTATCCACCTCTCCTCTTTCCCTTCATAATTCCTCTCTCTTCCTTTTCTTTCTCCATGTTTCTTCTCTTCTTCCTTTTCTTCTTTCCTATTTCCCCCACATTTCTCTCATGTATAAACCTTAGACCTGTCCAATGGCATTTCTAGAGATTGCTGAGTTTCAGGGAGGGCCTCTGAGGGTAATTGATAGTTTACAGCTACCATAGAGCCCAAGGACTAAAAGGAGCTTTAGTGGATCAAAGAACAAAGCCTGGACAAGGTATTTATATGTTGTAGACAAGATTTTTCTCCACTTGGAGGCCTTCCACGTTTCTCCACATTTGAAGCTTCAAATCTCTGTCATAATCTGCAACTTATTCTAAAATAAATACTTATTGTCATAGAGAACAGAATTCTCTGCCATTTGAAAATATGTATATTTATAAAAAAAAATCTTTAAAGTTGCTTTCATTTTATTCCTTCCCTTACCTTCTGCCTTAAGCAGCTTTCCTACCTCTTTCCTAGTTCCAGCTCTGAGAATATCTTTAAGGAGCATGAAAAGAATTTGGTTAATTCATGGACTCAATCATACTAGTATTATGATGGGGATCAAATCGATAGCTAAGACCCTCCAATTCAGAATGCTTGATTTTTCCCTGTTTGGCTGGGTTGGAATGTTCCCTATACCTGCAAACCCTCTGCTTCCATCTAGGGGAGGAAAATTCAGCATTTACAGAATGCAAAATAGGCATAGTTTTTGTTGTGAAGTCAATCACTGTGTAAATTCTGGTTATAGTAAGCTAGAGTTTGGATCTGGCACTCAATTGATGATTAGACCAAGTAAGTATATCTTCTTATTTCTATATAGATCAAAGACCAATAGGTCCTTTTGTTAGCGAATGACATTGGCTAAATCTGTCTGAGTTAGCTAGTATGTTTCTAACTTACCTAGAAATGAATTTATGCCTGCTCTCTTCATCTCTCCAATTAATCACCAATGAGACTCAATAGTTTTGAGTGTTAAGATTAAGATAATCTAAAAGGTATCTCAATTGACTTTTTTAAAAAGCACACTGCCATCCATAAAAGATAGATGTTTACTTAGTTCTCAGAAGCAATGAAAAATATGATTCAGAAGAAAAAATAGGGAGGACATTCTCAAAAGCAGCCCAGTAAGGTACAGCCATTACACTCTGAAGTCTTGTGCCTAAATTGTTTGGAAGTCAGTGGAATAGTGGAAGGCAGAACAATATGATAGAAATAGTGCTGAATTTGGAGAACCTAGGTTTGAAATCTGGATTGGATAAAATATCCTCTAAGATCCCTTCTAACTCTAATTCCAAGAACATGGCATATAGAAGCAGTAATCTACATGAAGGTCCTAAAAGCATCATTAGTTATATTCTGGGAGAATTCATTATCTTTGGAAAGAAGGAGTCACCTCGCTCACATGATCTTTTTCAATTCTGTCCCCTTTGCATAGGGAAACTAAACATATTCATCTATTAACTTCTTATTTATTTCACTTAGTCTATTCAACAATTAACTTTGTAATTTGATGGAAAACATAAAAGAACTATTTTTCACCACTATTTGAAAAAACCTACATTTATCTTTAGGGACTTTATGCCTTGGATAGCAAATCTCTTATCTTATTAATAACATCCTGCATCTGTGAGGCACTTTTTCTTCCAAGTGGCTTAAAATATATTTGGATAATACCTCTCATGAACAGACCTATGGGCTATATCTTTAGAGCATCCTCTGTTAGGTAAACAGGGCCAGCTCATAAAGATTAAGTCATCTGCAAGCAGAACATCAAGCAGAATGATGCATCAGAAATGGGAAATTGGAGTCACAAAACCTAAGTTCAAATTCTGCTGTTACTACATGTTTAGTCTTGGGCAAATTACTTCATCTCCGGTTCCTCATCTGTAAAAGGAACAGAGTGAACTCTATAGTCCTTTCCAACTCTGAACCTCATGAACCAGTGAAAAAGGTAGGATTTGGGGCAGCTAGATGGCATAGTAGACAGAGCATCACTATGGAATCAGGAGGACCTGAGTTCAAATCCAGCCTCAGACACTTAATACTTCCTAGCTGTATGACCCTGGGCAAGTCACTTAACCCCAATTACCTTGCAAAAATAAAAAATAAAAATTGGGATTTGAAGCTCTCATGCTATGATCCAAAGATTTTTACAGCTAAAATGTTTCACTTTCTTTGGATATCTCTTACCCAGAAAGACAACAGAGCAAAACTGGGTATTTGTGGGGAGGAAGAGAAGAATGCATATAATTGAAACAAAGGCTGATTCATCATAAACAGGTTTAAAATTCTTCCAGAGATTTTCTGCAGCTTGATGGTTGTTTGAAACCTATGGGAAGGTTGGAAGGAAAACTGTAGGTGATTGGAAGGTGAATGCAGCTCAAGTTAAAAGGGATTGAATCACATGAATGAAGAAGTTAGGGTAGGGTTTTTTGGTTTGTTTTTGTTTTTGTAATTGACTGTGTCACTGTGCAAACACTGGATCTAACACAAAGCTAACTTTTGGGACTGGGACCAGATTAAAAGTTTTCCCAGGTAAGAGATAAAAATGAGGAATTTTTAAGAGAGATTTTTATTTAAACAACCAGCATATAAAAGCATTTCCTTTAAAAGAGGACAGAATTGACTCATCCTAAGCTTGAAAAATCCTTTCACCTTTCAAGACCCAGCCTTTCTTGGGATGTCTCTCATAGCTAGAAGCTTTCAATAAACTAAATGTCTTTATCTCTAAATTTAGATCGTAATGCTGCTAAAATCATATCATCAGTGAGAATGGAAGACTAGAGCATATATGTATTTATAATTCTAAACAAATTATATGTTTCTATCTTTCACATTTCCATTTTAAACAACAGGAAAATAAAGTTCAGTTCCCCCAATTTAAAAATTGTTTATGAATTATGCTTCCCCCTATGTGTGGAGAGACCTCTCTTGACTTCTGATGTTTAATCATTGGATTTCCTCATCTGTGCATGGAATCTATTAGAGGCAGGGGAATCAAATGTAATTAAATGAGCAAATAATCTTCAATAGTCAATATTCTGACATTGTTTTATGTGCTTTGCTTCAGGCTCTCTATCTGAGTTTGATCTCTAATGGGCTTCCTAGAAGGACAATAGTGTTTTTTGTTAAGGTTTTCATGGCTGTGGGGATGGCAACTATAAGTGGAACTGGGGAACAGGGACAAGGCTAATTGTAAACCCAGGTAAGTCTCTGGGAAAATGGTCATAAGAGGAAAGAGATTCTGATTAAATAATAGATTAGGTTCCAAGAATATTTTTAAAAATAATTCAAGCATTAGAAGCAAATGGGCTTTCCCCTTTTTTGCAACAGTTTCTGTCCTAGACCACTGGTTGACTCTTGGTTTTTTCAAACTCATTTGCTTGGTCTTTTTGATATAAGTGTGAATTACCTAATACATAAATGGATTAACTCCAATTTTTCTTAAGTAGGCTGGGAAGGAAAGTAGATGGAAGGAAATATTTATTTAATTCCAAATGGTTCATATCATTTCCCAAGGATGACACCAGCCTTTTTTCCCTTTGAGGAGAATTTTAAGGAGAAAGAAATGATACCATTGTAATAGCGTAGATGAAAAGTGCCAAAAAAAACTACCTCTTTTTTTAATCATCCTTGCTGCTAATTTGTCACAGCTAATGGAAGGTCAGAGTTGTCCAATTCAGTGATTCTCAAAATATGGTCCAGAGATTCCCAAGAGTTGTTTTCAGCAGTCCTCAAGGTCAAAATGATTTTCATAATAGTAAGACATTCTAATTTCTAATACAAAAAAATATCAACCTAAAATTTTAAAAAAGTTTGAGGGAGACAAAGCTTTCAATAATTTTTTGTTGGTCTAGTTTATTTGCCATGTATTATAGAGCCCTAAGGCTAACCCTAAAATTTAAAAGTGGCTCCATGGTTGATCTCTTACTCCATGGAGTAAGAGAATGTGATACATAACTGAAGAGCACTGGATAAGTTTGAAAAGATATCCGTTTTTACAGCCCTGATGCCTGCTTTACATCAAGAAAAAATACTACTCCCTAGGGTTATTGTAAAGCCACTTAGGATTGTGCTTCACAAAGTGGTTTCAACAAGCTTGTCTTTGGTATTGGAACTCGGCTTCTTGTCCAGCCAAGTAAGTCTGCTTGGCTCTGTGTGGCACTGAGGGGAGGTAATGATCACTATTTGTTGGAAATGAGATTGACTCTGTTGCCCTCAATCCTCATCTACTGGCAGACTCTGACAGGTTCTCACAGGCTATTGTCATCCTGGCAGTCTCTCTGCAGCAGGGATGAGAAGCAGAAGAATAGAGCTAATTCAGTAAATAACCTTTATGGGGAAAACGATTGAGGAAAAAGTTTTCTTACTTTCTTTAAGTGATATAGATTATCTACATAGGGACCCCAGATCATTGTTCAACTCTCAGCTTCCCTTTGCTCCTATAAAGGTAGCCCTTCAGTGTTGTGGAGTTGTTTGCCTTTGTTCTGGGGAATTAGGTGCTCCTTCAAGCTCGATCATTAGGATAAATGTAGTTCTTTTCCACATTAGCTCATATGTATATAGTGTTTTAATGTTTAGAAAGAACTTTCTTCCCAACAACCCCAAAAAGAAGTTAATATAAGCACTATCTCCATTTTATTGTAAGTATACCAATAATGGATAGAGCAACTGGCCCTGAAATCAGGGGGACCTGAGTTCAAATGTGGTCTCAGACACTTAACACTTACTGGCTGTGTGACTCTAGGCAAGTCACTTAACCCCAATTGCCTCAGCCAAAAAAAAAAGCATACAAATAGTTCAATGAGGGTACCAACTTATGACTTGACTCTTTTCACTCCTCTAGATTCTTTCTTTCAAGATAGTCTGATAGTCTGCTCTTCCAAGTTAAATGAACATTTCCTTCATCTTTGGAGGAGAGCAAAATTTTTGTGAAATCTGCCTGACAGAGCTCAGCACTGGGTGACATTAGGTATGATATTGGGAATACCACTTCCCTCTGCATCTGGAAATGAGTGACCTACTCTATCTCACATTAAAAGTTGAGTTCAAAGCCTCTAGCAAAACTTACAGAAAGTAATTTTTAGCAAGTTATCTATCTACCCTAGATTGACAGGTCAAAAAATGAATGGTAGAGTTGGGGGAAGGTGTAGGACAGATACTGAATCAGTAGTCAAGGACCTACATTTAAATTCTATTGTTTTATTCCCTAGATGAAGTTGTGTTAATTCCTCTTTCCTGTTTCCTCATTTGTAAAGTAAGAGTTTGACTAAAAGAACTCTAGGATCCTAGTTCTAACTCATAAAAGGGAAACTGGTGGCTACTTTTCTCTTATGAGAGGTTAATAGGAAGAATCATAAAATTGGCCCTTCCAAATTAAAAAGATCATTAGCATTATGTGGCAGAAACAATTTGTCCCTAAGGCCATCACTCAAAACCATGGACAAAAGTACCTATGGCCTACAAGTCCCTTTACCCAAATTCTTTACATCTGAGGCAAGTGAGAATCATGAGTACCAGAGCTGCAAGTTTTAGTTGGGGCAAGGAACACTGTGGTTCTAACAAATAATATCAACTTGGTGTTTGGAAATGGAACCCTGCTGCAAATAAAGCCCAGTAAGTGTGCAATATCCTACTCAAATACGACCACAAAGATGAGAACTTTGTAAATTTAGTAGAGGTATGATGTTGGATTCTCTTGAATTTTTAAGGCCAAAATGGACATGAGAACATACAATCTAATTCCCTCATTTTATAGAAAAGGAAAATGATATCTGGGGATACTGTGACTCATTCATGATTACATAATTAAATTCAAGTAAATAAATGTTTTATGCTAGATTCTGAAGATATAAAAATAAGTGTCCTCTCCCAAGAAAAAAGTCTCTGCGATCGAGGAACTTACCCTCTCCTAGGGAAAACCACATAGTTAGAGCAAGGAGTAGAACCCATATTTCCTGACAACCAGTCAAGTGCCTTCTAGACAATGAATTCAATGAAGGCTGAATTCTAATTTGTGTTTTTAATTTTAGTTTGATATAATAACTCTATATCTTCTTCCAAAGGGCTTCTGGGCTTGGATATATGAGTGACAGGGGACAATAGTGCCATAAACTAGGATGCTATAAGCAATTATTTATATTTATGATTGCTTTTCCCATCAGGCCCATCTTTTATTGCACTCAAAGTAGAGAGAATCAGGCTCATTTAAACAATAATCATGTTTATAAGGTGCCTTTTATTTCTTCACAATTACTGCCCACACTTTGTATTCTAAAAGAACCAATAAGAAGTGCAGACATTGTTCAATTTTAGCAAATAGCCGTGCTTTATCCATGGCTTGTCAAAATTTCACTGAAAAATCTGGTTTGTCACTCAGTTAAAATGGGAAAAAACAATCCAAGCATGAATGGATGAGCCCAGATGGTTTTAAAAAACATCCAAAAGGAAATTCATGTGAAATGAAATGTGCAGACGTGATGGCAAGCTTTTTACCTTATGACCAATTCCTGCAAGAGGAAGGGGGAGTATAGGGGTAGAAGGGAAGGAAACTGGATAAATGGCACTTGGAGGGAAATGACAAAAATGCATTTAACTGCATTTGTGTGCTTGGGGAATGGCAAGGACTCCTGTCAGCTTTTCCAAACCTTTGTTGCAGAAGCAGCTGGTCTTAAAAGTGGTTACTGTAGATTCACCCAAGTCATTGGGCAGAAGGTACAAGAAGTTTAGGCTTTGCCCAGTCAATCAATAAGCATTTATTAAGTGTCTATTTTGTGTCAGGAACTGTACTAGCTGCTGGGAATACAAAGAAAACAAAGAATAGATACGCCCTGCTCCCAAAAAATTCAAAGTCTAATGGAGAAGACTACATACAAACAACTATGTGCTAAGATTTTGTGTGTGTGTGTGTGTGTGTGTGTGTGTGTGTGTGTGTGTGTGTTCATATACTAGACTGGAGATAATTGCAGAGGGAAAATCCTAGCATTAAGGGAAATTGGGGAAATTCTTATAGAAAATAGGATTTTAGTTAGGACTTGAAGAAAGCTAGGAAGTCCGGGCTACTGTCTGGATTAATGACCATATGTGAGTACCCTTATTGGTAGCGGAGGGAATCAGAGATTGAAAACCGGAAAAGTGTACAAAGGTAAGAGATGCAAACTGTCAGGTTAACTAGATTATTAAACTCTATAAACTATGATAAAGGAGACTGTAAAATGGCCTACCCAATAGATCTTTCAGGATAATATTGTCTAGTATGTTTGGAGTAAGTTAGTAGTTGTTTTGCCAGGACAGAGCTGGATATACTAGCTGTCTCTTTAAGTTTATGAAGGTCATTGAGGGTCAAGTCAAAATAACTACTGGATCTGTGCTGAATTCTTACGGAATGACAGCATGAAAAGCTGTGTCTTGTTATTGATCAGGTTCAGCAGAAGAGAAGGAACAGGCTTTTGTCGCTGGTCTTTCACTGTCCCAGAAGAATATAGGATACAGAGGTGGCTACACAATGTTACTTTCTTGTGGATGTTTGATGATCCTTGTGACTTGAGTTTGGGGCCAGTTCCCAGACTTGGCTCTAGAGAGATATTAATTGACCACAGTCTAAAAGATAAAGATTAAAAGAGAGAGAAAAGTCCACTCTCGGCCAGATGCATAGAAAGGACTGGGGTTGGCAGGGTTAGGCAGTCCAGGCTAAGTCTCCTTGTCTTTGTGATGATGATTCTAATGGTAACTGAAAAGTCATAGTATCCTAGATTCAGAAGAATGCATATAACTAAGAAATGCACTTGTCTTGGGTTCAAGACTATCTTACACAGTTCTGCAAGCAGGAAATGGAGATGTGTATCTTGGAGATGACTCTCATTTTCACCTCTTTCTTACCTTGGCTCTTAGAGAAAGTGGATTTCTATCTCAGTGGCTGTCTGCCCAGACACTTTAGTCTGCAGTAACATAATAGAATTGTGTTTGGTATCGGAAAAGAGTTTGTTGAATTGTTGCTTTATTATTCATTCTCTGGTGTCAGATGAGGTCATTCAATTTCCCTGCTGTACATTTGCTATAGCAACATAAAATTCAAGCAAAACAACTGGGAGGTAGAAAGATAAAGATAACTAGGGAGATAATGAAGCTTGTGCATCAAAGTACAGAAGGCTAGGGTGGCTATTCATAAGCTCCATGAAGGGGGAATCTTTGCAAAGGGATAAACTGGTTTCCTAGAGAGGTCTCACCTCACATTTTTGTAGTAGGTCATATCACTGTGTGAATAATGCAAACAGATGGATCTTTGGTAAAGGAACCCAGCTTCTAGTTTCTCCCAGTAAGTGGTTTATATACTTCCCTAATACTTATTTCTTATCTCTTTGGTTCTAATAAGAAGTAACCATGCTTTTTTTTTTAATTGATTTCTTTTTTTTTCTTTCTCCCTTTTTTTTTTTTAATTTTGAGTCCTTTTAATCAGATGGATAAATTGCTTAAAGCCAGATTAGTGGAAAACCTACTACAGGTTCCATGCTCAGCTGTCAGAATGTATAGAGTTTGGCAACATGGCAAAATTTCACCAAATGGCAAAGTTTGCCCTATGAGACTAACTGGAAGATATTTATTTATTTGGTCATTGTATTACCCTCCTTAACCCATATCTTTCGTTGATTAGGTAGCACAGGAAAAACTTAAACTTTCAGAATCCATTGTTCAGAAAGTTCATCTTTAAACCTATTCCCCTGGGGTCAGCCCTCATCATGTTTTCTCTCACATTTCTCCCAGCATACCAGCCCTAAGCTGATTTTGGAAATGGTACCAAGTTAATCTTGGCCACTACCATATCCTACATTCCCAAGTTTCCATTTATCACTATTTGATTGCAAATACCGTTTGCATCCTGGTCCCAATCTCTTTATTTCCTTCTTCCCTGACTAGGTGGGATATCATGGGAAGGTTATTTTGCTGTCAGAGCCAATAAAACTAGTAGATCAGCCAAGAACAACTTCTCACATTGGACCTCCTTGGTCCATTCAGCCATTTTTCTGTATTCACGTCTTTTTAAAAAATTGGCCTCTCTTTATCTCAGAGGTCACATTGGGCAAGGTTCATTGTGAGTCTGGAAATGAGCTTCCTTTAGTATATTTTCCAATCTAACTCGGACCTCATAAGTCCATAGGGATTCATGAAATGTCATCCAGTTGTTTTTTGGGGACAGAGTTAATAAGTGAGTTTCCAAGGAAAGACACCATTACTAAGCACTCTAGGTTCTTGCTGTGGTAAAAATCGCTGTGTGACTACAGGCTCCACAGGTCTTGTCTTTGGAAAGGGAACAAGACTTGTTGTGATTCCAAGTAAGTGTCCCTGACCTTTCTTAATGTTAATTCTGTGACATCTCATTTCCTTGGGATGGAAAGGAGTTATTTCTGTCATTTTGAAGAATAGTTGGGACTCCAAGAAGGTCTGGTTAGAATAGCCTAGTTTGTTTCAAGCAGGAAGAGTAAGGTGTTTTTCAAAAGCAATTATAAAGCCAATCAACAAACACATGTTGAATATCTACAGTGGGCAAACTGTATTAGATGTTGATTCTAGCTTCAGACCTTCCACTTTGTTTCAGTCTTGAGATAATCTCAAAATAATCCTGAAATAACCTCTCATAATCTTTGCCCACCAATCTCATCCTAGAGATCCCTTTCTCAAATCCTATTAGCCCTAGTACTTTTAACAGAGGGGAAAAGTCATTGGTATTATTTATTAGCCTAGGAACATTAGAACTTGTGGGAGAATTAAGAGCTAACTCCAAGAAAGTACATTATGTAGAAAATGGAAACATGTGGCCCTCTCTCTGCTGAGGAGAGAAAACAAGGACAGAAGGATATGAATTAAATATAAAATGAGATTCCTAAGTAGGCAGAGGGTATGGCATGGCAAAGCAAATGACATCAAGACAAGTTTCTAAAGAGAGATTGTCCTCCACTTCTCTGAAGGTTATTAAAAAAATACAAGACTGAGTTAATTTAAATGTGCTTTTTCCTAAAAATGTAGCACAGTGTTAGAGAATAGAGTAAGGGACTTCGTGTCAAGTAGACCAAGATTCAAATCCTACCATGGATAAGTCATTTAACCTTTGCATTTCAGGCAATTCCCTAAAACTCATCTGATATAAAAGACAAAGATTAGATGATGAGAGAGGGACTGAGAGAGAGAAAAGACGGGAGAGAAAGAGAAACTGAGTTGAAATCAGAGAATTGGAAGGGAGTTTAGAGGTGATCCATTCTAATCCCATGCTGGAAGTTCACAAATTATTCTCCAGTCATAAAATCATAGAATTATATTTTTAGAGCTGGAAATAAGTAGAAACCACCTAGTAGCTTCATTTTACAAGAGAAACTAAGATCTGGGTCACACAGGTAACAAGTAACAGACTTAAGATGCAAACCAAGGTCACAGCCTCCAAATTCAGCATGCTTTCAACTGCAATATGCTGTCACACGCCCCTGCACCATTAGCAACATTTTGCCTATGACCCAGTTATTGCTGCATTTATGGCTCTGCGAGCTCTCTCCTTCTGCTCCTGGCTTGGGCATGGGCATCCTGGCTGTCAGTGCCCCTGCAAGCTTCTTGCAAAGCAAGGAAATAGTGTGGGTACTGGCTCTGCAGGTTACAAACTCACTTTCGGGAAGGGTACCAAACTCACAGTGACACCGAGTAAGTTCTTCTTTCCAGCTAATTATTCTTTCCAAGAAGCCCATCTTCCATCATGCAGAAGCTGTCAAAACACAGGTGGTGTTTTCTTTGCTTGGTTTGTGTTGGGTGGTTCGTGATACCAGTTGGAAAACAAGGTTATTAATGCACGTATCCCCGGGGGCATTGTAGTCGAACTTTTAATATCTATGCAATCTAGCAAAGAAAATATATGCAACATGGTGGGGGGGAAGAGGGGAAGAGAAGGGGGAGTAGGCAGACAGGCAGAAATTAGATAGAAATAGATAGAAATTAGATAAAAATAGCAGGCAGTAATGATGAAGCACCACAAACAGATCAGTAACTTCTTTACCTGATTTCAGGAAGGTTCAACCTCCACCAAGCCCTATTGTTTCAGAGACAAATATAATCAAGCTGGAAAATTATTGTTATTAGTATTCATTACCCGTTCTAACCTAATTACTAGGAGGTTGCTTTGGCCATCAGCAGTCATTCTGGCTCTTATTTTTCCCTTTCCCACCATCCCTCCTCACTGCACCCCCACCTCCAGCCCTACCTGTCTCCCCAAAGGACTCATCAAGGTTATTGCAATGGCACTGAGTACTGTGTGGTTCTAGTGGGGACAAGTTAACCTTTGGAGCTGGAACAAAGCTCGCCGTGAAAGCAAGTAAGTTGTATTCCTTGGCTAGGCTGGTCTGGGCAATCAATCAAAGCATTCGCCTGAAAATACTTTAATCCTGGGCATCTGCTTGAGTTCTTTGTTACTGTTCTCTCTAAAGGCAGATCCTGTGTGGTTCTCCTTCTCTTTCTTGTGACAAGCCAGACACACACACACACACACACACACACACACACACACACACACTTAAATATTCTCATGTTGGGGAGGCTTTGGAATTGTACACACAACTTTCAAAGCAAGACATGAATAAAAAAGGACCAGGGAAATCACCGAATTGTCGGACTAGAAAGGATCTCCAGAGGCCTCGTTATATTATCATCATTATTACTAATAATGTCTCCTATTTGTATAATGCCATAAGGCTTACAAAGCACTTTCCTTACAACGATCCTTTGAGATGGATCTTCTAATCATGTAACTAAATCATCTGAACCAAACAAGGGTCTTTCTGGTTCAGAAAAAGTAGTCCCGGGAAAGAAACTCTCAAGCTTCTCTCCATATTGCATTCTAGCTATCAGGAAGTGCTTTCTTACTTCCATTTGTAATTTCTCCTTTGGTAATTTAATTCCTTGATTTAAAAGGACTAAGGAAACTTTGTACATTAGGTAAGAACCAAATTTCTACCATTAATTATATAAACTTCAGCATTTCAAGTCTACTTTACCTAAAGATTACAATGAAATCTGGAATCTAAGGACCTGGGTTCACATCCCAATTCTGCCATTTACTTGTAAATAGCAGGTAGCAAATCTAATTAGACAAATTACCTATCTTTTGTAGATCTCTGTTTTCTCATGTGTAAAATGGGAAGATTGGATCCATCTCTAAAGGGATTATCTAAATTGGTTCTGAAATCAAATTTTTCATAAAGGAAATTCAATAGCCTAGAACAACTTTAGACTCTTCAACAAAGAAAAGTTCTCTTAAGCTCCTTGAGGAGAGGGACTGTTCTTTGTCTCTTGTTGTAAGCCCAGAATGTAGAACAATGCCTGGCACATAGTAGGCACTTGATAAATGTTGATTGATTGATTTTCCTCTTGCAATTTTATAGAAAAATTGAGTCAAACATCAGGAAAAGTGTTGGTAAGAAGAGGAGGAGGAAGAAAAATACTTAGTTGTCAATCTGTAATATGAAAATTTTTCCATGACATTTGGAATGAATTCTAAGTGAAGAAAGGTATAATTCTGGCTGATTTGGAGACTGAATCATCCAGGTTATCACAAGCCACCAAATTTCTATAAAGACTATTTTGGTTATAGCTTTTTGGCTATAGCTTCTTATTTGCCTTTAGAAATAGAACCTAAGTCATGATTCCATGAGGAGAGTATTGGACAAACCTTTGTACCCATTGTACAGCCTGACCCACACAGAGACTTCTCCCTTGCATTCTCAGCCTTTTCCAAAAGTAGCTGGATTTCTGAGTATCATATAGGAAAAAACAAAGAAGGATGTGGTATATACTGCAATGGAAAAGACAGCCTTCCTGAGGAAAGAGTGATTATTAATAGAAAAACCAGAATTGAAGAATACCTCAAAGACTAAGATGTATCATTTGATGCATCTAATCTTCATTGATAGACCATATGTTTTATTTCTTTTGTTATTTATAAAACCTTTAAAATGATAAGGGGAGGACTTGGTGGGGAATCTTTAAATATGAAGTGTTTTTAAGTATATGTATATATATGTATGTATGTATACACACACACACACACATATATATATATATATATATATATATGCACACACATCTATTCCTTGCTTTATTCATCAGAAAATGTCAAGACACAGATCACTAACTTTATTGAAATTCAGAAAAAAAGACCTGGAATCAGTCCAAAGGAAGGGAGTTAAATGAGTTGCCCTTCTGAAGTGACTTTTAAATATGAATAAGTGCTGACCAGAGGGTCTATAGAAATGCCTTCTTGAGAGACTTTAGGAAGACAGACACCCATCTTTCAAGGATGCCTGAAGTGCAACCCTACCTTTGGTAAGTTTTTTTCAAGGCCCAGAAGTCTCTTTTTCTAAAAAGATACTAGCACATTAGATAAAGGGCTGAATCTCTTGATACATAGAGGTTTACTCTATTTAGTTTTGCAGGTTTTTATCATTAGTATTATTTTGTTCAGTTCCCAACTTGTTTTCAGTTCTATGCCCAAGAACTGACAGGTTGAATTTTCCTTCTTGAGCCCAAACTACTAATTCTGAGTTTTGCCTTGAGGAAAGACAGCTCTGGGGTGTTTTTACAAGAACTGTGTGAGTGGCAGTAAATGGAGACTGATTTCAGACCTGTAACCATATTGTCAGTGACATCCAGTAAGTAGAGTTAAATCCTAGAGAAGAATAGGGACTTGTGTCTTTACCTAGACTGCTAACAAAAGCCTAGAATGAACGTGGTTTGAAAGGACCCTCTGCTAGCTTGGGTTTTATAACACAGGGGAGGGGGGAGATAGAGGGAAATACCAGTAAAAGAAAAGGGAGCACAGAAATCAGGAATGTGAGATAAATCAAGAACTAGAGGCAAAGGAAGATGCATTTTGGAGAGGTATTTGTATAGGAAGGAAATTCACTGATTCATATGAATAACATGAGGAAAAATATAGATTCCCCTAAGGAAGGTGACTCTGTGAGGGTAAAGTAGGTTTGTGTGAACTGGAGCTGGATAGGTTTTTGATGTAAGGATAATCACTGTGTGAGAAATCAAGACTTCTCTACCTTTGGGAAAGGAACAAAGCTGCTCGTCAAACCAAGTAAGTTGCATATAATTTGAATTGTGCACTGAATAATAATGATCCCGGCGCTAGTATCTTACAGGATCCATCCTCACTTCCTCAGATCCCAGAGACTCAGAGACTCCTCAGACTGGAAGGAGCTCTGAACAGGCAACTAGACCCTGCCACTGATTCTTGCCTCCCACCTCAGGTATCCTTAAAAAAGCACTATCAGAGAGGGAGAAAAAGTAACTTCTCTAAATTCATCCTCAGCGTCTTTGCCATGGAATTGTCTTATACATATTACAAAAAAAAAAAAAAAAACAAAAACAAAAACATTTTAGAGCAAAGTCTCTCTGGCATTTCAGCACCCAAACCAGCTTAGATTTGACAAATATTAAATTTATATAAACCTAACAAATGATAGCAATTCCTATACAATTAACTCCATCTTGAAGAGGGGAAAATCTAGCCAGAAAAGTGAAGGGAGTTAAAATCTGAGACAGAAACTAGAGGTCCTGAAACTCCTTTTTAAATGGAAATACAACAATAAATCAGTTGCCATATGAGTATGAATTACTAAAGATCTTTAGACCTAGAACTGGGAATTGAAAAGCTATTAGATAGTAGTGAGTTTTCATCATCCTGGAGATGCGATGGGCTTCATAAACTTAAAAGGTTTCACTGGCCCTAATGTCAGTGGACTGCATTGCTTTGTTCATATCATCCCTAGAATCTCAGAAGAGAAATTAGGATGCAGGGGAAGAGGAGAGGAGAGGGCCAGAGGGAGAGAACCTTTTTAGGCTTCATCTCTTCTAGTTACCTCATTTTGCAGCAAGATTGTTTCTCCTGAACAGTTTGTCTTCATTTAGCAAATGTCTTCTCTGGAGAAGCCATTTAAGGGAGGATTTTGGCACAATGTAAAAGCTGGGGGAAGTTTCTATATGGGATGGGAACTTGACCTCGAATCCTTTCAGGTAAGTCACCTGTCCTTGGACTCTAACCTCAAAATAGCAAGTACTTTGAGCCAAGATCATTAGGATCTGATTGTAAGAAAACTGTTCACATGGGCAGTGGTATTATCTGGAGCCACTCAGCTGAAATGTCAAGTTAGGTTAGGAGCTATTTGACCCTGAGGTAATATCTGTGCCCAGGTAGGAGTCTTTTTTCCTCCCTGTCAATCCCTCTGTGTCTAATTCCTTATTCCCTGGATAAAGGAGAGATCAATCCACAGGAAAGAGTGCAGCCCTGAGTCACTCTGTGGTGTGGGGGAGAGCAATTGCGGGTTTTGCATGTGGAAGATTAGAAAAGCATTCAGGCAGCTTGGATGTGTTTTTGACAGGACATGTAGCACGGTGTGAATTATAATGCAGCAAGCTCAATTGTCTTTGGAGGAGGAACGAAGTTATCTGTGATTCCCAGTAAGTAGACAAACTTATCCCTAGATAAAGCAATGCCAGTACTGATCTCTACAAAATTACACCCTGTAGCTTGAGGATATTTGTTTTGATGAGTGAGTTACAAACATTATTTAGTGAGGTTGGAGTACCTCTTGGTTAAGATCTGACATCTTACAGATCATATAAAAAGTGTTTCAGAGAACTCTGTGACTATCTCTCCCAAGTTATTTGTTGGGAGACAAATGGGTCTCACAAAGGCTTCTCAATGGGTAGAATAGGTTTTCTTGTTGAGGGCTAAGCCAAATGTGATAGGAGTGGACAGAGTTTTGAGGCACTAACAAATTCTCTTAAGTCATCATCTCTCTTTGACCAGGGACACAGTCTCTGATTGAAGCAAATATGGTACACTGTAAATAAATAGCATCCAGAAGATCAGGATACATAAGAAAGAAATAAAAGCATATTCATGGGCACAGTAGGAGCTTTTGAATCCCTGAGGCTTCAAGCACAATTCCTGAGAGAATCTCATCATTCATTCTTTCTGACCTAAATGTTAAAACATCTGCAGGTGGTATGTCTGTCCCTCCTAAACAATAAATCCCACCATGAAGGATCCCCATGTAGCCTCCCAGATCACAGAATGTTATGATGTCCATCCCCATGCTGTTCCCAATTGGACACTTTCTTTTTATCATATTTACTGTTCATTCGTGTTGAGGACCATCATAAATTAATTTCCCCGAACATTTTAAAATTCAGCAGCCAAGCCACCTTGGTATTAGGGACCTAAACCTAAAGGGAACTGAAAATCATCCAACAAAGATTTGATGAACCAACAACTGTTTTCAACAGCAAACCAGTCCAATGGGCTTTCATTAATCAAATTAGCTAGAGAGTAGCAACTCTATACTTCACTGTGAGTCATGCAGACATAGCCCAAAAGACTGAAGGCTTTCTAAATCACTGATTTCACTAAATCTCTTGGTGATATATCCCAGATCCTAATTTTGGGGCCAGGAACTAAGCTGACTGTCTAACTGTGTAAGTGATACCAATGACATTTGAAAATAATTCCCCATGTGGTCCTCTTAGGATCCTAATTAAATAAATCATTATCCATGTCTTTTCAATATCTGAATCAGGTGGCAAGTATTCTGTCTGGATGTCTATAAACACGGAGATATGAAATGGGCTTATTGTAAGACTCAGTCTTAAGTGATAGAAAATAAGAAACAAATAAATGCTCACAAGCAATGGGGATTCTAACACCAAGTCTGTAAGGTCTTAAGTATTAGGTAAGCGATTATTCTGTAAATTTGAGTTTCATAGACATTCAACTTGTAGTTAACCAACATCACATCTGGATTATATGGTTACATGGTCCTAAATCATGGGACACTTGCCATCTGTCATTCCTCTCTTTGCTATGTCAGTCTAGCCTATATGATCTAGAGGGTTTTGTTGTTATTGCTGCTGCTGTTGCTTCTTACTGTCATTTTCATAGTGAAAGGATCTGTCTGGGGTTAGAAATTTACCTCTAGATCTATGTTCCAATTACTCTTGCATCTGGTGAGCCTCTGTAACCAAAAATAATTTCAAAAGGATCCCCTATAGGATTCATGTTTCCAAATGTATAATATATCTATTTTAAGGGTGTTGGGGAGGGGTCATTTATTGTCAGTAACTATTTAAGAAAAGAAAATGGGAAGAAAATAATTTAGCAAAGACAAAGAGAACATGCATAGGAATATCAGTGAGAGGGTCTCCTTGAGTTGATTTGTGAGGGAGAGGGGGAAAGTAAACCTACCTGAACTGAAAATTGTTGTATAACTATGCCAGTGCCCAAGAGAAAATTCTCTGCTTTGTGTGCTGTTTCCAAAGGAATTACACCAAACGAAACAAGGTGGTTTTGTAAAGAAAGAACTTAAAGTCAGCCTTAATGACCAGATGTGGTGATTCTTGATTCTCTAGAGTGTTTTAAACAAGAAGGGTGTCCATGTGATGCATTTTAACTGGGCCTAGTTTCCATACCTTTCTGGTACCATTCAAGCTAAGTATTCCCATAACACATAGTTCATAATTTCTGCCAATGAGACCAAGTCCCTGGTCCTCCAAAACTTCAGGGGAACTTGTGCTTAGTTTGATTAGGCTGAAGACACCTCTTATTTTATTTTTCATAACTTTGTTCATAAGTAGAGAGCCCTTTAAATCCCAGTGGTGTAATAGCCAGCAGTGAAGTTGCTTCTTTTCTCTTGAAATTGTCAGCAAATTATTTCGTCCATAAATAATGTTTCATCTAGACTTGCAAATTATCCTTGACACCATAGAACACTTGGTACATACAAGGAATATGCAAACAGAGAAACAGAGACAATCATAAACTGCTTTTTGTTCTGAGAGCAGCCAGGATCAGAGACTTACGTGATACAAGTGCCACAGAAAATAATATGTAGTTGTGTTCTTATGTTGCAGAGATAGGTTAAAAGACAACATTTAATGTATATTAGGATGTAATTCATGGAACTGATTGGCAGTGTTCACAATTCAGCTGTTAAGATACAATGTGGATCCAGTGGGGACGTGAAGAATTTATAGATAGCCTAGAGATAAGCAGGATCTTTCTTAACCCTCCCAGACCAGCACAAGTGGATCCAACAAGTGTTTTCATCTGCAATTAAGGGGGGAAAGCATAAATGAGTTTGCATGCAGTATCTCATTTCAAATACTCAGTACATGCAGCATAGAAAAGAGAATTAATCCAAGCAGCAAATAAAGGGAAAGAAATCAATAGAACCACTGAAGAAAATCAGTTGCCCTTATCTTTCTTGTCGGTGATAATGAATGTGTCTTCTCAGTTCATTCCTCACTTTGGTTTTCAGATTTTGCAGGGGAATTGCAAAGAGCTGGTAGGATCAGGTTAGTCTGGACCTGGGAAGTTTTAGCAGCAGTCGGGGGGAGGGGGGGGGAGGAGGTATGCACGCTCTCACATAGGAAACTTCATAAAGTTTTTGTAGTGGTGGTAAACATGGTGTATACAAAACTCTAGAGTTTTCTTTGGGTCTGGGTCCAAACTCCATGTGAACCCAAGTAAGTATATAGAAGGAAAAGTCACTAACTGCTTGAATCATATTCTTCCACCCTCCCTGCATTCATTCAGAGAGGAGTCTCTCTCTCTCTTTAATAGTTTCAGATCTATGCTGTCATGCCACCAGTGTGTCTCAAGCAGAATAACCAATCGCTTATAGGACAGTTTGTAGAAACCTTATCTAGGTTGCATAGGTGCTCCATGCTCCCAAATCCCTATCTGTACTTGCTTGAGATCATAATAAAAGGCTTTGGACTTGATTCAAGCATGGAATGACTCGTCAGCATTTCAGGGAGGGAAATCTTTAAGACTAGGCACCTAGCCCTATATGTGAAAGGAACAGAGAGAACTAAATATGTCTTTTATCCTTCGTTGAGTTTGTACAGCAAGTACAACACTGTGGCTTCTAGGACCACAAGCTTATCCTTTGGAGTCGGAATCAAGGTGACAATAAGACCAAGTGAACATTAAAAGAGAAGCCAAAATCATTTTCAACTGAGAGGGGGATTTATGTTTGAAGCTACCGAGGGCTGAATTCACCAAGTGAATGAAAAATGGCCAATAACTAAATTTCAGAAATTTTTCATGGTGACTTTTTTTTTTCCTTCAGGGCCATAGTCATCTTTCTCTGCCTCCCTTTACCCCTTCTCTCATCTCCTAATTGTTTTCCTGCCCAGCTTTACCTTCAGAGTGATGTGTTTGTTGAGGGCATAAATGTTCTTTATTAGATAAAAATTGAACTTTAAAGGCCATTTGATATTTGACATTATACCAAGCCTTCACACTTAGACTAGGGGGAGACATGAATCATAGACCCATAGACTTCTTTCAATTGAAAAAGATCCTAGAGGTCATTGTCATCCAATCCCTTCATTTTACAGATAAGGAAAGGGAGGTTCTGAGAAGTTAAATTAATTGCCCAAGACAACACAAATAGAAAATATTGCTCCTGGAGACAAAGCTAGGTCCAATGGGTAAAAGTTGTAAGGAAATAGATTTTAGTCCAAAATAAAAGATACTTTCTTACAATCAAAGCTATCTAACAATGAAATAGGCTGACTTGTGAGACAGCTCCCAATTACTGGGGGTATCCAAGCAGAAGTTAGATGGACTGTCAGAGAGACCACAGCTGAGATTTCTTATTCTTTATGGGAGGTTAAACTAAAAGACCTATAAAGACTACTCAAAATGCAATGATTTTGATGATTCAAGTCTAAAGGATAGAAGAGATGGGCACAAAACTAGTTTTTCTGCCTGGTTGTCTATTTTCTATTTTGATCATCAAAAAAATTGGATTTGTCAAACTAAAGCCTGCTTGATGGGGTGTTTATGCAAGAAGATGGTGGTAAATAATTTAACAGTGCAATAGTATAGAAAAAATGAAAGGAGATGTCAGAGAAGAGAGAATTGGAATGAATAAATGGAGATAAAGATAGGGAAAAAAAGAAAAAAAGAGAATTTTGCAAAGGATATCCCTATTGAGAATGACTGATGCATCAGGCTTTCAAAAGCTCAACTTTGGGAAAGGAACAAAAAACTAAATCCAAATAAATGGAATGGCCTTTTGTCCTAGGAAATTAGGTCAAGGGAACAATTTGCATCAAACTAGCCTCAATCCAAAATCCAATCCTTCAATCCAAAAAGGAGCTTTCTGATAGGAGAAAAACCTGATGTTCAGTCAGAGAACAAGGCAGGGACAGAGGAGAAAGAGAAGAATTGTTATCAATGACCACTTGATTAAATTTAGCTGTTGGTAAATACCCTACTTAGACTTTTGCGGAGGCTCAAGAGTTAAGAATAACATTCAAAAAAAGAAAGGTGAACTCAGTACGGCAAAGCTAGAGAGATATAAGAGAACGTTTATGTAAAGAGGTCAAGCACTGTGTCGACAGAGGGACATCCATGGGGAGGCTGTTCTTTGGAGGAGGAACACAGTTGATAGTACATCCAGGTGAGTAATGTGCTAGTCCAGAAACAATAAATCAATTCAACTCTAGGTGAGAAGAAAGGGTGGGGTCGGGGAGAGAATGAAATATAATAACAGGTAACTGTGGTAATCTATGGAATTCCCTCCTCTAGGAAACCCCACTCCACCCCATTTGGTGAAGTAGTTAAAAAGAAAATAGGAGAGTGCACAAAGTGATGTGCATGAGAAGTCAATAAGAATGGTCTAAGGTTAGGAAGCATACTGAGATGGCTTCATTCTGCTCTGGGGGGGAGGATGGTAATGGGGGAGAAAACTGGAAACCTGGTGGAACAGAACATTTATTCCATTCTGCTTGACCTAGAGAATAGAAGCAAGAGCAATTAATGGAAACTACAGGGAGGCAGCTCTGGGATACAAGGAGAAAGCTTCCTAATGATTCAGCAGTGCAAAGTTAAAGGAATTATTTTGAGTTCTGGACTTGGAATCAAGAGGAACTAAACCAAACCAAGTTTCTGAAACTTACTGTTTGGTTTGGGGCAAATAATTTAATCTCTCTGAGCCTCATATTACTCATCTTTTTAAAAAATAGAAATAATAATCCCTAGAGCACTTGCTGTACAATCTTCGTAAGGATCAATTGGCACTTACTAAATATCTGCTATGTGTCAGGCACTGTGCTATATACTGGAGATACAAAGAATGATATTTTAAAAAAAAGGGGGAAATTTAGTTTCTGGTCTTAAGGAGTAGACAATCTAAAGGGGGGAACAACTTGCAAACAACCATGTACAAAGATAAGTACAAGATAATTTGGAAATAATCAACAAAAGAAAGACACTATCAGTAAAGAGAATCAGGTGAGACTTTAAGAAAGCAAGGGAAGCCAGGAGGGAAAGCTGAGGAGGGAAAACATTCTAGGCACGGGGGACAGCCTGGAAAAAAGCTTAGAATCAGGAGATAAAGTATCTTGTCAAGAAATAGCAAAAAGAGCAGAGTCACTAGATCAAATAAGATAATGTATGTCAAAGCATTTTATGAGCATTATTGCCATTAGCATTAATTAGTTAACAACTGAAGGTCAGCTATTATTATGATGATGACTGTTGTTATTAATCTCAATTTGTTCAGTAGAAAACTTCCTTTTACATTGGCCCTGTTGCCAAAAAAAAAGTAGACTTCAATCCAAATTTTCAGGCTGGGTAAAAATGACATGAGAGACTAATCTTACATGGTAACTCATAGCCCAGACCTTTCCCTTTCCTAGAAAGATTTCAAATTTCAAAGCAATCCTTTGTTTATTGGGAATCCCTGTCAGTGTCCTCTTTAAATCCTAGGTCTCTAGGAAGACTATTCTTTCTCTGTACAGTATATTTCCTACCCCCATATTCTCCTACAGTCTTTCTTGTCTTTCCTTCCTATACAAACATATACACATACACATTCTTTTTCTCTCTCTCTCTCACACACACACACACACACACACACACACACTCTCACACTCACACTCTCTCTGTCTCTGTCCCTGAGATAGGGCTCTAAGAAAAGTAGAGTCTACATTCCTGATGGATTTTGTGGGTGGAGTTGTAGGATTATTTTGTGGTTAAACATATCAAAGGACTAAAAAAAAAAAAAAAAAATGTTAGGACTTGAGGCTTCTATTAACTTAAAAATCACCCCTCTTGAATTATAGCAACTCACTAATTATAAAACTCTATTCAAGTCATACATTCTTGGAGGTTTTTGTTGGGCCACAGATCACTGTGTCAACAGTGGAGCAAATAAGCTGATTTTTGGAAAAGGAACCAGAGTTACAATAAGACCCAGTAAGTAATGAAGGTAAAGCCACAATTCTATTTTTAACATAAGAACAAGAATCAAATTATCAATTTTGTGACTCAATTTTATTGACTTAATTTATTCTATGTTGTTTCCTCAATAATGACATTTAATGTTGTCTTAGGAATATGTGTTCATATATAATGTATTGGCAAATATTATTTGAGTGTGTTTCTAGTGAGTTTTTTTTACATTTATTCTTATTAAATTTAGTAGTAATAATGATGATAATAATAGTAACCACATGTATATAATTTTTTAAGTTTGCAAAGTATTTTATATATGTTATCTCAATTGATCCTCCCATCAATCCTGTAAGGTAGGTGCTAGTATTATCCCAATTTTACAGATGAGAATGGCATTCCAATGTAATTTCTAGTCTTTGTTATTAGGGCACAAAAGTAATTCTGTATCTCCTAATCTTTTCTCTGATTGTCCCAAAAGGTATCAGAATGAGTTAAGGGAGGGATCTCTTCATCTCATAGATAGAAAAATTGATACAGAGGGGTGAAGGGACTTTATCAAAGTCACACAGCAGGACTCAAGTTTTCTAACTTTTAAATGATGTTCTTTGTGCCAAGCTGCAGCATCTGTCATCATCACCCTGGTTAATCTTTTCTTGGCCTCATTTTTCCCTATTTATGCAGTGGAAACAATGGTAGCGGCTTGTCTTCTTCCTGCCTCATAGGGATATTGTGAAGATTAATGAGATGCTACTTGTAAAGTTCCTAGAGGTCTCTAGGGAGAAACACACACATACACACACACACACACACACACACACACACGCACGCACTGATCAGTATAAGTGTGTGAGTGCTTATAAATTGTATTTTAAATATAATAATAACATGGAACTGCTTTCCACTAAAGTCCTGATTTTATGCCTTATTATGGCATGGCAAGTTATCTTAGTTTATAACTAACTACTGGTGTACTACATCCTATCACATATTACTTCTAGCCTTCATTGTTAGGAAATAAAAGCATTTCCATATCTCCTAGTCTTTCCTCTCATTGTCACAGAAATGATCCAAATGAATTAAGGAAGGGATCTCTTCTTCTCAGTAATAACACAAATTGGTTCAGAAGGATGATGGGATCAAAGTCACACAAAAAGACCCAAGGTTTGAGCCTCCCAAGTTAAAAAGGGTAAGAAGTATGGCCCTAGTAACAAAACTTGCATAACTTTTCCACCCTTGCTTCATTCAGAGAGTATGATCTACCAGAGATTTGGCTAGTAGATCTTTTTTCTTCTATAATGCCTCATGGTAACATATATGTTAGAATTATAGCCTACATTGGTGAAGGGAATCCCCATTCCATTGCAATCACAGATCTTTTCAAATATCATGGAATAGAAAGTGAATACATAAGGAAAGAAATGATCACCAATGAGCCAAAAGAATTCCATTTTTAAAAAATTTTAAGTCATCTAAGGCTATTCAATAAAATGATGAGCAAGCTGAAAGGCTTTTACCTTACAAAGAATTTAGCTTAGAGGATAACTTCAGGGAATATAAACTTATACAGATAACCAAGAGAAGTTATATTATCTTTTTTCCTGAGATCCCTAAAAATATATCTGTCTAAGGTAGTTTAGAAAAAGTTTTATGTGGAGGCAGAAGTGTAGATGAATTGAAATTGACCCCTGGGTCATTTCTTTCATTCCAAGATCTCTGCAAATTCCATATTTTAATGAATCTGCAGAAATAGGTGCCTAATGTTAGATCAGATGCTATCAGCAGGGGCTCTTAGAAAAATCACTGTGTTTGAAAATGAGGCAGCTATTGGTTTTTGTTGAGTTATGGATCACTGTGTGAATGTGAATAGAGGAAAGCTGGTTTTTGGACATGGTACCTTTGTACAAGTTGAGCTGAGTAAGTATTATGTTGATAAAGAATTTCCTTAGTTATTCCAAGAAGTAGTAAAGGAGTCTTGGTAAACCAAGCAAACTAGACTGAAATCGTTTAAACCCTATCCAAGATTTGCCATGAAATCCATAATGCTAGTTTCACAAGGAATAGGATCTCTCTAATACCTTAGAGAAACTTATTGATTCACTGATTAGTTGTTTGGAAACTGATTTGTGAGGAGCAAAGATTGGGTTCTTCTTAACTCAGGGAGAGTCCTACTTTATCATAGCAAATTATTCCTTCTTAAATATATTTTATAGTACTTCTTGTGGTCGTCTTCTATTTCAATATGCCATAAATAGCTTGCCCCACATTCACCCAGTTTACCCACCATCAACACCCCAAGTCACCTTTAAAAATACTATTGCCCTTCCCCCAACAAAAATTTTCTACATATTTAGCAAGGCTGGTCTTTGACAGAATTCTTCATTTATATAATTGTGATAATAGAAGATAATCAGAACTTTATTGGAGCAGGTTGAAGACAAAGTGTAATGGTTATTAAAACTTCAAAGGCAAGGCAGGTAGAATAAGGTTCTTCATGGAGTATTTGTAGTACCTTGAGTCACTGTGTGAATTCTCAAGGTTATAATCTCAACTTTGGGAAAGGAACTACTCTGCTAGTGAATCCTAGTAAGTATGCCCTCTGCTTAGCAGTGATGATGGTACAGTTATACCAATCTTGCCCTTTGAAATCTTCTTTCTCCTTTGGCTGGAGGAGCAATAGATATTAAGTCATTAGTAAAAGGTCACAAAAAGGAAAAAGAAAAAAACTTCCTGTTTTCTAATCTCTTCCACATCAGGGATATTATAACTATACACACACACACACACACACACACACACACACACACACACACACACAAACACACACATATTCCTACCTCCTACCAAAAACTTTGAAAAAATGTACACATAGTTGTATATTATATATCACACACAGCCAAACTAGTTCATCAAATAATACTAGGAGGAGATTTTGCATGTGTTGATTTCTGCATAAAATAAAATGTGAAAAATGGCATCCTGAAAGAGAATTTTCTGTGGAATTTCTTAAATGTTACTGGCATAAAGAATGGCATGGTTTTCAGGAGAATATCCTATCAATATTTTCCAAACTTCCCTGGGTATTCTTACTATTCTGTTCTCTGTAAGCAGACCCTTATATGTTGGTTCCCATTACTTAGTCCTAATTCTAGTAAGGGGAGGAATAATTATCCCAGCAGGAGCCTCAATGAGGTGGAGAACAAGAACATGATAAAGACTTTAATATGTTATTAAGGAAGCTGAGGCCTTTTTAATAGGGGTACAGCACTGTGAATTATGTTAGACTGATCTTTGGTTATAGAACAAGATTATCAATAAGACCCAATAAGCAGATAATATGTCACTGAAATATGAGAGATTAATATGGCTACTTAGGCTAACTAAATTTAGTCTTTTATAATTTAATAATAAATAATAAATAAAATTTAAAAATTAGTTTTTATAGGGCTCATATATTAAGAAACTGATGGTTTATAGAGACATAAAAATTCAGATATAGGAAAAATAGAAAAAAATGATAACTATGGATCAATTAAAAAAGCAGATGAGATACAGAGTCTGAAAAGGTGTATTGTGGAGGATGCAAAGATCCATAGTAAAGTGAAACAATCATAGAAAGAGCAATGATAGCTCTACATCATATCTGATATATGATATATGATAGCTCTACATACCACCTGGGTATGAATCTCTAGCTCTGCTACCTACTACCTGAGTGATCATGGGCAAGTCTAAATTTCTGAGACTCAGGATTCTGATGTATAAAATAAGAAAATTGACCTAGCTCTCATCTCTAAGTCTCTTATAATTCTACATAGCATAATAAGATTGTAACAGATCCTTGGGATACCCATAACAAAAATTTTGCTCTGGAGAGAAAGAGAGAGAATTTTAGAGCTTTCCCAATTCTATTCTGCCTTATAGGCAAAGAAATTTTGTTCATCAGAAAAAAAAAAATGGCTGATTGTGATATTATTTGATAATGTTTAGGTAGTGTGCCACCTGTGAATTAAAATTTGAGAACCTAGATATATGGGTCAAAAATTCCAATAAAAATATTGCTCTTTGAACATCCGAAATGAACTTTGTCAAATGGACCCTCCCTAAAAACTTTAAGTTACCGATAATGGTGAGAGGTTTTTAAATGTTTGTCAATAGTATAGTCAGTTATTCAAATAAAAAGTGTAAGGCAAAGGGAAGCCATTTTGTTAAAGACTGTATCACAGTGTGGGTTATGCAAACAACAAACTCACATTTGGTACTGGGACAAGACTCCAAATTATTTCAGGTTAGTCTAGTTCCCTACACATTATTCCAATATTTATTTGCTTGAATGATTGTTTATTTATTTAAGGGGAGAGAAAAAGAGAGGTGGGGAGAGAGGAAAAGGGAGAAGAAGAGAAATAAAGCTAAAAAGAGGTTAAAATCTCTGCTTTTGAATCTCAAATCTGGTCCATGCTAGTATTAGTTTAGCAGAGCTGGGATCTGAATCCCAGGTTCTGCCTTCACATCCCAGAGAGTTTTGTATTATTGCCTGGACAAATCACTTAAACTCTTTGAGCTCCAGTTTCTTCTATAAAATGGTTCTAATAGAATCAGAATCTTAAAATTGGAAAGGGGCACAGTGATCATGTAGTCTATCACATATCCAGAAAGGGATCTCTACAACATAGCAAACAAGTGGCCGTTCTGCTTCTGTTTAGGGACCTCCACTTAAAGTAAAATATTTATACTGCCTATTTCACTGGGTTATTGTGAGGGCAGCTCTCCAAGGTTTATAGAGTGCCAAAGAAATGTGACTTATTGTTATTACTTTCCCTTTAAGATTCAATAATATTTTATTGTCCTAGCTGTGTTCTCTCTAAATAGAGCAGAAAACAAAAATTAATGCTCACTCCCAGAGCCATCGAGGTAACAGAGGAAAGAAGAAAGCTATAGAGAATCAAATATGACAAGCACAAAAACTGTTTATATATACATATACATATATATGTACAATACATGTATATATCTGTATTCACATGTGTGCAAGTACAGATATATCTACAAAATAGAAACTATTATAATATATTTGTGTGTCTATATGAATGCATTTAGGGGGAAAAAGCTGTTCTGATATATATAAATATATATTTGTATTTTAAGCTCTGCTTTCTTCTTTATATATGTGTGTGTATATATCCATGTATATACATATATATGTATGTATATGTATATACACATATGTCTTACCAGCCGAATGCTTTTACCAAAGAGAAATGTATTTTGAGAATAAATTCAGCTTATTTTATCAGTTTATTACCAATAAGACTAAGTCACAAGTCTATAATTGAGTACAACATAAAGAGCTGGCTGAAAGGGAAAAGATTTAATGTTCATAATTACATGAAAGTGATTTATAGTAAAATTTCAGATTCATTGAAGCTAAAATTAAGAGGAGATTTGACAGGAACCTTAAAGAGAGACAGAGTTAGAATATAGTGCAAAGGTAGGCCAGATAAAAATGAAGAGAAGTAAAAAGAAGCAAAGAGTGGAACTGAAAGTAATAAAGAACGAGATAGGTCTAAGGACAGAAGCAAATACAAACAAATATAAACATTTGGTGAATTTCTCAACCCTGTCTTCAAGCCAAATGAGCTTTGTGTTATCCAAATGGTCATACATATGATCATTTCTATAAGCAGAAGAGCTATATCCATCCCCAGCCATCAAAGGAAACAAGAGAATAGGGGATTGTGGGTGTTTTTGTCAGAGTAAGAAACATTGTGTGAATACTGGAGGTTATAAATGGACTTTTGGGAAAGGGACCAGACTCTTTGTGAGACCAAGTAAGTTGGTGTCTTTGAAATGATAGAAAAGGATTATTTTAAGCTAAAATGTGTTCCTATTTTATATAATGATAAATAAAAAAAACTGAGATTTTATCAATTTAAAGTCTTACTCTAGCAATTGGTGTTAATTTCAGCATACCTGAAATCTTCCTTTCATCTGGGCAGGATTTTTCTCTTATAATCTCTCTCCAATTTTATCCATTCTCATGCTAAATATCTTAAGCCACATAGGCGCCTGTTGCTTCACTTGCATTGTTTTGTCTATGTTGTGGTGGTGGTTGTTCAATCATTTTAGTTATGTCCAACACTTCAGGGTTTCATTTGAAGTTTTCATGACAAAGATACAGGAATAGTTTCATTTCTTTCTCTTATTTAACAGATGAGGAAACTGAGGCAGACAGAATTAAGTGACTGGGTCAGGCTCACACACTAAGTGTCTAAGATCATATCTGAATTCGGGTCTTCCTGATTCCAGACCTGGCACTCTGTCTACTGAGCCACATAGCTACCCCTCCCTGTAGTTATTTTGTAGAGGGTTGTATCATAGTGCAAACTCAAGGTTTTAACAAACTCATTTTTGGAAAGGGAACCAAGCTCCTCGTATCTCCAAGTAAGTTTTATATCTCCCCTACTTCTCTTGAAAGTTTCTTAGCATACCCTCTAAGCACCTAAATTGATTGTCATCTATGAGAGTGATGTTGAACCAACATAGAGAGACTTTTTAAAAAAGTGAACAAAAGTTACAATTTCTAGTTTCCCCAGAGAATTTCATCCCCTTTGCTTTGTAGCTGTTCAGGATTTTTAAAGTTTTTTTCTGGATTTAAGTCTATGGATCTGTATTACCCTATGTTATCAGTTGACCTTCTTTGAAAATGATTCTGAACATTCACAGGGAGAATATTTTGAATAAACTAATGGCAAGGACAAAAAAAGGCAATAGGAGCAGTTTTCTATGACCAGAGCATAACATGGGAAGGGAAAACCCTAATGCAGTATAATTAAGGCACCAAACTAGCCTTAGCTTTAAAATGTCCAGGAAATTCAAGGAAAGTTAATTTGGCATTTATTATCTGAATTATAGGCTTCCCTCAGATATTATATTTTTTTTCTGCCTACTCCTACTCCTTTTACCTGTGAAGATGGGATGATGGTGTGTTCTATTCTGCTTCAGATTCCCACTTCACAGAGAAAAACAGTCAGAAGTCCTTCAGCCTCAATCCCTATAGAAGCCATGTCTCCAGGGCCAAAATGAACTAAAGCATAACTGAATTATTCAGTGCATTTGGACCATGTAGGAAGAGAATATGGTTTGTTTACTAGAGAGAACGAATACTTTTTATTCATCTCAGTAAATCAGGTCAAAAATAGTCTTATTAAGAATTGAACATCTCCTAAATAAAGGGTAAAAGTAGGAACAGGATGAGGTTGCAAGAGGAGAAAAGGGGTTATAATATTAGCATGAATCACTGTGTAAATTATAGGGGAACAGAAACTAAACTCATCTTTGGTAAAGGGACACAGCTGAGAGTGAAACCAAGTAAATAATAGCATAGGATGGAAACTAAGAGATTTGAAGGTGGTAAACTTAGGCTTGGGAATAGATTTTGTATTACTTGTGTGTTTTTTTCCTTCTGTCATTGTTTTAATTATGAGTACATAATGAGTACTGAGTAAGAATGATGGCACCAGGAGAAATGGTGTCAAATTGGAGAGATCATAACTTGAAAGCTTAGAGGTCAAGTCCAAAGTTCTTTTTACTCAGATGAGGAAACTGGGTAAGATGAAGATAAATAACTCTAGCAAGTGTCTGAGACAGGATTCAAATGTAGGTATGCACTAAACAGTTTTTCCTTAAAAGAAAGACATTATTAAACATAAAAATAGTTCCCCACAATGTTTAAATGGAAGCCACATCACTAGAGACTTGCACTGAATTGAACCTAAGAGAGAAAAAACTGGAGGAATAGACAGCTATGTGGAAACTCACCTAACAAGTTTTTTCTATTCCTAATTAGCAAAGGACTCTAGGGCTCAGAGAGAAGCAAATATCAGAGATCAGTTATCCATCCCCAAACTTCCATGTAAACATGAACTTAATCCATCTCAAACAAATTCAGGAAAGATGGGGGTTAATCTCTCCAAAAGAAAATATTATGGCAGGAATGTTGTCACTGACTATCCAAAATTAGAATTTGAGCAGCTAATTTATATTTGTTCAGGAGATAATGGAAAGTCCATTAGGTTGTAGAAGTCTGGCCAAAATGAACTAAAGCATAATTGAATTATTCCAGCAATATAGAGAGGAATTTGGATTGTATTCTTTTAAGGAGTAGAGAGAATACTTTTCTCTATCTAGGCAAATTCAAAAAAAGGGAGAATCTTATTTACTTTTCAACAAGGCATAATCAGGAAAGAGGAAAAGAGTTTATAATATAGCATCAATCATTGTGTGAATGATGGAACCATATCTAAGCTTACTTTTGGGACAGGAACACAGCTCAGTGTGAAGCCATGTAAGTACTGGAATCAGGGAGAAATGAAGTGATTTGAAGAGAAGATAACAGAATTATCACTGTGTTTAAATTATGGGTATATTGTGACCTTATCAAGTTTTTAAGAATAATTTCACTTAAAGAAATGGGATGCAATTAAATAAAAAATGAATAAGCATACTTTTATATGAGGAGACATTATCAAACTGGGAAGTCTTTCCCAAGATGTCCCAAAGGAAAGCCCCTCACTAGAGACTTGAAGTGAATTGAGCCTTAGAGGAACAATTATAAGAGTAGATGGATACAAGAGAAATCAACTAATGAGTATTTTCCATTTCTAATTAGCAATGGGTTTTAGGACTAAGAAGAGAGAAAGAAACTTTCAGATATCATTTCTTCCATTCCAAAACCTCCAGGTAAAACCAGACTTAATCTTTCTCAAACAGATTATGCGAGCCCTTCAAGAGGGAAAGCATTGTGGTACAATGGTATGAGTGTTGTTCAGCAAATGTTCCAAACTTGTAATTGAGTTAAATGAACTGTGTGTTATCCATGAGATAAAGGAAAATCCCTTTGTGGTCATCTCTGTAGGCAAAAAGATTATGCCTCTGGTTCTCAAAGAGAGACAGACTATGGAGAGTCATTCATATTTTTGCCACATTATAAAACATATTTTGTGTGTGTGTGTGTGTGTGTGTGTGTGTGTGAGAGAGAGAGAGAGAGAGAGAGAGAGAGAGAGAGAGAGAGAGAGAGAGAGAGAGAGAGAGAGAGAGAGAGAGAGAGATGAAAACCAATTATGGGATTATGAAAACAGGATCAGACTGTTTATCAGACTATTTAAGTTTAGAATTGTGGAAGGCATGAATTTAGGCTGGAATTTCTTCCTGGTATATGTAATAGTGAATAAACTTGGATCTTTGGTATGGAGGTTTGAAGTCTGGCTACAGCACAAACATTTTCATTGTTCTGATTTTTTTGATGGGGTGGTCTAGACTTGTGATTTACTTCAACAGACTAAGCAATTCCCAGTACAAAAACAACTTCACTGATAAAAATAGGGTACTTACATGCAATCTAAAGTTTTAGAGTTTTTCCAGGGGCTCATTGGTCCATCATCATCCAGTTGGGATGAGCCAGGGACCACCCCTGATCTCTGATATTCCTGATTCCAGAGCCCACCTTATATTCATTATGCAAGCTGCTCTTATTGGTAATCATAATATTTTGTATCCTTGCCAATCCTTGTGAGGTAAAGAGTCAAAAAAAATTACTTCCATTTTGCTGCTGAGGAAACTGAGGCTCAGAAAGATTGTGACTTAAAATATGGAATTATGATTTGATAGAGTTGACACTTGAACCCACATCTTTTGACTTCATCTAGTGTTTTTGATATTGTGCCCAACTACTTGTTCCTGTAGCTAAAATCCCATTAAGACCTGGAGCAGGATCTTCCTCTCTCAGTCCCTTTTCCAAATTTATGTCCTTCAAACTAAATGCCTCTAAATACATGAGTCCTTCTCTGGAATGGAATTTCAATTTAATTAGTTTCTAAGATTTGAAAAGGAGCTTAGAGATCATCTCTAACCTCCTCAGTTACTACAAATATCCAGGGCCATTTTGTAGAGTGTTGATTCATGGTGAGACACTGGACTTAACAAGCTCATCTTTGGAAAGGGAACCAAGCTCCTTATCTCTCCAGGTGAGCTCTGGACCTCTGTTTGACAGAATTAGTTGCCATTTCCTTTAAATGTGACATTGAGACTTTGAAAGTGGCCATGTAAAGAAAAGCTAATAAGACCAGGTCTCTTTGGTCAAGTTGAAATAGATCAAAAACTTTGAACCAAAATAATTAAGGCATCAAGCTATTTTATCTGAAATAGCCAAAAACTTCCAGCAAAGAGTGTTTGATGTTTATTATCTGGATTACGACCTCTCTCAGTTATTATCTTCCTTCTATCCCTTCCTTGCCTCCTGTTAACTGGAGATGTGGATAATCTGTTCCATTTAGCCACAGGGTCTCCTTTCAAAAAAGGATAATCAAAAATCATTCTACCTAAATCTACCATAGAAGCCAGGTCTCCATAGTCAGGGTGAGCTGAAATTGTAACTGAATTCAGTAAATTCAGGGAGCGTGTAAAGGTAATATAGATTATTTCATTGTGGAAGATTAGGAGACATTTTTTCTTCATCTGTGCAAATCAGACAAATAATTCCATTTTTAAGTCTTTAATATTCTCTAATTCAGGGGGTGGGAGGGATAGCAAAAACAGGAAATTGGATGAGATACCAAGCAAAAGGTTTATCATATAGCATCAATCACTGTGTGGCTTATGGGGGAGGAGGAACCACATTCACTTTTGGGACAGGGACACAACTGAGAGTGAAACCAAGTAAGTATCAGAATCAGATGGTTACAACAGGATTTGGGGGGGGTGGAAAATTGTCTTGTTTTAATTAAATAATTACATTATTGCAAATCATTTATAAAGCCCTTTCAGGTTTACAGAAAGTTTCCTTTCAATCTTATCGAATTACTAAGAATGGTGATACCAAAAAATATGATATGAGGGGAAAAAATAATTATCCAAAATTATTTTTTCTTTCGGATATAGACATTATCACACTGCAAAGTTTTTTTCTCAAGAGGCTCTGAGGGAAGCCCCATAATTAGAAATCTGAAAAAAATAGAATTAAGTCCCAAAGGAGATGACCAGAGAAGCTGATCTATGTGTTGGCCATCATCAGTATTTCTGACAAGAAAAGAACTGGGGATGAAGGGTGAGAAGCAAAATTAGAGTAGAAAAAAAGAGAGAAAGTTGGGGGGTTCTATTGTTTGTCCTTCATTCTTGATAAGGACCATGACATCAGGGAGGCTATAACATGCAGTGCTTTAAATGAAGGAGGTCTGAGCAAAGTCACCAGCCGCACTTTCTCCTCCAGAGGCATCTGGGTCCAGTGGCCAGAATCAGAATAATTGAGATGGCCTATGATTATTGAAAACTAGACTTGAGTCCCTCTTCCACTATTAGAAAGCTGTTAGATCTTAGGAAAATTACTTAAGTTCTTTGGGCATCAGTTTTCTTATCTATAAAGATGATTTCAAAGCTGCCTTAGGATTTTAAATCATAGTGTCATAAAATTTTAACGTTAGAAGAGATTTTAGAGGCCATCTCATCCAAAAACTTCATTTTAAAGATGAATAAATTGAGGTCTATAGAAATTAAATGGCTTGCCCAAACTCATACAATTAACAAGGGACATAGATTTGAGAGTTTATAACCAATAATTTGCCTCAAAGTTTTCCCAGTGTTTCTGTCACTCAAGACAAGAAGCTTTATAGATATTTCCCAGACAAGTGGGTGTCACATCCTAAAGCAAAGAAAATAATTAAAAAGAATCTCAGTGAAGATTTTTGGTTTTATATTCCCTAGTGACCAGAACAATGACTGACACATACTAAATCCATGACAATTAATAATTGTATGACCTTGGGTAAAGCGCATGATCACTGCCTCTCTTGGTTTTAGTTTACTCATTTATAAAATGTATAAATCAATAAACATATCATAAGGTCATAGATTTATAAGGGAGCTATAAAGGTAAGCACCCATATTTACAAATAAAGAACTGAGACCCAAAAGAATTTTAATGTAGGACCTTGGAATCCAAAACCAGAGCTTTTTCAGCTTCTACCACCTGCACTATCTAACTTGTCATGCAGATCAAATGTGATAAAGAATATTTGTGAATTCCCTTGAAAATCTTAATTGTATATATTGTACATGAATTATTTTAGACTATCTTTAGTTTTTTCATCAATAAGATCACTGAGAAAGGAAGTTAATGCCTCTAATATTTCTAAAGTATCCCTTTAGAGCAGGAGCTGTCTTCCTTTTTCTGTGTCCCTCTCCCAAAGATCAGACTTTCCTGAACCTCAAACCTTGTAAAACTTACTTGTGCAATAACTATACTTGCAACTTTTATCATTTTTCATTAAATTGCTTTCCTTGAATCAAAGAAGAAACTCAAATAACTGATCCTCTTTAGAAATTAAATACAGGGAACCAAAAATGCCTCTGCACTTCTAAGGAGTTTCTGTAAAGTCTTGTAACACAGTGGGAATACTGGCATGAGAGGACTGACCTTTGGGAGAGGGACACGGCTCTGGGTGTCCTCCAGTAAGTAAATCATTTACATGCCATTTCTTTGTATAGATCCAAAGACATGGGCTATTCATAATCATAGATCCCTGACCATCCTGAGGTGGAACAGTTTCTTATTCTGACTAATGAAGGCCTGAAACATTGAAAGATTTAGCCTCTTGGGGAGAAGGGAAGGGAGAGGAAGGGAGAAATTTAGAATTCAAAATTTTATTTTAAAAATGAATGTTAAAAAGTATCTTTACATGTAATTGGGAAAATATAAAATAATATTTAAAAAAGGAATCTCTAACCATTAAAAATATAGATGAAGGGGTTAGATGATATGAGGGATATTACTTTGCTAGCTAGTATAGAGAGACACAAAAAATCCTGACTGAGAAAGGAACAAGTTGGGAACAGCGAAGGACATATGTTAATAGGATACTGTAGACTTACCCAAAAACCTAAATATATCTCACAAAGGAAATGTTTAAAAATACTACTTGTTAATAGTTTCTTCTCTTAAACCTTACTTCCCATAAAAGGGCCATCTCCCTAGCTGTGGTGTATAAGTAGAAAAGGAGGAATGAAATGCCTATTTTGTTGCAGTAAAAATCACTGTGGGAAGCACAGGAAATTTCAAAGCTTCCTTTGGAAAAGGAACAAAACTGATTGTTGAAACAAGTAAGTTCTGTGAGACAACCTGACTTGTATTTTGTGTAAGGAGAAATTCCTAATAAAAGATGAGATCTTATTTAAAAGAAGAAATAAATTGGAGCAAATAATTTGGTATGTTCATAATACTATGTCAGGTCAGGGGATTTGGATGAAGGAGAGGTGAAACAGTAAGTCTTCACAAACATTCTGTGAGAGATTTTCCAGATTTAGTATTATGTATAACATTGAGTCAGATTATTGTAAGAACTAAAAAAGAAAAGGTGCCTTTTTGCTTCTCTCCCCAATATATCCTGTCAATACCTTGTTTGTATGTAGTTGTTTGAAAGTTGTCTTCCTCATTAGACTATGACCTCCTTGGAAGCAGAACCTGTCTTTTGTCTTTCTTTGTATTTTATGTTAACTAATCTAACTAAGGCTATCTAAAGGTGACAAAAATTCAGTCTCTGGACGTTTCAGGGAGCCATTTTGTAAACCATCATGGAAAAATCAAGACCATTGCTAGGCCTAATAGCATATTGTACAATTATGATAATACTGTATATTCTTATTATACTTTTACAATTTTTCAAAATATTTTTATGTATTTCTTCCTTGGGCATAGAATGAAAATAGTTTAATTTTAATACTTTTTAAAATAGAACTGAAAGACTTATATCCTCTCCTGAAATGTCCCTCCAGTATAAGGAAGGGGGACTGCTCTAGTAAATGAAACAACAAGAAGTGCATGAGTCACCCAAGAAACTTATTTAGATATAGAAAAGGACACATTGGCTCTAAGTCGTGCTACACTTATGTTTTTATTTTATGTCTCCGTATAAGATGATGAAGATGTTCTCACTCTGCCTCAGATCTGGCAAAGTAAGACATGTCTAAGTGAAAAGATAGTGCCGTTTTCACCAAATGTGAGATATGAGGCAAATGAATGGTGTAATGTCTATCCAAATTTATAGAGGTATGCTTTGCCCTGAATGAATAGAAAAAGAATCTATGAACCGGGCACTATGTTAAGCCCTGGAAACAAAAATATAAAAAGAAAATCCTTGTTCTCAAGTAGATCCCTTTCTAATTAATAAGAAAGATAGCACATATTGGGGAATGAAACCAGGAAAGTTAGTGTTGGTTTGAGAAGTCACAGAAATGGCAAATTTTCTCTTGTGGTGTTTTGACAAAATTTTGAACTTCCAGGAAATAGTCAGAATCTATATTTATGGGCAGATAGACATCATATTAAAAAAAAATAACAGCCCATAGTAGCACTGATGGTATGATGGACAAATTTAAAGCCATCATTTTTTCATCTTTCTGATATCACTCATTACAAACAATGCTTTGGTTTTCAGGATCAATTTTTTCTGCTGTAGGGGTCTAGATGGCAGAGAACTAAAACTCTTGATACAGCTTAACATATTTCAGCCTATCATATGGTGGGTGGTACCTTAGCTTTTTAGTAAGGCGGTGACCCAGAGTGTGAACTATGGAAACGGCCAGTATTTTTCTGGAAGGGGATCCAAGTGACAGTGTTGCCAAGTATGAATGTTCTTGTTCACATTCAACATCTTGCTCCAACACCAGACTTCATACATAAGTAGTTGCCATGTTCTAGGGCTTTTTGCCATTCCCTTATATTTTTTCTATCTCTGCTGTCCCTTATCTTCTTGCAAAATCTCTGATCTCAACTGTGAGATTTGTAATGCTTTAAAAACTGACCATGATTCAGGACCCCAAAAGAATACGAAGTCAGGAAATCAAAAAATCTCTTGGACTTCTCTGAAGCATTGATGCAAATAGAATGCAGAATTACTAATGTAGAAAAAGAAATAACTATCTTGTTCTGTAAGTTCCAAACAGCTTAGGAGCAGTTTGAAAGCAGTGACCTTCGCATAGCCATTGAAGCAGACAAGATGTTGAGAACACTGTAGCGTAGAGAAAAAGACCTGGGATTCTGTCCAGCTCGGGCACTCCATGTAACTATGGACAAAACATACAGGATTGGAGAATTTAGACAGAATCTTACAGACCAAGTCCAACATCCTTATTTTATGAAGCCCATAGAGGAGAAGCAGCTTTCCTAAAATTACCCCTGTGGTAGATAACAGAGACAAATTCTGAATTTAAATCTAGTACTGTTTTCTCTAACCCTGTTATCTCCCTATCTGTCTTATTTATATGACAAGTCAAAATGAGGTAAAGAAACCAGAAAACTAAGAACTCTCAGAGATAATCATTGGCAAATAGTTTCTCATCCCCTTCAACCCATTTTTAAATGACCCTTGGATAGTTTTCCCAAATAATTGTTTCCTCACATACTAAAGCCCTAGCCTCCAATCGTTTAGTACTATGGCAATATGCCATCTAAACATTCATTAAACATCTAAACATTCGGGATATTTACAGGAATTATTCCTTTTTATTCTTCTGCTCTTGGGAGAGTGGGGATGGAGGAGTAATGTACCCTTTCCAATCTATCCAGCTTCACTCCCCAAAAACCCAAGAAGAAAAATATTTCTGCAATGAAGTTGGGAGAAACTGAGACAATTCTAGGTAACACTCTTGAAATCTGGCTGAGTTAATAAGTCTAATCCTATGAGTAATCTTTATTCAGTCCATATTGTGATCAATAGGGAAGGGAGAGTGAGAAGTTAAAGGATAAAGTTTTTGGGCAGAGGAAAGAAAGACAAAGGAATACAGAGGCAAAAGGAGACAAAGAAAGATTCAGAGATGGAGAGAAAATATGAAAGAATGGTTATTGTAGTGTGAGATGGTTTATTGCAGAGACTGCCTTTAGGGTGTATATCTGGTAGAAGTTACATTGTTATACATGGGAGAGAAACTATACTCCTAATATGAATTTTAGAGAAATGATAAAGGAAATTTTCCAAACAAAGAGAGGATTATGAAATGAAACTTCTAAGAACAATCTATGACAAGTCCCTTTACACTGACAAAAGACTTTTGTGTTGTCTAGGGGCTGTTTACTTGTGTCTTTCTTTTGGAAAAGCAGAGCTAATGAAATTATTGGGAGCATATTGGGAAGGAGTTTTATATAATGGTTTCTGAACATGCCTTCAGGTAATTAGGCCTGGAAAAGAAACTTCCTTCCTTTAGCTATGAGGTTCAACATTTGCCACCACACCTCTGTGCCTCCAGACCTGTTAGCCACTTAAGAAACTGAGAGAAAGAAAACTCCCTTCCTACCCTAAGCCAGTAAAGTTCTACTGGGGCAAGTGCCTTGCCTCAGAGGAAAACAGGTCTGGGTTCTAATAGCTTTCCAGAATAATACTTCCTTTTTCTGTTCCTACAAATGAGTCTCTTTGCCTGTGTGACTGTGGTACAGTCTCTTTGGTAAATTACATTTTAGTCATTTAATGAAGCGACAAGGAAGAATCTGGTATAATGAGGAAGAGGGGATTTAGGAGATGTTATTATGATTTAAAATGGCATAGAAAGTGGTATTATTTCATGAATAAAGCAACCATAAAATAGGTTTGTATATGGGATGTGATAGTGAATTTGGAAGATGGACTTAGGCAGCCATCTTATCATGCAAAGTTGCAGGTATTTTGTAATGCTTTGAACCAGAGTGCAAATACTGGAGCTAGAAATCTTATTTGGGGGAGTGGGACCATGCTTCAGATCCATGCAAGTAAGTGTCTTATCTTTTACTTTGGTCAGGGGTTGAGGGAATCCTAGTTATTTTTATCTAAGTTTGTGCTTTATTAGCTCATTTTTCATAGTTATTCATGAGATTTGAATAGGTGAAGATTGGTCACTCTGGTTTAAGGAATATATTCTGTTCTTTTTTGTTTATTTACTGATTTATTGATATTCTTTTCTTCTTTTATAACACTGTCACTTCTTACAGATTCAACCCACCCTTAAAATAAATTCTCTCCAACAACACCACTCAATCCCCAGAATCGAAAAAGCAGTCAAATAAAGCAAATCAATACCAGTCACATCTGAAAATGTATGCCTCTTCCAACATCTCTAGTCCAACACATCTCTGAGGATTAGGGTCAAAAAGCTCTTTTACCATAAGTCTCCTAAGTCATGACTGCAAATTTGTTGGCAAGGTTTCTGAAGTCTTTTATTCTTATTCTTTTAATGACTATAGTGATCATGCAAATTGTTCTCCTGGTTCTGCTTATTCCACTGTGCCTAAGAAGGTTGCTTCCTAATAGTAAGACGTTATTAGGCAACAGGGAGAGAAGAAAGAGAAAAGGGTGGTAAAGGGCATTGGTTTTCCTGCCATATTGATGGCTTGTTACCCATGGCCATTTGAGACAAATGGTTTTTGCAGAGAGAAAATAAGACTATGAATCTGGGAATTATTTGGCACCATCTGATTGTCATTAAAGGAGAAAAGTAAGCTCCTCAAGGTTCCTGAGTTTTGCCAGACATTTACAAGAACACTAGGTCTAGCTGAGGATTCTACATCTTGAGAGAAATATAGAAATCTTATTTTTTAAAAATAAGCATTAGCAAGCAAGAAAGTCATTGAGTTTGACCCTGAAGTATGGATTAAGTTCAAAGAGATTCATCACCATGTTGGCCACAGAGTTATGATTTGGAAGAACATGACCTGTGGTTGAACACCATACTTAGCCAAATAAAGGTGAGCCACTGTAGGTACAATTTGGAAATTCCTCACCATCAATAGCCATGCTACAATGCTGCAAAAAGAGGATGCATAAAAGCCAAAGGGGGTCTGATTCAAAATGTAAGTAACCATTCCTCCTCTCAAGACCAAAAAGAGAAATGATTATGTAATAGATTTTCCAAAAACTATGCATCTTTTTGCATCTCACCAATGAGCTTTTTCTCCCTTCAAAGTTAGAACTTAAGTGCAATAGTTTTTGTAGTATATGATTCCACAGTGGGCAACTGGAGGAGACTACAAACTTACTTTTGGGAAAGGAAGCAAAGTGGTCTTTGTTCCTTGTAAGTAGACTGCAAAATTGAGTGTCTGGGTTCTACATAAGTTGCATGTAATTGTCTGCATCAATATCTGCTTTGAACAACTTTTGTCCACATCAATGTCTGCTTCTAGGCAATTATTAAACATGTGCTCTGAGCAGTTGCCCCACAGCAATCTTGAGTGTTCAGTGATTTGATCAAATAGATTGAATAGAATCATAATGATTAGGAGGAAATACTGATGATCAATTAAATTCCACAAATATTTGTCCTAAGTCAACTATGTGAAGAGCACAACCAATTTTTTTAAATATATCTTGGAATTACAGAGTATTAGACATCATTTAATCCAACTTTCTTGTCTTACAGATCAGGAAACTGAACCCCAGAGTTCAATAATTTACTCCATGTTCCACTGCTAATTAGTAACTAAATAAGGACCCAGTTCTCCTGATTACTGGTCCAGTGTCCTTTCTAGTTATTTCTCTAGGAGTAAGTGGTGAGGTAAAAAGTGGGGCACAAAATACTGCACTACACAGAAAAAGAAGTTAACAAATGTATGAATGGATAAGTGAAATACAGAAAGTGATTCTAGAAATTCTACAAGTGACTATCCCCCAAAAGCCTTCATTCTCTTGCTTCTAACAATTTGTATAGCTCCAGATGGATGCCTATTCTTATTTTTAAAAGTTTTCTCCAGGGAAATAGATTCAATGACTTCTAAAAAGCATTATCAGTTTTTAACAATTTATAGTCCTGTACATTTCTAGCAGCTTGAAAATCCTTCTTGACATCATAACTGAATTTTCCCTGGTGTAACAGCTAAAGAAAGGACTATTTTTGAGGTCCTGTAGATTGGAAGTAGAAAGTAGATCAGAGAATGTCCCTTGCCACATCCATCTAGACTAATAGGGTAAAGCAAAAAGTACATGTAAAACTATTACCTACTATGCACATCTTAGAAACTATAATAAACTGCCTTTTGGAATAGAGGCTAGGCTGAGTATATAGTCCTGTAAGTATGATACAAATGATCACCACAAGTGACAAGGCAAAAACTAAAAGGAAAACTGGATGGTAATTTATGACAAATGAGGACCAGTTTTTTCCACTCTTAGGAAATTCACTAATTTAGATGACTTTGACTTAGCATATCTAAGAAAGAGGCACCAGTAGCAAGCCAAGCATAAAGGAATGAAAACAGGACAATTTGTCAGGGATTCTTACCTTTTGGTATGTCATGGTCCTCTTTGGAATCTGGTGATTCAGTCTCAGAATAATGTTTTTAAATGCATAAACTATATATTATATATGATATATAATATACTGAACCATATATTAAAATATGGCTGTCAAAATATTTTATTTTGAAAAAAGTTCAGACTCCTGCCTTGATTTAGGGATATATTAAAAAGGATCCCATATGTTCTGTGATTTAGAATAAAGCTAATAATATCAACATCAAATAATCTGAATATTGTGAAAATGATCTAAATAAGATATAAAATAATGGGAAAATATAAATTCAGCCCTTGCGAGAGGGTAGCTAAATTCTCTGGCAATAATAATAAGCATGTTTAACCTGACTCCTATTTCCAATGTGATAATTATTTTACAGCAGTAGTATTCACATGATCATAATTCTAGAGACTTTAGAAGTCATATCCAGTCTTACCCCTCTTTTTTTATAGGTGGGGAAATTATAGTTCTGAAAAACTTTAGTAACTTGCCCAAGATCAACAGTAAACAGTAAAGCCTAGATTATAGACTCATTGAGGACGATTCTGATCCCAAAGGAGGAATAGAGGAGGAAGGAGAAGATATACTAAATCTGAATGAACTTTTTGAGATGATAATGCTACTAATGTTCCTTTCCCCTACATCCCCCTCAACCTCCCTTCCTTAACACTAAAATTCTCAAGGGAAAATGTTTCCTAGAGAGCCAGGCAATGAGTTTAAAAGAGTTTAAAAGTGGTTCTTGAGATGTAACTCATTAGCAGTGAGTATCATTGTGAAGGTTATTGCAAAGACTTCCCCCGCTGTGAGAAAATAGCAGGAGGTAGTAACAGTCTGATATTTGGATTGGGGACCAGGCTGAGCATCTGTCCAAGTAAGTGAGTAGGTTGGGGTAAGGAAAAATGATAATTAATCCTTCTATGCCCAAGTCAATGGGTTTTCTTCTTTTCCGTAGTACTATAGCACATCAGGGTGGCAACTACAAGATCATAATGTTTCTTTTGCCCCAAAATTTTATAAAATCAAAATTCAGTATTTGGGAGTACAGAAAATCTATCTTCAGGCTGAATATTAGGAATGTAAATAATAGAATCAAGGACTGTTAAGTCTCTGAACATCATGGAGGAAAGAATTTGGACAATTCCATCTACTTGGTAATCACTTCTTAGCCTCTGTTAAGAAATATATATGGGACCAGTATTTTTTGGTTTTTTATAATGCTGTTCCTGGTGGTGTGAATACTTTAGGAATCATGGGTAAATTTACTTTGGGGAAAGGCACCCAATTAACTATTATGTCTGGTGAGTATTATAGGAATTAGACCTAGAAGGGCTCATAAGATGTCCAGTAAAGGCCATCTAGACCAGTTCACTAATTTTAAAGATAAGGAAAAGGCCCAGAGAGATTAACTTAAGAGACCAAATTGGTTTTGTCTCTGTATCTCAACTAGCTAGCACAGTGGCACCCAGTCAGTCAACAAACATTTATTTAGCATTTAATGTATCCCAAGTACTCTACCTAGTACTGGGAGTACAAAAACATAAGCACTTGATGCTCATTAATTTGTCAATTGTCAAAGGTCATATGTAATAAGTAATTGAGTCAGCATTTGAATATAGATGCCATGATTTAAGATCAACTATACTAAATGGTTGAGCTGTCAGCATATGCAATCCCACAAGTCAAAATCAATTAGCAAGCATTTATTAAGCACCTCCAAATATACTAGATACTATCTTAAGCACTGTTGGGGGGGGGGGAAGAGAAGGAATTCCTGCTCTCAAAGATGAACTGCTAATATCCTAGCTCTTGAATATATTGACCGTTCATCTTTTGGGGGGGAGGGAAAAAGAGTGTAATGAGTGGGCTAAGCAATTCAAGTGTCTGCCATGAAGGTAAGCTTTGGAATGTCCAACTTCACTAGCAGCAATGCTGACTGCTTAGAATTGCCACAGATAATTTTTCCTCAGGAATCACAAAAGCGATCTTAATAGAGTAGTAAATATTTAGTACCTACTATTTGTATAACTTTATACTAGCTACTTCAGGGGATTTTTTTTATTGTAAGACATGGTCCCCTCCCTCAGGGAACTTACACCTGAGTAGAAACTAATACACATTGAGTAGAAAGATTACAATAAATTGTTAAAATATTATACAGGACGGGTTGGGAGGTTAAAGCTTTCTTGGAGACTGTGGAATTTGAGCTGAGCCATGACAGATCAATGATTGTGGGGGGGGATCATTTTAGGCTCAACAACATGAGGTGGAAATACAAGTGATAGTTTCCTTGGGGGGGGGGGGGGAGGCGTAGAGGGAATACTGAAAATAACGTCGACTAGAACAAGGTAATAGTAGCCTTGGAAAGTTAATCAGAAAAGCTGACTTCTTAGAAATCCCAAGGGTGAAGAAATAGGAGCACCAAGGTCTTGAAGTGAACAGAAGAATCCAAAACCAAAACTCTCCAGGCAGGAGGAATAAGAGCAACAGCCAGGTCTGGAAATAAAAATACAGCATCAGCCTGAAGCTGAAGTTGCCTAGGGTGATGCTCTCCTTTTCCTTGGAAAGAAGTTAACCTATTATTTAATAGAGCAGATACCTGATGTTTCTGTATGGACACACAAGACGTAGTACATAGAAGATTCAATAGTCAACTTATATTTGGTAAGGGAACTAAAATGACTGTAATATGAGATAATTCATTCTTCATTTTCTATTCATGGATCTGACCATTAGTATGGTTGTAATGAGTCAAAGCAACATGATATAGTAAAGAGTTCTAGATTTGGAATTGCAAGACAAGTTTAAATACCATCTTTGCCACTTTCTTAAAATCATACTGTAAATAAGTAAGTTATTTCATTAATCCTGGCATCAATTTCTCAATCCTATAAAATGAGTTTGACTAGTTGATCACTTAAACAACCAGCTCCAAATTCTATGATCCTATGTGAGTTATAAGACTTCTGCTGAGAATACAAACTTGGTCTAGGCCTATGGCCAGTGTTGCTAACTAGGCCTAAATAAACTTATTTATATGTAGCATAAATATTATGTAAGCTGTAGGCCATTCAGACACCTGCAATATATCCAACAAGATCTAAAACATGACTTTCCGGTCATTTGCAGTTGGACTAAAATAGTAGATTGGGATTTAAGATTAGGTAAACTCCCTTGCTGAGAAATATGTGTAGCCTTGCCAAATCAAACAACTTCAGTACTCAGTGTTTATCCAGTTCTTTGCAAAATCAAATAGTGCAAAAAATTGTTTGGATTTTACACTCAACCAATTGAAAGTGTTCCCTCAATCCTCCGATTTTCTTATTGCCTTTAATCTGCATCTCTTCTTGTCTTCCTTAAATCTATTTTACTATAATATATATTGACCATGTTAAATTGTTAGCATGTTAAATCTAGCATTTACTAAGCATCAACTATATGCTAAGCACTCTTAAACACTTGAGGGGAGGGATAGGATATACTAAGAAAGACAAATGCAGCTCCTGTCCTCTAGGAGCTTGTGATCTAATGGTGGGGGACAGAGAAAACAGTAGGTAAACAAATATGTATAATATTTTTCATCCTTGTGTCTCCATCAGAGCATGTTGTTTTATATATAGTTGGACTAATTTGGAGTTTTGGAATGAGGTGTAGAAGGGAAAGGAAATGTTTGTGGAAGGAGAATGAAAAGTGAAAATGGAATCTGTAAACTGAAAAATTGGAACTAGTTTGAGGAGCAGCACCCAATGTACTGTACTAAATCATGTCAGAGCAGCAAGAACTCTGTCTGCCCTAGGATTCCAAATGAACAGTGGGCAGATGTGGGAAGACCCGTTAGCTTATTTGCCTTCAGCACAGGGAGCTTCAAGTGAGGCTAAAACCATGTGACTCAGTTCTGGGGGCTGCTACACAAGTCTAGAAGCCCCTGAATGCTTAGTCTGCTAAGTGGTTATAGCCTCAGGGAGCTACTTAAAGAAGCCTTCCAAGTGACCCCGTGCCTAGGGACTTAAAAAAATTAGGAAACCACATAGTAAATCCTGTCATGAGTTCTGCTTCCCTCTGTCTCCTTGATTTGCAAGAGTATATGAGGTTGTTTGTTGCAAGTAGAAGTGCACCTTTGCTCACAGTTTAGGAAAGACTACCCATCGAGGCCACCCCTTTCTCCACACAATCACATTCTAAAACCATCCTATATAGAAAAGAATCTAGCCCACATTCAAAGACTACAAGGGAAAGTAGTTACAGGCTCCTCTATAATCTATTCACATGCTTACCAGTCCTCTCTAATGAACACTCAAATCTTCCCCACTTCTTTTCTATTTCCTTCTTAATCTATTAGTGCAGATGGAGTTTCCCCCAACCCTATCTTTTCAAAGTTCAACAAACTCAATTACTTGAGGAAGTGGGGGATGTTTACTTAGAAAAGAACAGGCTTCATCAGTGGGTAATAAAAACTCACATGGATATATAAAATGCATTAAGGTTTACAGACTTTCCTCACAATAATCCTCAGGGCAGGTAATAGAATATGAATATATATTCTTCAAATATCTAAATCAATTATCTACAAGCTAATTTGTAGGAGTAGACGTTTCTACCACCTACTCTATCTCCAGGGAGGGAACAGCCCTGTGCATAAAGGTCATCTCTCTGGTTTATTTTTCTTTTGACTCAGCTTCCCTCATCCATGCCTAGGGCCAGTTTCTGCAGGTCTCAGCTCTGCAGGATGTTTATGTAGCCAAGACCACAATGGCTTAGTGTGTGCAGTATAAGGTCTGAGCAGAAAAAAAGCAGGCAATGCTGCTGGCCTGGTGGGAGGCCTCTGGGCAGGAAAATCAAACCCCAATTCTGTACTACTCTCTGGGTGGTCTGGATGTGTTCATTTTTCCCTCCAAATTTCTACTTTATCTTCTAAACATAGAAAGTTGTAAAGCACCCCCAATGAGAATCCCTTAAATGATGAAGGCCCAAAAATAGAGAATCCACAATGTACTCACAGGAGTAAAGACAAACTGTTACTATTTTATTACATAGATACAATAGGTTTTAAAATGTTATAATAGGGCCATGAGGCATATACCATAATATTCTATTGAAATAGAAATCTCCTAATGACAGAATAGGCATTCCAAATTGGTGTTGATATGTAACCTTTTAGTTCTTCCCATTTTTGACATCACAAGACCACCTATGGAGAAAATAAGACATTCATCAGTCATCCATCATTCCTAGCACATGGCCAGTTCATATTTTTCACTAGAACATTTCCTTCATATCATCCTTTATTCCAGGTCTTCTATAGTTCCTTGTTTATAGTATGTTGGCTCTTCATACACCATATTTTTTTGAGAACCATAGGGTTGACAGACATATAATAACACCTATAAATATTTCTATTGAAAAATGGGACTTTTTCTGGGAGTTTAGATCATTAAAGAATTTCACAACTTCTCAAAAGCGACTCAACATACTCTTCTTTCCCTTTTCCAATTCTAATTCCAATTCTTTATTCATTTTCAATGGTTAATAACTTATATAGTTAATAATTTAATTATAATAATCTAACTATATAGTCTGGATAATAATCATTATCTTTACCAAACTAGAAGCTATTCATTCTCTTTGCTAGGAATTTTGATCTATGATTCTGACTCTTAATATAGTTCATAGTATTTTTAAATTTTTATTACTATCTTTGTTTTTATTTCACCTTTTTTTCCAAATATCCCCCTGCCACTACCCTTCACAAGAGTCATCTCTTGTTAACAAAGAACAAAAAAAGAGAAAAGGAGGAAGGAGAGAAGAAATTCAGTAAAACTAACCAATACATCTGACTATATGTCAGCCTCTTCTTTTCTGCAATGAAAGGGAAAAAAGGACACTGTCTTCTGTTCTTGAAGGCCAAACTTTATCATTATAATTGTACAGCATGCAGCTATATATAACTTATTCTTTCAGTATACGTTGTTGTATTCATACCATTTTCCTGGTTTTGTTTATTATGCATAGCAATTTATATAACTCTTCTATGCTTCTCTATAGTCATCATATAAATTGCTTCTTCCCCAGAATCTAGATTGTTGACTGGTACATAGTAGGGCAAGCTAACTGATTGATTCATATAGAAGGAATATTCCATTACATACCAGTTTTAGTCATTCTCCCAATTGATAGACATCTACTTTGCTTGAAATTATGTTTTAAAAAAGTGTTATATTTTGGTAGATATAGGACCTTTCTTTCTTTGACCTTGGGAGGTATGCAATGTCTAACCACAGGATCTCTATTATTTATACTATCTCTAATTCATAAAAATCTGAAAATATATTCTGAGCAAGGAAGATTCACCTTTTGTAGACTCGAGTATTCTACTTCCAGCTCAGTGTGGAGAGTTAATATGGAGTAGAAAAATATAAGAGGAGGAAAAAACAGCACCTCTTTAACTCCATGTCTTTTTTGTTCACAGATATCCAGAACCCTGAGCCAGCTCTATACCAACTAACAAGCCCCAAGTCAAGTGACACTTCAGTCTGCCTCCTCACAGACACTGATTCTTATAATACAACCTTCAAAAATGAGAACACAAATGGTAGCAACCCAACAGTGCTAGAGATGATGACAATGGAATCCAAGAGCTATGGAGCAGTGGCCTGGGGTAGTAAATCAACCTTCAATTGCACAGATGCATTCAATCTGCAAAACTTGGTCAATTTGACACATCCCTCAGGTAAGAAGATGAATCTTGCTACACTATAGGGGTTCTGCTATGGCTCTCACCTAGATAAATAGCTTCTAAAAATATGTTTCCATTCCATTTCCATTCCATAGTCTACTTTGGGACAGAGCATTTACCTTGCACCTTTATTACTGAGAGGATGAGTGATCAATAAACTTTCCTTTCCTATTAGCCCAATGGCAATCCTTTTTGAAATGTGTAGGGAGGAAAGAGAGAAGTGCACTGGTAGGAGGGTGTCTTCTAAAATGAGTCAACCATGAGAAGTCATAGAGAATATTTGCTCTTGACCACTACATAAGAGTCCTCCCAAAAGCTAAAGGTGCTATGTCTATATTGTACATTAATTAGACATATCTTCCTAGCTTATAGATGATTTGGGATGGGCAAAGGTATCATCCAAGTTGAGGGTCTGTGAAAGTTATTGGGTTTTTTTTCTATTTGCAGGTTCCACATGCAACGTCAAGGATGTGAAACAAAGCTTTGAAACAGGTATGTACCAGAAATTATTCCTTAATACAGAACTGGGAAGGACAAGGAGAGATAAAAATGCATATTAACCCTAAAGAGGACAGGACTGGCCTACAATCCAGAAAACCTATCTCAGCAGTGAGGGAATAGGAGCAACACTTTAAACCCTAAGTGATTTTTTGTTTTCTTGATAATCATATAGGACTTAGAGCTTGAAGGGACCTTAAAAATCATCTAATTCAAGGATTTTTAACTTGGGGTCTATGCAAAGGATCCATGAATAGATTTCAGAAGGTTGATAAACTTGCATAGGAAAAATACATCTTAATTTTCACTAATTTTCAACTGATATTTGACATTTCCTCCAATTATGATTTTTAAAAACACTGTTTTGAGAAGGGAGCTATAGACTTCACTATACTGCCAAAAGAGGTCCATGATAACAAAGCAAAAAAGAAAAAAAAAAAAAACCTTCTGATTTATCCCAACCCCTTCCTTTTATAGATAAGGCAACTGAGAACTAGAGAGATGAAGTAATTTTTCAAAGGTCACTTTCCTCCCACAGTCTAAATTCTTTTTCCTTCTTGGTATCCATACCCTCTGAAGCTGGTTCCTGCTAGACCATTTATTCATTTAAGGTCTCCTAAAATATCTTAGCTTTGTTGTATAAGTAGCCAAAGTGAATTACTTATTAGCGAAGATGAGATATGATTGGAATGAGCTAAACTGTAATAGAGCACTGGGCAGCTGAGTCAACACTGTGGTTATTTCCTCTCAGTAATCAAGGACCATTATCTCCTTGGTTTTGTTTTTGTTTGTTGGGGGAGAGAGGAGCGTTTTGGTTTTTTTTTGTTTTTTTTTAAGTTATACTCATTTCCACTGAGAGGTCCCTGAATCATTCATTGCCTACCTAAACCATGCATGTGCTTCAAGTTACATTGCCTCTTTGAATCAACCAACCCATCTTGCAACCTAATAACCAAATGGGTTTTTCTGAGTCTACAAATGCTTTAGGTCTGAAGGTTAATAGAAGTAAGGTACTACATGACAGAAAAAACTCTGGATTAGAGAAGTGAGGGTTTCTTTCACTTTTCCCCTTATTGTTTGTTTGATCTCATGCATATCACTTGACCTCAGTTTCATCACCTGTAAAATAGGTATTGGCCAAGAAGTAGATGATCTATGAGGTCCCTCTCAGCTCAAACAGACTATAGTTTAAAAAATAGAAGAGAGACTATTCACAAGGTGGGGATCACAATTAGAAACCAAGAGAGATCATGGCCAGTTATCTGTTGACTGCCTGGTAGACTTAGGCTTTCCTTGGTCAGGAATAAGGCTTCATCAGAGAGTGAGTGCAAAACTCCCAAAGTGAGCTCCAGTAACCTTATGTCAACTTGATGTTTTAGACAAAGATTTGAACTTGATAAACCTGTCTCTGATTGGCCTCCGTATCATCTTCTTGAAGACTGTGGCATTTAACCTGCTTATGACATTTCGTCTATGGTCAAACTAAAGTAAGTAATGTCTCTTTTGGGGTGCAGAGAAGGAACGGGTTAGTAATGGACTCTTGCCAAGTTCTAACAATAATCTTGGTCCTATTTAAAGTGGTTTAACTCATTAGATTTTCCCATTTCAGATTATAAAATACATATATTTAACATATATATATATATATACAATTATATATATATACACAATTATACATATATAAAACTCAAAATTTCCATGGCATTTTATACTTTTTAAATTAACTCTCATATACATTATTTTATTTGGGCCTTACAAAGTCCTAATAAGATAGGCAGAGAAGAAGTAATCCATGTTACAGATGAGGAAACTGAGGCAAAGTATTTTGTCCAAGATTGCAACTCCTATTTCATCAGCTTAATCAAATTGTCATATAATGTTAGTATCAGTTGTTTGTGCGATCTAGATATAGATAAGGTAACATTGTCCCTGCCCCGCAAGGATACTCTAGGCTAAACCATTTCTATTATAGCACAAACAATTCCAGCTGTTCTACCTACCAAAGATCTCAATATTCCAGTGACTGATTTCCCTATTCTCTTCCTTCATTTTAGGTCTGATAAGGCAGCATGGACTTCAAACTTCACCTCTTTTTTTTTTTCATCTACCCATCTCCTTTAGCATGAGATGAGACTACCTACCAACACCTGATGAATAGCACCTAGATTCTCCAGGCATATAAGAAATGCCATAGACTGGATCCTACCATGTTTTGGGATACCAAAATAGAAGAATCTTCCCAAATGCCAGCCCAACCCTTTAAGTTCCTTCCTTGCTGTTTTTAACACCTGTCATTTAATGGAAATTGTAAAGGCATTACCAGAGACTTTTCTGACCATGAAGTAATATTATACCTGCATCTCCAGCCCTCTTTAAAGACCTTCAGAAGAATGGATAAGAGAAGGACCTTATTCATAGGTCCCTAAAGGTCCCTTAGTATCGCCAAAATCTTTTCATTCCTTGGAAAAATTAACCTCTGACGACTCCTCCTCTTCTCCACCCACCCCCCCACATCTATATAAGTGGGAATTTTAAGATGTTTTTATTTTTTAATAGAGTTCATTTTAAAAATCATTTAATTTTTTTATTGTTGTAGAAGAGATTATATAATTGGGTAAGATCAACTTTACCATGTATCTGAGCTATACTGTATTCTACTACCTTGCCAGGTTGATAGACTGTATTAAAGGTACTTTTGGAAAAGCAAAGATTGTCCTGTTCTGACTCTGGGTTGAGTTGGTATCACTGATCTGGATAAAGATGATCCCTAGGTAACGGCCGAGGGTGAAGAAAAGAAAGCCTCTCTCCCATATGAGCGTTGAAATAGAGCCAGACAGACAGATGGTGACTTTATAACTTTACCTCATCTCAAAATGTTTACAAAGCACCCACATAGAATGTCACACAGTGCCATTAGGAGTCCACATAAGAGCTATGCTCCCTGTACTTTAAAACTTAGGCCATCATTTCCTAAAGCCTTCAATGGAGGGAGACCAGAAAGACACTTCATAGTGGGGAGAAGTAAAATAGTGACAGGTATGAGTTTCAGAATAAATTTCACCTTTAAGTAAAACTTTAAATACAGGATATTCATACAAGCTCAGTGCCCTCTGGTATCATCTCCCTTCAGATGGACCATCTATTGGGTGGTCTCTAAAAATGTTGTATCATTGAGCCCCAGCTTCAAGACAGCTTGGACCACTATTCTCCTCTACCACACATATCCTCTCTGGTATAACGGTTGGTATGACAGGTATACTGTAAGCCCCAGTAAACATTTGATTTTTGACAAAGATTTTAAATGGTCTCAAGGCCAGCCATACCCTCAGGGATACATAGAAAAAATCTGAGGCTCAAATCTTCTGCATTTCCATAAACAACAAACATTTAAGAAGCATCTATTACATATGAAGCACTATAATTGGTATTTTAGACATTAAGAAATTAAATATTCCTTACTCTCAAGTAGAATAAATTCTATTGAATAGAAATTCACCAATAAGAATGCAGAAAGGGAGATAAGTCACTCCTTCAGTGCTTAGAGGCACCCTTGGTTTGAAGGAAATCCATTTTCTGAACCCATACCAGAGGTACAACATTTCCCACAGAGAAAAACAGAAAAAGGAGACACCCTCTCTGATTTAGGTACAAAAATCTCAATGTTCTCAAGCCTCAAGGCACTCATTCTTTCTAAAAGATGTTCCTGAAGCAAGTCCTCCTTCTACCCCAGGAGTTATTTTTGTGTCAAGAACCCCTTTAGCAGCATAGTGAAATCTACAGCCCTTTTTCAGAATGTTTTTAAATAAATACACAGGAATATAAAGAAAAGCAATTTCAATGAAAGAAGATTCTCTTTCCTAATCAACCCTCCCTCCTCCCTCAATCTCTTGGTGGACAGTTGAGTTCTGTCACTTAAGGCTGCTATGACTTTGGGTAAATCACTTAACCTTAGAACTGGATATGGCTTACCTCGAATGTCTCTTCCAGCTCTAGATCCATAATCCTACAAAACTCCAATATTTTCATAGGGTTAGGGAACTCCATCTGGAAGGAACTATAAAGGATCTAGTCTTTGCAAAACTTTAATATAATCTCCCAGATCACATTGGCCAGAAATTTCCTATGCCCAGTTTAGAGTTAAATTCTATTTCCTCTTATTTCATTCTTCATGAAAATATAGACACACACTCTCTTTTCTCTATGTGATAACTCTACTGAGACTAAACACAATGGGAGGAGAGAGGCAGGAGGTTCCCCCTGGAGAACACATATTTAATTACGATGGCAACTTATAGGGATATTCAGAACATAATTCATATAATAAAACTCCACAAGTCCATTCTCATATGTTTCATGGGACACTACTTCCACTAAATAGAGAGTTTAGTCACCATCTCTCAGTTGCTGTTATCCTCTTCTCCTCATAGTCCAAATCAATCTTTTCCAAATAACTGTTTTTTATGTAAAAACTAAAGTCACAATCTCTAGAATTCATGAGCCACTATTTCTCAAGACCTCTAAGAGTTCGGAGGCCAATCAGATGACTCATGGTAGTTAAAAATAGAAAGGCTGCTGATTAGAACTACTGAGCAAGTTTCACTTTTAAAGTGAGAAAAAGGCCTTGGAAAAGACTCATGTCACAACAGAGCTAATCTCCGTTATCTACCTAGTATTATTTAGGAAGGAGCAAGGTAGGTTATACTAACTCCAAAAATATCTCCCCCATGAGCCTCCCAGAGATTTTTACCATTACTAATTCATTCCTTTGAGTTGAAGAATTACATTCCCAACTAACCATGCTACATGACTTAATAGAACAAGCCTGTAGAGCAATATTATAAATATTATCCCCATCTTATCGATTAAGAAACTGAAAACAATAGGATGTAGTAGGAAGGGAACTAGATTTGCAGTTTTCTAACTTCAAATTTAAATCCATTAGACTATTTGCATGATTTTGGGCAATTTTGGACAATGCCTTCACCCCAAAGAGCCATAAACTCCTCACTTGAATAATGAGGAGGCTGAACAAAATGATATCTAAGGTCCCTTTGACCAACATCATTTAATTAAAAAATGGCAGAGATATAATTCAAATCCAGTCCTTCTGACTCCAGGTCTTTTTACTATAGCACACTGGATAATAGCTTTCTGGATGCAGAATTCAGCAGGAATAAGATGTGGACTCTGGAAGGTTTCATGAGATGGAAAATGATCTAAAAACATGGGATACTTGCTAGTCCTTGGTGGGATCATGACAGAGGAGGGAGGAGTATGGGAGTAGAAGACTTAAATTAAGAAGACGGCCCTATATTTGCCATCTTTTCATCAGCTCTTCTCTCTTGTATGAAAAATACCTGATAATACTAGGAAAAAACACAAGGAGAAGTGGTTTGAATAAGAAGATGGAAAGGAGCCAAAGACAAATCAGCTAGACTATAAAGTCCTTGAGGGCAAAGACTTTTTTTCCTCTTTTTGTATCCCCAGCACATAGTAGACATTTAATAAATGTTTATTGATTGATTGATAGTGCTGACACTATGCTGTTAGGGTTAGGCCTGGAATATTCAGACAATCTTCAGTGAAGAATCTAGGGATGGTAATACCAAGCCTTTTGGTCTGGAATTTCCAAAATCGTGTATTTCACTGCATTTATCTCCTCATAAGGTTTTCTAGGCATTTGGAGAAGTGCTAAGATCCTGATTTACATGCTATAACAAGAATGAAGAAGGCCTACTATAACCCAACATACACACAGAGGATAATTCTCCTTCCTTTGTCCTTCTGCATCTAAGCTTAAATATGTTTATATGGTTCATCAAGATAAGTCAAAGGCCATCCCTGAGAGAAGGTCAACACTGTCTCTTCAGAAATCTAGAGGATTTGTGTCAAGGAGTCCCTTCTGTCAAAGAGTAAAATGAAGTCCAAGAGAAAAATGAAGTCAATCAATAAGTGGTATGAAAAAAGTGAAGAGGGAACAGTACTAGGACCTTCTGCCAACTATTGAGTGACAAGATCACCACTTCTCCCAGAAGTAGAGCCAGGGCCTGATAGGAGTTAAGTAGTTAAAAGGAGAGCAAAGGGGCATAAGAAAGGGTTATGGGTTCTGAGCTTGGACCAAGAAGCAAAATCCTTTTAAACAAGAGAGCCTTATATAGAGGTAAGGAAATTAAGATTATTATTTCATCTGGAGAAGAAAAGGCTAAGAAGATAAAAGATCAGTCACAAAAAGGAAGAAATGGCTTCTCCCATAGAACAACTGCCTATGAAAGTAAGTAGAAGCTAACACAGGAAGAATAAAGCTGAGTGAGCATATTTTGATGGAGGGAGATTTAAAAGACACATGATGGGATGGGATACTCTTAGCAAAATGTTTTAGGTATAATCCACCTAAGAAGAAAAACTTGGGAAACAAACTAAATGATCTCTCAAGATTTCAGCCTGAAGACTTGTGAGAATGTTTGAAACATTACTCAATTCAGTTTTAAGTCATCTCCACAATGCCTACAATATGGTTTAAGCTACTACCCAGTTTTTAAATTACTTCAACAGTACCTGAGAAAGAGAGGTAAAATCCAGTGAGGTAATTTTCACTAGAGGTGTAATTAACCTTATGAGTAAGTGAAGACGAATATAGCATGATCTGAGAAACCTTGGAAAGAATGCCTTGCCCCATATATCACTGATCATTTATCACTTATCATTTCAATAATTTATTCCTGTGAATCTTGAAGGTTTTTCAGTTTGCCCTGGTCCTTTATTAAAATGCAATTGCCCCCTGAATATTAAAAGCCCTCTTTTAAGGGCTTAAGCAACACTGTATTAAAGAAACTGCCTGAGAGGAAAAAATGCTGAAATGAGGATAAGCGTAGATTTGAATCCTAGTTCTGACATTCTCTTAGCCATGTGATGTGACCAGATTATTTAACTGAACTCTTTGAGCCTCAATTATTTCATTTGCAAAATGGGAATAATTAGGAATAATAATAATAATAATAATTAGTAATAAGAAGATAAACATTTGTACCATCTACTTCACAGAGCTGTTGTAAAGTAAGTAGTTTGTAAATATTAATATGTATAGGTGAATCATTATAAATTTTCAATCAACAAACATTTGTTTATGAAGTACATTCTTATGCCAAGTATTGTTCGAGGTACATGGTTATAAAAATGAAACTATATGCAGAATAAATATATTAATACAATGTTGCTAAATGCAAATATAAAATAAATACAATATATTTCCATCCAAACTATTAAATAAATTATAATCTGGTTAAATACAAAGTAGTTAGAGAAAGAGGGCACTAGAAAATGTGGAGATCAAGAAAGGCTTAATGCAGAAGATGCCTGAGATGTTGTGTTGAAGGAAGTGAAAGATTCAATAAGGCAGTGATAAAATGGGGATATATTTCAAATCAGTGGACAAAGGTATGTAGATGTGAGATGGAATCCCACACATAAACAAAGAAAAAGCTAATTTGGCTATATAATGCTGAATGAGGAAAGAGAAGCAATATATAAAGCTAGATATATAGCCTGAACTAAGTTCTTAGTGATTTTAAAAGTCGAATAGAGGAGTTGTTATTTTATCATAAAGGCAAGAGGGAGTCACAAGAGTTTATTGAAGAGGGAAATGTTGATCAGAAGTGGGACAAAAGTAGGTGTTGAAAGATGGTCTGAGTCTACGCTTCCTTTTCCCTCATCCCTGTATCCAAATAGTTGTTATATTTTGCCTCACTTCCATGACAATTCTTAAACACATCTGTTTCTCCCCACTCACATTAAAACTACACAAGTATAGGCCTCTCATTACCTTTTCATCAGACTAAATAGCCTCCTAATTGGTCCCCTTAATTCCACCATTTCCCTGTTCCAATCCATCCTCCACATAGCCAGCAAATTAAGACAAATCTGATGATGTCACTTATTCAAAAATTGTCAGTGGCTCCATATTGCTTGTAAGATATGAATTCTTCACATGGGTTCATGAATAGATTTCAGGGAATCTAAACTTGGGTGCAAAAAATTATATTTTTATTTTTATTAAATGTTAGATGAAATTTAGCACATGCACACACACACACACACACACACACACACACACACACACAAGGCAAAGGGTCTCTGCTTTGGGAAAAAGGACAAATTATTCAATCTGGCATTTAAAACCTTTTGCAATCTGACCTCCCAGCTACCTTTCAAGACTTTTCAATGTTATTTCTCTTCCCACAACTCTGCATTCCAGCCAACTGTTCTATTAAGTTCCCTGAACTCACCTCATTCTATCTCTAGTCTCCAAAATAGGCTGTTCCCATGCTGGAACTTACTTTCTCACTTCTCTACATTTTACACATACTAGTTTCCTTCAAAAGTCAGTTCAGGTATCTCCTTAACATGAAGCCTTTTCTGTTACCTTGCCACTTCGAATTATTAGTTTCCTTCCTGAAATATGATCCATTCAAAAGAATTCAAATCCACAGTAAAAACCAAGCACACGAAGAATGATTTTTTGCCCATTCTATCACATGCAGTTAGATGGACAATAAAGCAGATCTATCAGTACAGATAATTTAGACAGACACTATAGATGATAATGAATAGGGTCTAGAATCAAATAGGAAAATGATCTAGATTGCCTGTGGGAAACTATGTAATATTTTTAATAACCCTAAGCTTCTCTCTGGAAAAAAAACAAACTACCTTTTTAAAAAATCAATGTTCTACTCCTGCAACATGGAAGGAAGATTATATAATACCACAGTCTCTGAAGAAATAAGGTTCAGATTGTACACAGCAACAAAAAGATTCTATGATCAACTCTGTTGGACTTGACTCTTTTCAACAGTGAGGTGATTCAGGCCAATTCCAGTAAGACTTGTGATGGAGAGAGCCATCTGCATCCAGAAAGAGGACTATGGGAATGAATGTGGATCACAACATAGTATTTTCACCTTTTTTGTTGTTTGCTTGTTTCCCCCCCCCCTCTATTTTTTTTCCTTTTTGATCTGATATTTCTTGTGCAGCAAGATAAAAGTGAAATGTTTAGAAGAATTGCGCATGTTTAAACTATATTGGACTATGTTCTGTCTAGTTTAGAGAAGAGGGAGAAAACTCTAGAACACAAGGTTTTGCAAAGGTGAATGTTGAAAACTATCTTTGCATGGATTCCGAAATAAAAAGCTATTATTAAAAAAAAAAATAAAGGAAAAAGGCTGTCTGTCCATAGAGAGGTAAGTGGTGGACATGAGTAATTACAATTACCAGTAAAAAAAAAAACAACAAAAAAACAGGAAAAGCAGCATGGAGGATAGCCCTAAAGCTTTATCCCAGGAAAAGGATAATTAAAGGATAGTATACATATTGTATCAGATAATGTCAAGAAGTTGAGAGGGAGACACCCCTGGTATCCCTTACTGGATGAACCTTCTGTAAAATACCAGTTTGATAAGATAACAGAGCCATCAAAATAAAATTTAAGTCAGCAAACTGTATGTGTGGTAAACTACACAACAGAATGCTCCTTAAGGGCAGGAACTATTGCTCATATATGCTAATAGAGCATCAACTGATGTTTGTCCAAATGGACCGAGGTGAAGGTTGGGGGATTTTCCAGCGGTAATATTGCATAGCACATGGTCAGTTTGTGATCAAGAAGACCTGGTTCAAATCCTGCCTCTGGTGCAACCAGACCATGATCAAGTCTTTGATCCTCAGGCAATGCTGTAGTAAATTACCCATCTGTAAAAGTCCAGGCACCGCCAGGACCCAAAAGTGAAAAGTGTAACAACAGTAAATGTGGGTCTTTGGCCAAGGGCCAAGTCCTGAACCTACTTAGAGTCATTAGAAAATTAAAGCACAAGTCAAGATGTATTGATAATCACCATATTATCATGGGCATACATTCCTAGCTTAAATTTTCTGTCATCTCAACAAACACTATACTAAGCCCCATTTATTTAAGGTATTTGACATATTTCCCAACAATAACAAAGAAATAGAACTACTGTACAGATGAAGCACCAAGGTCACGCGCCTAATTACACAGCGAGGCAAAGACTCTCATTTCTTGGATCCAAGATGAAACCCCCTTCGCTACACCAGAGTCGGGAGAAGTATCCATTCGCTAGACTGGGCGGCACAAGTCTCACCCGTGTCTGCACACAATAGGGTTATTCTAAAAACGTTCTAGCCCTTCCTCTCCGACTTTCTGTCAAATGCTACAGGAAACTCGGGGCCATCATCCGAACTTGGGACGCCATTACTGACAATCGTTTGACAACAGAATAAAGAAATGCCTGTTACAATAAAGGGCCCAGGAACTTCGGAGGATGCTCGCCAGAGCACTAAGGTGAACAGGAGCAACACCCTCCCCCCACAAATTCGGGTTTCCTCATTGCATCATAGGGTATTTGAGTTTAAATTTGCACTCGGGACAGACTCAGGAACCCAAAGTAGGGCAGGAAGTGGAAAACTCTGCCACTTCCTCCCAGGTGCTAGAGGAAGTGGGGGAGGGGACATAACCCCCTCAGAGTGGGGGGGCTGAGAGGCCTCGCCCCATTTCCGTGACGTCACTGCGGCAAGAGCAGGGACAAGTAGGGCATCCTTTGAAGCTCCCCCACAGAAGCCACTTCCTATGGAAAGGTGAGTTAAAAATACCGAGGCGTTAGGTGCAGCTCGCGCCCTGGGGCCCACTGCGAGATACCATCTCCAGAGGCCACGTGTCAGGGAGAGGAGCGCAGGGCCGTTAAACCACAGGCAGCAGGTGCGCAGCCGCCAGGGCGGCGCTACGGGCCCTCCCCCACCCCGAAGCCAAGCCACTCGTCACGATCCCTCGCCCCTGGCCGGTGCCCCGGGAGAGGGGTGGGGATGGGCGAACCCCGGGCGGGGCTGCAGTATGACGTCACGATCAGGCAGCTGCCGGAGCTCGCGCCCTCCCTCGGCCCCTCCCAGGGCAAGGCTCGAAGGGAAGTACGGCAGCCGTCTAGACCTCGGGATCCGCCGAAATCCCCGACATTTACCACTTTGCACACACACGCCCCTCATCCCAAGGGTGCCCACGGAGACCGGGAGGAGAGTCCCGGCTCTCCCCGGAAAGACGCCTGTGTGCCCCGGTTCGGGCTCTTCCCTCCGAGTGCCTGCCAGGCCCCTAGGGTTCCGAGAGCGGCGCCCACGAGGCCCACGACCCCGCGCAGTTCACACTGGGCCCCACCTGGGGGCGCCCGCGCTCCACCGTCATTGCCTCCCGCATCCGCCACGGCTCCCAGGACGGAAGGCGGAGGCCGAGGCTGACGCGCGGACGTCTCTGAGCTCTTGGGGACGATTCTAGACTGGACCAGTCCCCTCCGCGGCGGCTGCTGTCTTTCCAGCGCCCTAGCGCCTTCGGGGCGAGCCCCAGATTTAAGGGTCCCCAGTCTCTTCCACGCCGAGGCGGTGTGGGGGTCTGACGCGATAGAGGCAACAGGGGGCGCTGCCTTCCGGGGGTTAGGCCGGACTGCCAGAGGTTATGACCTTAAAGGTCATCTCAGTGACCTCTTTTTTTACACAAGGACACTGGAGTTCTCTTTTATGAAGTAACTTGATAAATCGGTCATTCAAGAAGCACTTATTAAGAACCTACTGCTTGCTAAACCCTCACATAAATAATCACTTATTAAAGCCTATGTGCCAAAGTTATGTTCCCCGGGACTTTACGCAGCAAAAGGAATTCCTAGTCTAATGGGGGCGACAGCGCGCAAGGTCCTAGCGAGAGGTATGCCGGGGAGAGCAGGAGGCAGAGAAGCCCAGGCAGGGTCAGCCAGTGAAAAGGTCTGGAGTCAGAACATAGAATGGAATGCAGGAGCAGCGGGAAGGAGGCAGTCTGCCGCGGAGTCTGTGGATGTGGAATAATGGGAGAGAGTGCTAGAAAGGCGGGGAAAATCCCGGTTACTGGGGGCTTTGAACACCAGCCGCTTTATATTGCACCTTGGACGTGAAGAGCAGCCATTGGAGTTTAATAGGAAGAGATGCTGCCGTGGCCTGATGACACTTGTGCTTTAGGAAAATTTGACAGTTAAAGGGAGGATGAACTCCAGTGGGGAAGAGATCTGAAGCAGGAAGACCGACCTTCTAGAAAAGTCAGTGGAGTTGTCAATGGGTGACGAGGTCCTGGGCCGGGACAGTGCATCGTCAAAAGAGAACAAAGCTATGTACCACGCATGGGTACATGCTGGGGGTAAAGACAGTGCCTGCCCCTAAGGAAGGTACACACTTTTCACGGGAAACCGTTAATAATAGTGGTGACGGTGCGCACACACACAAACTGCTTTCAGGTTTGCAAAGCATTTCCTTTAATATATACATAGATGAATGTTTATGTGCATATATTTATGTATGTTCATACATATGCACACATTTCATTTGATCCCCACAATCTTGTGGGGCAAGTGCTATTATTATCTTCACTTAATTAAGGACAGACAGATTAAGTGATTTACCGAGAATCAGAAAGTTACACAGTTAGGGAAAGAGAAGAGGGAAAGGAATAAGTATACAAGTATTAAGTAACTGCTACGCAAAAACAGTGAAATAGTCCCTGTCTCCAAGAATTTGCAGTATAGTGGGATAACCTATAAAGTTTGAATATAAGCAAAATATATGCTAGATTATTGGGGGAGGGAAAATAGTGAACGCTATTCTAGGACATTCAGGAAAGGTTTTTACTATAGAAGTTACTGCTGGAGCTGAACCTGAAAGGAAACTAGAACCTCAAAAAGAAGGAGAATACTCCAAGCATGAGGGCACAGGGGATGGAAAGGGGCGAGGGGAGAAGAATTGAGTATCCAGTAGTAGAAAGGCCACTTTAGCTGGATCCTGGCATGCAAAAAGGGACGGAGGGCCGAAAGATGTAATAAAGCTGCAAAAGTAGATTGGGAGCAGTTGTGAAGGGTCTGAAATGCCAGTAGATACAGGAAGGCAACAGGAAGAGTCATATATAACCTGGTGGCCGTTTAAATTTAAAATTGAGCTCTGGAGGAAACTGAACTTTAAGGGGCATAGGTAAGGAGAGAGGGCATTTCTAGACCTGGAGGAAAACCTTCACAAAAGGAAGGAGATTAAGGTCACATAGTATCAGTCAAGATTCAAATCCAGGTCCTCTGATTTAACTATAAAACACCAGCAGGCGATTTATAATCTGCTGTTAAATTGATTGAAAGCCAATTATAGAAGAATGTAAGCACGAAGAAAATGAAGGGACTTTTTAGTTTTTATCTTCCTGAAACCTAACATAAAGCCTAAAAGATGGGAAGAAGGGGGAGAGATGGGATTGAATCTTCAGTCTCCCATTTCTTAGCTCCTCCTGTATCACACTGAGTTGGCCTGTCTCAGAGACTGGCTGGGATCTGCCCAAAGTGTCAGCCTAGAATAGATTGTAGCCCTGAACTGAACATGAGACCTGTTAGTAGCAACTCCACCGAATGCCAATAACTGCTATACAAGAGAGCAGCACTACGTATTACCATGTACAAAGAAACGTGACTTTATTCATTAGGCATAGTTACTGAATCAATAAGCATTTTATTAAGAGCCTACTGTCTGCCAAGTCCTGTGCCAGGCACTGGGGATACAACTGTTGTACAATAAAACAATCCTTATAAGGATCTTACATAATTACATACAGAATAAATATGAATAAATATGCTATACAAATGTATAGCAAATAGTTAAATACAAAATAGTTTGAGTGGGACAGTAATGGTATTTGTGAGATCAAAAAAGACTTCATACAGAAGATGATATTTGAGTTTTGACTTAAAGAAAGAGGGACTATATGAGGCAGAAAAAATTTCAGGAATGGAGAATAGCCAGTGCCAAGGCATGGTTCTTGGAGTTGGATGCCTGAGGGGCCAATTTGAACAAGACATTGAGTGTGGAAATGGGGAGAGGGGTATGATGCCATTCTAATGAGACTGGGAAGAAGAGGTCAGGACCAAGTTATAATGGGCTTTAAAAACTTAAAGATATATTTTATTCTGGTAGCAACAGAAAGCCGCTAGAGTTGATTGAGTAGGGTCAAATTTGCTTTTAAAAAAAATTACTTTGGGCAGCTGTGTGATGGAAAGGCAAGAAACTTGAGGCTAGGGGATAAATTAGACTTGCAATACTCCAGATAAGAAATGATGAGAGCCTGAACTCAGGTGATAGCTGTGTGTGTGTGGAGAGGGGTCTAAATGTCAAATGTTGTGAAGATAAAAATAAGGTTTAGTTTGTGGGAAAGAGAGTGAGTTGAGAAAAGTATCAAAGTTATGAACCTGGAAAACTGAAAGGTTGATGGTGCCTTCAACAGAAACGGACATGTGTAAGAGGGAAGGTTTGTGGAGAAAGATGACTTTATTTTTGAACATGAATTTGAGGTGTTTAGGATATCCTATTTGAAAGTTCACTAAAGAATAAAGTAGAATCAAAGCTTATGGCTGAAATGAACTGAGTATCAGTATCTATATAGTAAATGTGAGAGTTAAACACAGAGGAGTTGATAAGGCTATGGGAGATGAAGAGAGAAAGGGGAAAGAGGAGGACCTAGGACTAAATCTTAGAGAATAGTTAAGGAGTAAAATATGATTTATGAGTGAGAAAAGGCATTCAGGCAAGTAGGAAATGAATCAGTAATAAAGTCATAAAAACTCAGAGATAAGAGAATATGTAGGAATGAAAGGTGATCAACAATATCAATTACAGCAAGAATGAGGACTGAGAAAAGACTTTCAGATTTGTCAAGCTTGATGAGGTTAGGAACCATGTTGTAAAGCATTTCACTGATCAAAAGTGAAGAGGAAGTTCAGACAATGAATGTGGTTAGCTTCTTCAAGGGGTTTGTGTGAGAAGGGAAGGAAATATAAGAAAATAGTTTGTGGGAGTGGTTGGGTCTATTGAAGTTATTTTGTTTTGTTTTAGGATGAAGGAGATTTGGGTATTTTTTAAAACTACATGTATAGATATAGTAGATTCAAGGGTAGGAGTGGTGATGGAGAATAAAATCTGTTGGAGAAGAGAGGAGGGGATGAAAGGCTAACGCCTTAGCAAAAAGTCACCTCTCTTTCAGTGTGAGGAAGGAAAAAGAGTGAGAAATGATGTTAATGAAGGTTTTTAACAGAGGAATGACATGCAAATAATTCTATTTTATTCCATTCATCATGATATTGCCCTGACTACCAATCTCCATCACACTTGTCAAAACCACAATCTCAGAAGTGGGACTTCTGAAGCCATTTAATCTAATGCATATCTGAATAATAATGTTCAGTCATTTCAATCATGTCTGACTCTAATATCTTTTGGGGTTATCTTGGTAAAGATAATAGAGTACTTTGCCATTCTCTAGCTTATTTTATAGATAAGGAAATTGAGGTAAACCAGGATAAAATGACTTCCCCAGGATCACACATTTAGTATGTGTTTGGGGTCATATTTGAACTCAGAAAGAGAAGTCTTCCTGATTTCAGGCCAGACATTCTATCCACTGTACCACCTAGCTACCCTGAATAATACTAACCTCTTCAAAAGGTGTCAAACATACTATTTCTTAAGGTTCCTACAACACTCTCCTATAGCCACAATTAGAGAAAAATATAATTGGAAATATTTAATAAAATACAATAGAACATGTCTAATATTAACATGTAATTTTCTAAGTCAATATACAGTTGCAGGGATCCTTCTGTACAGTTTAGTGGCCCTGTGTCTATTCCAGTTCACCATTGCTCTACAATTTACTCTACAAGAGGTGACCTAGACCTTGTTTGAAGGCTTTTGCTATGGAAGGGACTATCTCTCCAAGTATCTCACACCCCTTTTCGATTGCTCTCATTGTTATGAAGTTTTATGTCAAGCTTTATATTGAATTTAGTAGAAGTTTCCCAGACTTAGAGTAGCTTTGAGCACAATTTGGCCATAACATCAATATTCTAAGTTACAAGTTTAAGTGATAAAATATGAATGCAACTTAAGATGTTTTTGTCATTCCTTCCCCACCTATTATAATTTTAAAGTCATTTGCTATAATGAGGCTCCTTCATCTTCAATGTAAGGATGGCTTAGGTATGCACTTTTGTAACATGGTGGAATTTGACCTGTGTAATTGCTGGTACTATTACTTATTAGCCAAGTGACCTTGAACAAAACACTCCCCATTTCTTGGCTTCAATTTTCTCATAATATAGGGCTAATGATACTTGAACTATGTACATCAATTTCTAGTTAAGAAATATTTGAATAAATTAATAGATTCATGATCTCAAACCCGGAAACTCCCTTTATAAGAAATATAGAATAGTAGGAAAAGCACTTTATTATGTTCAAATATTGATTCTTGGAGCACCTAGGTGGTGCAGTGGATAGAGCACCAGCCCTGAATTCAGAAGGACCGGAGTTCAAATCTGGTCTCTGACACTTAACATTTCCTAGCTATGTGACTCTGGGCAAGTCACTTAACCCCAGCCTCAGAAAAAGAAAAAAAAGAAAAAAAAAAAAAAAAATATATATATATATATATATTGATTCTCCACTTATTGTCCATATGAACTTAGGCAAGTCATTTAAATTTCTCTGGGCCAGTTTCCTCATCTGTATGTATGTAAGATAGAGTTTAGAAGGATTTTCTAAGCTAAACTCATGATATTTTAGAGTGTTTTCAAATTAAAACATCACATTAGCAATGTAACAGTCATAGCTACATGAGTTTATATGTATGTGTTGTCATAGAAATGGTGGAATGTTGCTTCTACCAGATGCAACCAAATGCAGGAAAAGGTATGTTTCCATTTTTCAAAAACCTACACAAATCCTTCTAAGAACAAGGTGATCCAGGCACCTTTCGTCATAACATCAAATTTATCAAAGAAAAAGACATAAAATCATTCAAAGCAAATAACATACAAATATGAAAAGAGAAGTAAAACAGATTCATGAAAGACTTATTACATTGACAGTGAAAAACAACTATCATCCTGAGGACAGGACAAATATAAACTGGATATTTATATATTCTTAAACTTTCTGTGGATAAGAACATATTAGCTAAAATGCTATATAAATTGGAACTTTCTTGTGTGATGATGAATATAAGAAATCACATTAGAAAGGAATTAGGTTTTAACCTTAGAAGACACCTTCCAGTGAAGTTAGTGAAACAATACAATAAATTACCAAAGGAAAGTGTTCATTATTCAATCAATCAATTTCTGTGTGCTCAGGAAATAGAAATACATCTTAAGGCTCAAAATATTCTTCAAAGATTGATCTGCTTAACTGACAAGTACTCACTCAGTAGCAATATGTTGATCTCATTCTTCTAGAACAGAGCATAAGACCCACCAATAGCTGCACTGATCTCTTATTAAAAACCAATGGCTCTAGATGTATAGTCAGGTGTACAGCATCATTCCTCTATAAAGACAGCTACATGTCACAGTGGAGAATGCTGGCCTCAGAGTTAGAAAGATCTGAGTTTAAATTTAGCTTCACTTATTATGTGACCCTAGGTGAAGCACTTCGTTTCTGTCTGCCAAAGTCTATTCATCTCTATATAGCACCTATTTTGCAGGATTGTTGCAAGAATAAAATGAGATAATATATGTAATACACTATATAAATGTTGGCTATTATAGAAACCTTTTCCACAACTAAAGCAATGAGTGATATTTTAGAAATACCTCCATTCATTTTCATCTATATGTTCAGTATACAGAAGTTCTGACCTACTTATACTTGAGCTGAATGAAATAAAACTAATTAGTCATTTCTTGAATTTGGGAAGTGATTTCTTCCTCTCTTCACAGTATCACCCAAGTGTCAAGGAGCTCCTGAAAGATCATTTTACCCTTAAATGGGAGACTTGTTTTTAATGTGATTGAGTTAGGAGACTGCAGTGGCCCAAGACAAACTCCAAAAGACTCTGATCCCCACAGTTTAAAAGCAATACTGAATCCAAATTGGAAAGCAACAAAGTTACTTGAGATAAAATTACTTTAGATTTTAGAAAGGTTACTAGCCCAAAATATAACCTGTCTGAGGAAGTTTGCTAGTTCCAAAGGCAAAAAAACTGGCTTTGGTGACTCCCTATTTTTCACTCATTTTAAAAACATGTTTTGAAGCTTGAAATAAAAGAGGTTGATCAGCAAGGAGGCCATGGGTGTCAACTGTTAAAAGAAGAAAACAAGAGAGATGGTTTCCATGTGATAGGGGACAGGAAATGTGTAGGCTGGAGTTGTTCTATGCTGGGCTTCCTGCCATTTCAGAGAATAGCAGGGAATAGGTTGTGTACAGGGATTGTGGTAAATACTTCCGGTCCTACATAGAGCATGCTAAACAAAAATAAATCCACCCTATAGAGGTATTGGACTGATGCAGAAGAGAACAAAGAAAATTGCAAATTCAAGGTCATAACACTGCCAGTATAGAATTTTAAGACAATTTTCAACATTCAATATAGTATTTGAATACCCATGTACAAAAGCATTATAGAAATGCAAAAACAAAATCAAAGGATTTGGAACCGAAAGGCATCTTAGCATTTAGTCCAGATAAGCAAACTAAAGCCCAAGACAGATGAAGTGATCTCCCCAGTACTACAGAGGTACTAAGTAACAGGGACATTTAAGCATCTACCATCTGCTTGGTAGTCCTGACTCAATAGTGTTCTGTCTAGTTACCAGTGCAGCTGAATTTGAAGATCAATACAAGATAGCTAATTCATGACACTATATACTTGAGAAGCGAAGTTTAGCATTATGTTGTTATATAATTAACCCCAAACCCAAAGAACTAATTGTGGTGAAATTTCCACCATTGAAGTAGAAAAGACATGCTTCATTTTAAGTGAGAACACTGTTAACCTTTTAATTCAGACACCACCCATCACCCACCTGCTGTTACTTCCAGAAATTAATCTAATTGGAACACCCAAGTAAATACACAAAGCAGTCATCTGTATCTATGGATAACTTTATTTCACTCTCCTCCTCAGGCATCTCAGAAGACATCTTTGTATCTTCTATAAGGTGTTTTTCCCCAGTTCCAAAGCAAGTGATTGCTGCAAAAAATATGAGGCCAATTCAAGAGACATTTTAAGTACTAACTTTGTGTTATATATTTAATCAACTAAGCACAAGAGATACAAAGAAACTGAGTAGTACCTGCCTTCAAGGAGCTTACATGCTATGGTAATAACATTGAAAAGTAACTACTAGATATGAAGTAATTTGAGATGGGAGATCAAAAAGACTTTCTGTTAAGAGGTGTTTACCAGAGCTGAACCTTGAAGCAAGCTGGAGAGATCATAGGAAGCAGAGGTGGAAAGAGCATTTTAGGCACAAAGTATAGCCAGTATACATACAAAAAAAAAGATATGAAATGTGTTTTAAGAAACAAGTTGATCAAGTTTTATAGATGCAACAAGGAGGAATATGAAATGTCTTAGGTGAGTTGAAGATAGATTGTGTGAAGACTATAAATGCATGCTAGAGAGTTCACATTTTTTCCCAAAGGAAATAAGGATCTATTAATGATTTCTGAACAAAGAGTAATATGGTCAGGCCTAACTAGGGCTTTGGCAACTATATAAAAGGAGGGAGGCTGGATTAGGAAGCTACTGCAATAAATAATAAGTGACAAGCTCCATTTTAAGCACATGAATTTTGATATGGTGGAGACAATCAGGTAGAGGTGTGGCAGTTTGGCATGCAAACAAAATTACTGGATTCAGAGTAAGATAAACTGAGATTTAATTCCAACTCTTTATCATTAACTACTTGTGTTTACAATGTGACTCTGTTTACCTACCTGGGCCTCAATTTCCTCATTTGTAAAATAGATGGATTAGATGAGCTAAAAGGTCCCATTCAGCCTTAAATCCTATAATCCTATGTACAGAAGGTTTGGGTACTGAAGAAATTAGAGCTGGATTGGGAGTCATCTGTATAGATATTTAAACCCAAGAATGAATGAAGAGTCCAGAACAATCTTAAGGGATATATTCTTATTTAGAAATAATGGGCATACAAAATATTTCAACCCATTAAATCTTGGGTTTCAGTAGGAATATACTATAGAACTTAAAGCCACATCTATCTAAGGCCAGATCCGGCCCACTAAGGACGTTTATGCGGCCAGCCAGGTTATGCAAATGGGCTGAGGGGTAGAGAGAGTGTGAGGTTTTTTTTTTTTTTTTTTTTACTGTAGTCCCGCCGTCCAACAGTCTGAGGGACAGTGAACTGGCCCCCTACTTAAAAAGTTTGAGGACCACTGATCTAAGGTATCCACTTTTATCCCATTTAGTCTTATAAACAAGCCAGAGATACATGAAAGCTATTTAACCAACCTGTGGGTCCCCCTCAATCTTATTTTTAACATAGGCTGCCTATCTAAAACATCCAAGTTTTAAAAGTGGAACTTTCACCATAATCTTGCTTAATATTTTTCCCAGCATAGTCCAAAAGAAGAATCAGGGTCTTATATTCTAAGCCTGACTTTTCCCAGTAACATGGATAAGTCATTTAATCTTATGCTTTCAATACCCTCATTTATCAAAATGTGAGATCACGAGATCATGAGAGTCAGAGAGCGTATGGAAGCACTTTTGGAAAGTGTAAAGATGGCAAAAAGAATGTCTACTCATAGCAGGGGACCACCAAGAAACAATCTATGCTTTCCTCCAATTTACATTTCGCCACTCTTTCTCTTTCAATACTACCTACTCAATGCTGCATTTTACTTCTTCCTAACATTTTTGTCCCTTTCCCTTGGGGATGAACACTAACATTTAGCCAACTCAGATCAGATTTCCTAGGATGCATTTTCTCATATCAGAGCCTGCCTGTACAAATTCTAAGAAATTATTAAGGGACTGTCTTCTCAAAGATGACAAAAGATTTCAGTTTTCCAAAAACACTTAATTGTCTTTTACCAATTTCTACTGCATTTAATGGAAACCAGGACATTATGGTGGGCTTATTATTTACTACATGTTGTCATCCTATAAACTTTGCTATGAGGATCATATAAAGCAAAGAATTCTAATACCAGATAAAAATGAAATTAAAACACAAAGTCCAGGGAAGACTAACAAGAAGCACTTTATTTGGAAGGCAAACAGGTTATTTATTACAGTGAGGGCATGGCAAAGGTCATGGTATTAAAATGCTCATTATATATACTTCAGAGGAAGGGTATCAGAGAAGTGTATCTCTGTATTTTCCACCTCAAATTTCAAAATAAAATGATATTTGCAGTAAGTTTGAAGTCTGAAGCATGAAAATCTGCTTGTCTTCAATCTTCTGTCATTTCTATCCGAAGAAACCTTGAAGTGAAAATCTGAAAAACAGTAACAGAATGCATGTAAATAAACACCCAATATCTTTAAAAGTCTTTTAGAGGCTATAGATGCCCTACTCTAAACTCAAAATCCCCAAAGATTGAAGATATGCTCTATCACCTCAAATATGCACAACTGATGTAATTGAGCTCTGCAAAGTGTTTCCATCAGCACATGGAAGTGGTTTGCAGGAATGGAAGATGGCAAAAAGACCTACAAAGACGTGAATCTCAAACACAAGGAAGCCTTATTCACAGCAGGGGAAGCCACAGAATACAAATCAGGAGACAGAGGCTTTACCAGTAACTATGCAATCCTGCCTAATGTGATTTACTTTATTATTATCTAATTTGATCCTCACAATAACCCTGTGAGTCACTGAAGCTAAGAGACTAGGTGACTTGATCAGAGTCACAAAGGCTAATAGGTTGTTGGGGTCTCACACATAGTTCAGGCTTCTGCTGTCCTGGGTAAAAAGTTAAGAGTCACAGAAGGGAAAAGGCCATCTGATCTTACCTATGATGTTAGTGGACCTACAGAGTCAGAGCTTAGAGATTAGATTTTATCATTTTCTTGATGTGTGTGCTTCCTTTGCAGCAAATCTCTAATAAAGGCTTTTGTTAAAAATACACAAGTGTGAATACTTCACACTTGGCAGAAGAGGGGGAAGAATTAGAAAAAGGGAAATAGCATAAGGTATTGCTCATGTAGCAGGCGATGTTATCAAAATCCTAAATTAAACACAATAATCTCAACAAGCCCCATTCAACTTTTCAAAGTTATGCCCTATCCAATGCAAATTGAAACCAAATAATAAATGTTTGTTAAATGTAATTTCACCAACATTAGCTATTTCCCTGTTCCCCAAGAAAGACTAATTAAGAAGACTAGACTGATTGATGAGGGTATTTCAAAGGAAAAATTCTCAACAAATTTAGAGAAATAGAATAAAAATACAGTTTAGAACATATGGTGAGTTTCTCATTCATCAAAATGAAGTTCTATAAAATATTCTACATTCAGTGATAGGAGGCGGTGAGAAATGTCCCTTTCTGAATAACTTGCTTCATTGTGGCCCACAAAGGCAAAACTGGCTCAGGGAACAAAGAATCTCCTTGATGACAATTTTATGAGAACTGAATAAAGCTCCTGCTCTTTCCCTTTTTTTAGGGATGTTTCCAGGATGTTGCCATGAAAGCATAAGTGGTGGCAATCCTTGAAAAGTTAAAACAATAAAAATGAACTCAGATTAATAGCACAAGAGAAGAATGACAAGCTGGGAGCCTGACATACTATTTCCCTCCCCTAATGCTGGGAAATATAAAATAGGAAAGGTATCTCTAGAGGCTGATTAGATCAGACTTCTAATAAGCTTAGAGCAATCCATGAGAATGTATAAGGAATTAATTTCTATATTCATATAACATTAGACTTCACAAACTCATTTCTATTTGAAATTTTCTTTTGAATAGTGAGTTCTAGATGGACAACATTACCAAATAAATTCTCACAAAACTGGATCTCCTTTGAAATCTGACAAAATATGAAGGTTTTTACCCTGGATTTAATCACTAGAAATAAACTGCAAAAATAAAAGTAAAAGTGGTCAGTAGACCTCTCTGAACCTTAATTTACTCAAAATATAAAATGAAGGAGTTGGGCAGCAGGATCCTGGGCTCCTTCCAGTCCTAATTTATGTGATTCCATAACCTCAGTTTTGCCACTTATAAAAGAGAAAGAAGCCCATATTTGACATCTTAGAGCAATAAAATGATTAGTTTTTATTAGTCTTTGATGAAAGGAATACTCAAAATTAATATGAAACAGGTGTTTGTCACAAAGAATCATACATGCATCATGTTATATATAGCTTTGCATTTATATAGAATACTCATTTATTAGAATTCCCTTTTTGCAAAACTGATCCCTTATTTTTGTCCAGTCTCAATGAGAGAGTCACTGGAGCATAAGAATATAAGTAAAAATGATAAATGAGACTAAATGGCTATTTAAAAGCCCATATCCTGTAAACAATGAGCAACCAAACTCAAACACAAAGAAAACTTACATGAGAACAAGATTTTTATAGCTAAAGCTAACTAACTTGGAGATAGAAAATCACCTGTCCAATTTCCTTCATTTTGGAGATGAAATAGAGATCCAGAAAGATTAAGTTTATCTGTTCAGTCACCAGCCAATTACTACCAACTCGTATTTACATTAGATCACACTGCCTATCATCAGTGGGTCTTCCATTATGTAATTCTTTTCACCCAAAATATTTTGCACTTGACCCCAATGACCTGAAAATATCACATCAACTCTACAGGTAGGGAAATGAACACAGGAAGCCCAAGTAGCAATCACAGAAGCACAAAGTTAGGAGAAACCTCAGATCATCTAATTCAATCTTTTCATTTTAAAGATGAAAAAAAATGAGGCCAGAGAAGTGTACACACACACACAATATATGATAAATTCTTTTCCTAAATTTCTAATAGAAAAGCCTTATGTTAAATTATAATCAAGAAGATAAGGTTTTCAGCAGGAAAGAGAAAATGTTTTACCTAGTAATTATTCTAAATTATATCAAGAATATTTAGCAGTGAAGACAAAGAATAAACTTAACCTCTTAAAAAGGTAGAAATCACATCAGGGAAAAGAATACTATGATGTACTCCTAAATGGCATTCTACAAAATATAGTAAATATTGTAGGGATGAATGCTGGGCTTGTAATCCAAAAGGTCTGGATTCAAATCCCACTACTGGTACTTACTAGTTTACCCCTGAGCCTCAATTTCTTCATCATCTAAAAAATCTTCACAGCAATGCTGTGAAACTCAAATGTGATTAATATAAAGTGCTCTATCAACTGTATACATTAGGGGAATTATTTGTACTCTATAGATTAAACATGAATATAAGCTCCTTGAGGGCACAGGTTATTTCATTCTAATACTATATTACCAATGCCTAGTACACAATTAACATTGAATACTTCTTGGTCATTATCATGGGTGGTAGTGGTAGTAAATGATTATCATCAATGGCAATTTTAAGACCAGAACATAAAAGGTGCTCTAGAATCTCATCATTGAAATAAAGGAAAGATCTACACTACAAGAGGCTGGACTAGAATCTCATCATTGAAATAAAGGAAAGATCTACACTACAAGAGGCTGGACCACTCAGCTTTTCTAAAAGAATCTATGAGCCTTGGACCCAGGAATTTAAATGCCTTTTTTTCCTACCTGGCTATTCTATATACCTTATTTTTGCATTTAAAAAGTCTAATAATGGATCCATGACACACAAAAAAGTTAAATAACCTGCTCTATGGCTTAGATATGCTATAATTCTACTTCTAATGAAACAGGAAGCAATGTTATTTTTGTGAGGGAGACAGAGGAAACAAATCCTTTCTTGATCTTTACTCTACACTGCCCACGTGTGGAAAAGGCAACTTTGATTTTCACTGCCTCTTGCATCTCTGCTGCCCTCCTACGACTAGAAGGAAAAAAGTTTTGTTGACCAAATAATTGCCTAGGCTTCCTGCCCCACACTTCAGGTTCTTGCACTTAACAGCAATATGAAATGAAAATGCCACTAGATGGCAGTAAAGTATAAAAAAATAGCAGCCCATTCCCACTCATGCATTTTCTAGATCTCTCACTGATGAAATCTAAAAAAACCTGACAGCAGTAGGTGTTCAGCTCATTCTCTGCAGCCAGCCCTTCTCCTGGGCAGTAGTTAAGCACTATAAATTTAAAAATATATTTTTAAAACATGCACTTATACATATGAGAATGTGCAATCATAGAAATCAGGAAGAGGTAAAGAGTGAATTACTGACAATTTGGTATTGATAACTGTACATTTAATATATTTTTATTATTAAAGTGAACAACCACTTAAAAGGGAAAATATATAGACATATACTAGAACGTTATTCCTAATTAAATAAAGTCATAGGATCCTAATAACACAGACTGAGAATTCTAAGGTACCTTAGAGGTCAAATAATATAACATCCTTATGAACCTTAAAGGTTAGATAATACAATATCCTCAATGAAAAGATGAGGAAACTGAGGTGCAAGTTAAATGCTTTGTCAAGTTGACAAAGTCTTCAATCTACAACCCTAAAGGTTTTTCCACTTCAAGTACTTTGTAGAAGAAGGGGGAAAAAGAACCAAAACAATGGACTTAAGAATCAGAAAATCTAGATTTGAATTCAGATTCTGCCACCCATTATTACTTACATGAATAAGTAAATAATGAAGATGATAATGATGGCTAACATGTCAATGTGACAGTGGGGATCAAAAAATATTTCAGTGGGTTAGAATGATAAGCCAAATCTAAGAAGATGAAATAATATAGGAATAAGTATCAAGTCATATACTGGGTTCAAAATATTAAGTACCACTAGATTTTGAACTATTATGGTCTTCCCTTGCCTTCTTCCCCCCTCCTCTCTGCACAAAGGGCAAAAAGCTTATGCCACAGATAACTATTATATAAAATCACTTTACTAATTTGTTTACTTAGAATTTCTTTGCCAGCTAAATAAATATCAATCTAATGGCTACTGATTTTTGTATAATATCATAAACTTGTGAGATTCTTGAGGGGAAGGCTCTTATTTGGTTTTTCTTTCTATTCCCAACACTTAGTACAATATCTAGCATATAGAAGCTACCTAATAAATGTTTGTTCCCTTTACTTGAAGTTACAACAAAGAGGAACAATATTTGGGCATTGGTATACAGAGATAAAAGAATGAATCATAATCTTATTAAACCCTGTATTTACCAAGCTTTCTTCCAGCTGAAAGCTGAATCGAAATGAAAGAATACTATTGTTTTGCTTTATTAGCAATTTTTAAATAAAACTTTCCAAAATGAAAAATATATATACCAAGTATCAGATGGAGGAAATCTGCCTAGAAAATATTCTCATTAACAAAGATTTGACTTTCAGGCACAACAGCCAAAAAAGCCAATTAAGAAAGGCAGAGAAGGGTCAGTCCCAACCCTGGGTCAGACCATGCCTATGTTTAGTTTTAGTTGCCACCTCTTAGGATATCAACAAAATGAAATCTATCTAGGAAGGTGATACCTCCCCCTCCTCCAACCCTAAGGTAGCTTATACATTTTCCCAAGGTCAAGACTTCCTTTTGCTTTGGTATCCCCAGCATCCCCCAGCACCAAGCATTATTAAATGTTTACTGAATTAAAATTAACTTGTGACCTCTCTATTTGACGATCAGTTTAAGAACTAGGGATATTTAATCTGAGAAAAGAACAAGTAGGACATGAAACATGTCTTTAAAAGTATTTGAAGAACTACTATGTTAAAGAAGGATTCGATTTCTTTCTCTGAGCCAGGAGAGCAAATCTAGGGTTAACAGAATGCATAGGCAAATTTTGGTCTGATTTAAGAAAGTTGTCCAGAAATGAACAGCTACCTCTCAAAAACTTGTGGATTCTACATCCCTAGAGTTCTGCAAGTGAAAGATGATTATTATGTGTTAGGAATGTTGTAGAGATGATTCTTACTCAGGTATAGGTGGGACTAAATGGACTTGGAAATCTTTCCAATTCAAGATTTTTGATTTTTCTAAATGTTTTCTCATCAGTAAATGGAAATAATATCTTTGTTCCTCTTTCCTTCTCTCCTCTTACTACCACACATAGTTGGTACATAAATTAAATCAATATAGGTAAGAGGTTTTTAAAATCTTAAATAACTATAAAAATGTAAACACATTGTTCTCTCCAATTCTCTTTTAACAAAAAAAAAAATGATTTTTACTATCTACTTCACAGAATCATTAATATGTGTGTAGTAAATTGTAAAGTTCTATATAAATATAAACTTATTATTATTATTAGAATCACTATTAATTTTTCAATCCCCTTAATGAAAAAGAATCACTGTGCTCATAGTACCTAAACCGAGGTACCTATTATACATACCTATAGTAATTCATAGGGTTGTCACCCACTACTCTCTCTGTGGCTAGCAAACTCCCACCATCCTCCCTCTATCACTTTTTCTTCTATCTGTATTACCTAATTACTAACTCTTTAGAAATCAACTATATCCAACTCCTACCTCTAGTTATTATTCCCATCTTCCTCCTCAACAATATGCTATCCATATCTCAATCCAATTCTTCTGACCATTTCTACTATGCCTTTTGGATTACTTTTTCCTTAATGGGCAAAAAAACCCCACTCCCTTTCATTCTGGATGTCATTTTTTCATAAGTCACCCATCTGTTTGTTTTGAATCCTGCTTTTCCCACATGACAATGTATTCCTAGCTATCCTCTCCAGTCCCAAATCCACCTTTATTCACACCTCTTAACACATTGATCTTGGAGAGAAAATCAAAATATTTCTTGCTTACTTACATTTCTCCCTTTGCCAATATCACCTAACAACTTCACTTCCTTTTTATTTCTAGTTGACTCTATAATATTCTTACCTAAAACAGATCATAGTAACTATTTTCTACTAGTTCCAGATCATTCTCCCTTTTTTCTGTAAGAGTTCAGCATTCAGCTCACTGTCTTCCTCTTTTGCCATCTCTTACCCTTATTTCAAAACAGTTCAATATCCATAATGATGCTCTTCAAACACACTACTCTCCTAATTCCTCAAATTCCTTAATTGCCATGATGACTACTCCATTCTATCATTGAAATAAGAATGGTAACAATATAGATTTCACCATTAGCCAGAAGTATTCTACTTATTTAACCAAATCTTCTAATGTACTTCTGATTATAATCTATCATTTCATCTCATCTTATGCTTCATTTCTCCTAAATCTATTTGTTGCTTATAATCCCTCCACATCACAGTGCTTTGACATCGCTTTTCTATCTTCCCAATGCAGAACTTACACTTCTAAACAATTTAACTCTATATTCCCAAATCCTTTACCCAACTATCCTACCACCACTCCTCTGCCAAATCCTAGCCCTAGATTACTCTCACATCTTCATCTTCTACTTCTGCTCATATACTACTGAATGAAGCTAGAAAAAGTTTTACTTTCAATAGGGCTCTCCCTATAGTAAGGCAATCCTTTATTTCCGTAAGGGATTTCCTTTCTCACTCTCTACAGAAACTATTTCCAAACTCCCTCTTCTCTCCACAAGTTATCCACTTCTTTCACCTAAAGACCCCCACCTCTTACTTTACTGAAAAACTTGAGGCCATTCACTCCCTCTTTTCCCTTCATCTCCAAATCCCTTGACATTATCTCCCACTCAATTCTCTTTTCCTTCAGTTTCATGGCTCAATACTTCTATATGGAGCTCTTCCTGAAACCATCAACTGCAAGTACCCCTCCTTCCCATCTTGTATTAATATGGCAACATGCTATCTCAGTCAAAAGAATATAAACTTCCTAATGGTAGGGATTGAGTAATTCTCTGTATTTATATCTTCCACTGTATTTATACAGTACCTGGCATATAGTACTAAATGCTTAGAAATAAATTGTTATATGAAATAACAGGAAAAGTACAAGCTTTTAGAATAACTGTTACATAATTCCAATTGTCTTTTGATTTTTCCCATTCAAATTAGGTTCTGGTTTATCAGATAACCTCAAGTTTGGACAAAGTCAGATGTCATAGGTATACAAGTTTTAAAGTACTTCTTTCACACAATTACCAAACTTTATTTTTATCTGTGAAAAATGCCCAAACTTTTTTTTTCCTATTTACTAGGCTGGTATAAATTACTCACTTGAAAATCATGTGATGGGTGTATCTGCACATGAACATAAATTATTGTATTAGAAAGGTAAAAGTAAATGTGGATGAAATGAAAGTAAAGCAGTATAGAATATGAATTAAAAGCCCTTGTGAAAAAATCCCTTTGGTAATTTCTAAAATGTTTTCAATATATATTTTACCTACCTAAGTAATGATTTTATAGGCCAATTAAGAGTTGATGGACTCTGCCGCATCATGGACAAATAACTTTGAAGAAAATTATTGTCCTTGAGAGTTGTTTTGGTCTACAGTATTCAGTTCCTGCTGAGTCTGCTTTTTAAAAATCTCCTATTGTCCTAATTTTGAAATATTAAGTTCCCTGTAGCAGATGCCTCCTCCAATAAAGACAGTCCTAAAAAATAATTTCCCATGAATTTGTATCTCCTTGTGCTTTGAGAATATTTTTGTCATGTTTCCTCTGCTCTTGTCTTGATCAAACATTGTAACAGTTACAAAAAGAAGTTCTGATTCAGATCAGATATCTTCAAATATCATGTACTATTCAACAAAGTTTAAGTCAGGATTTTCAACAACTGTATGAGCTGTTTGCTAGTATAAAGAGATTAATATTATTCCAACCCTTTTCAAATGTATTCAAAGTGTCTTCCACAGTTGATAATATTCAGAGACATACCATGTATGCTGCCCAGAGTCCAAAACTATGGGTTAAATATACTAGGTGAATAACACAAATTTACATAGGTTTAGGGAGAGTAATACTAAATAAAGAGTTCAGAACTATGCTAGAGAGCAATAAATCTCAAAACAGTCTTAAAGCCACTAGCAAAATAAAAGGGGGGAGGGGGGAAAGCTTTCCTCAAAATTAGATGGACAAAGTAACAAGTATTCATTAAGTACCTACTATGAGTTATACATATTATTATTTTTATGAGTCCATTAATGTTCTATTTTTGTTAATATAAGTTTATCCATATAAAAAAAAATCAAAGTATGGCCACTGTCAGGTTAAAATATAAGCCACAGTATGGCTAATAATATGTATATTAAGATATATTATCTATTCTTGCACAGAGTAGGTGCTTAATAAGTTAGCTGATTGAATTAATGTTGATTTAGAAAGCTACAAAGGCTGTTGAGTATCTGGAAAATCCTCACAGATCAGAAATTCTGCATTAAAATCACCATATTAAATTGAAAGAAATACCATTTTTAAGCTAAATCAAAATGATTAAAAAAAAAAAAAACTTGGCACCATCTATATGAATTCTAAGCATTGATCTTTATGATTCTAAACTTCACATTAAATAGAGCAAAACATTTACTTTTCAATTTAGCGTAGTAAACCAATTTTTTTTTTTTTTTTTTGGCAAAGTCAAAAAGGAAAATCTATTGAAGCAGCTATATTTTAAGAGTTTGATTTTTAAGACAAAATTAAGAAAAGCAAAAGAGCCAATCATTCATATACAAAAAAAGTATGTTTCCTTCGTGCTTCATGCTCCAATTTCTTAAAATATAATTAAAATATAATAAATAATTTCAAAGAAAAAAGTTGTCTATCTATAGAATTAATTTAATACTCCATTTTGCTCTAAGTTCATTCATTATAAATATTTCCATAAGCCTATCTCAAAAACTTATAGACTTAGAAACAAAAAAGTTCTATTTTTCTCAAGATATTGTCACTTAAGAATCACATACTCCAGAATTCTCAGAAATTTCCTCAGTTCACCAATTTACTTCAGACCCGTTTCTTTTCTACCTTCCATTAAATGAATTTCGGCTAAAATACCAGCTTCTACAGTGGTCCAAAAGTTTTAGCATCATTTAAAGTTATTAAAAGTGAAACTATTAAAGTTTCAAACTGCACTAAGACTTTAGGGGCATCCTATATTCTAACCTATATTAATACATAATATTCTTAACTAAGACAACTATGTGCTTTAAGAGGGTATTCTTTTTCTAAAAAATAAAAATTGCAACAACAATAATAGCAACTTATATTAAAACTAAGATTATGCCGTTATTCTTTTCTGATATGGCCCTGTGACAACTTTCAGGAAAGAACAGTATCTACATATTAAAGAAATTCAATCAGCTTTCTAATGTAATTTTGCAAAATATCTTCCTAAGGCCCAACTTGGCCCCATGCTTTCCTAATTTCCAGAGTATAAACATTCTTCATTTGTATTTACTTCATTATGTTCCTACTATGAATAAGGTTCTAGGTCTGTTTCTGACAGAAAAATAGATATGGACAAATTATCTGATCCACAGTAAACTAAATGTTTCCTAACTATAAAATGAAAGGGATTTGGCGTGATCTCTAAAGCTTTATGGCTTTAAAAATGTTTCTCTATTAGTCAAATACCTCCCATCTAAATTCTAAAGCATTCATAAATATTGTATCACATGATCACATGCCAAGAACTTAAAAGGAATCAGATCAAAATCATAGAAACCTGGGCAACAAACTTAAAGGACAGGTTTGGATTATATTTGCAGAGAAAATATATATTTTATAGGCAAATAACTTTTGATTTTTTTAATAGTATAGAAAGCACAGAAAAGAATGGAGATTAACAGTAGGATCATAGGATTTATAGCTAGAAGTGATTTCTTATCCAACCTGTTTACACTACAATGAAGATAAAGTAAATTTCCTAAAGTTTCACAAATATATCAAAAAAAGATGGGCCCAAACAAGGGATTTTATAAACCAGTGAAAATGTCTGGAGAAAAAGGCTTTATCAACTAGTATCAGGACTTGAGAAACCTAACAATGTTTACTTACATTGTTCTTTATTTCTCCTTGTTGAAGGGGAAGAATTCAACCAACAAAGTTCATGACAACAAGATGCAGGATGGTGCTAGCAAAGAGGAAGTCTGCAAAAGCTCGTTCTGGAGAGATGCCCTGGAAATCTCCCTTGTTCTGTGGGTTGATCTGTATCCTTAGACAAACTGTAAAGACAACAAAAATAAGAAATTATTGTCAAAAATACACAAAAACAAAAATAAATAGTCAGAGGAATATTAAGAACAGTAGTCTAGAACTCTCATATGTACTAATATAAGTTTCCAATAACTAAAAGATAGGGAAAAGAAAAAAAAAAGTTTATGTCAGACAATACCAAATCAGATAAAATTAGATGAGAAATAGTAAAGAAAAAAATTGAAGCAAGTTTCTCTGATCAAGGTATTATTTCCAAGACAAATAAGGAACTGAATCAAATATATAAGAATAAGGGCTATTTTCCTGTTGATAAATGGTCAAGATATATAGGCATTTTGAGCAGTTAGGTAGCACAGTAGACAGAGGACCACCCTGAAGTCAGGAGGACCTGAGTCCAAATCTGATCTCAGACACTTAACACCTTCCCTGGGCAAGTCACTTAACCCCAATTGCCTCAGCAAAAAAAAAGAAAAGAAAAAAGGAAGAAGATATATAGGCATTTTTATAAAGAGAAATTTAAATATCAACAATGATATGAAAAAAGGATTAATATCAGAGAAATGCAAATTAAAACAACTCTTCCAGTTCTACCTCATCCCTCTCAGGTTGTCAAAACGACAAAAAGAAAATGATCAATGTTGGCAGGGCTTAGGGAGAAATAGGCATTTTAATTAAAGAATGGTTGGCATAGTTATAAAATGTTCCAATCATTCTGGAAAACAATATGGAACTATGCCCAAAGATATGAAATTGTGCATACTTGGGAATACTACTGCTAGGCCCATACCCTACAGAAACCAAAGAAAGAGGAAATAGCACTTTTATGAACAAAAATATTTATAGCAGCTTTTCACAGTGCAACAAACTGGAAACTAAGGGAGTAGTCAACAAGAGGGGAACAGCTACACAAATCAAGGTATGTATGGCCTGATGCAGAGTGAAGTGAATAGAACCAGAATAATTTATACAAGAATAACAATGATGTAAGAAGAAAAAAAAAACTTTGAAAGATTAAGAATTCTGATTAATAAAATAAGCAATAACAATTTCAGAGAATTGATGATAAAGTAAGCTACCCAAACCTATTGAAAGAAAGGTAACATACTTTAGAGTGCAACCTCAGACATACACATTTTTGGACATTATCAATGATGGGAATTGACTATTTAAAATTGGCTACAAGGTTTTTATTTTGTTTTAAAGGAGTAGGGGGATAAAATAAAATTTTTTTCCCTTGAAAAAATTAATTAAAATTTTAACTAAAAATTTAATTTAAAAACATTTTTAAAAGGACCATTTAGAGGATCTGTTAAAAGAAGGACGCACCTTCTTGGACGAAGGGGCTAGATCCAATAGAAAACAAAGCAGGATCAATCATGCAAGCTCTTCTGCAAGATTTAGAAATAATCTTGAAGCTCCTTGTTATCCTTATTGAATAAAAGGGATTGTAAATGAGGAATAGGTATATATTTTCAGATATGATCAAAGCATTGGTTTCTTTTTGCTTAATTGTTCATAGTGCATTGGGAAAACACTTGGCTAGAAATCCTAAGACCTGAATTTTAGTTCCTGTCACTTGCTTTCATTTTCATTTCATTTTCAATTGCTTTCATCTCTCTTGGCTTTAGTTTCCTCATTTATAAAAATCAGGAGTTTGAACTAAATCTAGAAGATATTTTCTAGCTCCATAAGTCAAGAGTACAAAAAGTCATAATGAGAACCTGGATTCAAATCCCAGTTCTGCTAATTACATGACTAACAGGCAAGTCACAACCTCTCTGGATCTTAGTTTCCTAAACTTCAAAATGAGACTAGTTTTTTGGACAACTCCTAAAGCCCCTACTAGCTCTAAATCCATAATCTTTAAAATATCAATGTTCATGAAGCTTAAATCTATGCCACTCTAGCTCCCAATTCCCTCTCACAAAATCAAAATAGAACCAATCTTTCTGTCCTCAAGGAGACACATATGCAAATAAAGAGAAGGAAAGTAAATTTTGGAGAGAGGCACTTAAATTAGGGGGATCAGAAAACACCTCATATAGGAGGTAATATTTAATCTGGGCTAGGAAGGAAAGTAGAGATTCAAAGGAACAAAGCTGTGGAGGCCAACCATTGCATTCTTAGAGTATAGCTTGTAAATGAGGACAAAATTCCACATAAGAGGAAAAGACAATGAATATGACTGAACTGCCAAGTGATAGAAAGGGTATCATGTTAAATAAGCCTTAGGAACCAAGTTGAAGACATGGTTTGAGGATCTTTAAGTTCCTAACAGATAAAGCATCCCTATTGAAAAAGGATATACCTTCAAAGAGAAGGGGGCTAGATCCAACAGAATACAAAGCAGGATCAAACATGCAGCTCTTCCTGCAAAGGTTTGGAAATAATCTTGAGGCTCTTTGTTATCCTCACTGAGTTAAAGGGACTATAGATGAGGGATAAAGTATACATTTTCAGAAATGGATAAAGCACTGATTTTTTTTTTGCTTAACTGCTTATATTAATCTGTTACAACGAAGACTTCTAAAGGGGATGGGTGAGACAGGGAGGAGGCTTGGAAAATGCCAGTGAAGGAAAAAGTGACTTTTTAAAAACTACAGTTCAACAGACAGTGTAGCTCAATAGACAGACTGCTGAATTTGGTGTCAGAAAGGCCTGAGTTAAAGTCTCTAAGACTAGCAATAAACTGTGGGAAAGCCATTTATCAAGTCACTATCTATATGACCATGAACAAGTTAACTTAACCTCAACATGCCTCAGGCAGTTTACTTTCCTTGGGACTCTGATCCTATGATCTATGTTTCTCACAGACAGACAGACAGAGGCACACAGACCAAAACCATCACTTTGATTAAGGGCCATCTATGTACTCTACACTATTACAATGAAATGTTATTTTGTTGGTTTGTGACATCCCTACCATCACCACCATAATTCCTTTGGACATCCTGCTGAACCCTTTCAAATTTTCTTGGGCTGTTTCTTGCCCGATAGATACAGCTGTTTACCAGAATTCATTCAATAAATGAAGCTAAGAAAACAATGTAACTCGAAAGAATAAATTAAAAATAATTGTTGCAAAATTACAAAAAATCATCAAGACCCCTAAGAAAATAAAATACATTTCACCTAGTTCTATTCAAATGAGTCCAATGCTTGGGTAAATAAGGGGAAATGAAAAAAGACAAAGGCATTTTCCTTAATTGCGATTATTTCCTGCAAAGTTTAACCAGTGTTAGTTAATCAATTACCAGCAGCAGAAAATAAATGAGTACACAAACCACCTTAATAGCCAATACTTGAACTACTTGCCAAAGGAAAAGATGGCAGTCAGGGGCAACTGCAGCTTAGAATATTAATTTATTTGTAGTGTTTTCACTACTAAGAATGATGACAAAAAATAACCATACTGCCTCATAAAATAGCAGGATAAAAGTGAAAGTGAAAACAAATCTATAAAAAGACTGGCATGAAACCCAAACAAATTATCACAAGAATATTCATGGAAGAAACTGGCAAGAAGACAACAAATGGAAAATGAAAAATGAATTCATCAGCATTTCTATAACCATCTATCTTCATTGTCAAAGATGATGGGAACTGTACTACATTTGGATCCTAACACTTCAGTCCCTGATGTGCTATACAAAGTAGTTGAAATAATTTTTAAAATATGAATACAATGTGTATATGTATGTAATAGAATATGATTGTGTAGTAAAAATGGATGAATATCATTTTTAATTCTTTGTTTAAAGGGATGGCTCTCTGAAGAAAGGAGGAAGGGCACACTTGAAAATAAATGCAATATAAAAACAAAAGATTATCAATAATTTTTTTAAAAAGACAAAGTATTAAAGGAATTCAGAGAAACATGGGAAGATTTGTATGAATGTGAATGAAGTAAGCAGAAATGGGAGTACATTATACACAATGATTATAGTAAAATAAATGAAAAGGATACTAACTGAAAGTTGAGTCTAGTAATTATAATGACCAACTTTGATCCTAGAAAAAGATTATGAAATGTTCTTCTGTCCTAACAGTAGGAGGATAGGGCCAATAGGACCCATATTACACATATGTTGTCAGAAGCAATTGCTGTATTGGTAGCCTTTGCTCAACTTTTTCTTTGTTGTAAGGAAGGGTTTGGGGAGTGTGGAAGAAGAGCAGAAAGGGTTATATTCAAAAATACCTGTGATGTAAAATCAGAATTTATCTATTAAAACTGGGGAAAATAATTAGATCAAATATCAAATACATTGTGATGGTACACAATCTTAAAAATACTGAGTTGATCATTTTTCTTTTAGTATCCCTCCCCCCTCCCTCCACGTCCCTTCCCTTATTCTCCTTTTCCTTTTCCCTTTTCCTCTCCCCCCTTTTAATGAGGTGAGAGAGAATTCTCTGAAAAACAAATATGACAATTATTTACTCTTTGAGCCTCTTCTGATGAGAGTAAGATTTACACAATGATTCTCCCCCTCTCTAAATTCCCTCAGATATGGTGTATTTTCTATGCCTCTTCCTGGGATGTAGTTTCCCTCTTTTTATCACACCCTCCCCTTTTTCTGATACTACCCCCTTCCCTTTACTACACCCCCTCCTTTTTTTTTTCTTTTATATCAGTAAAATCAAATTATCCATGCGTACTTTCTATATACCCACAACAGAGTTACAGTTCTCAAGGTTTCTGTGTACCTTTTTCTGTTTCTCTTCAGTCTTGTGGATGTAGATCAAATTTTTTGTTTAAGTCTGGTTTTTTTCTTAGAAACATATGGAATTCCTCTATTTCATTGAATGACCATCTTCTTCCATGGAAAAAGGTGCTAAACTTAGCTGAGTAGTTTATTCTTGGTTGCAATCCTTGATCTTTTGCCTTTCGGAATATCAGGTTCCAGGCCCTTCTATCTTTTAATGTGGAGGCAGCCAGATCTTGTGTGACCCTTATTGTGGCACCTTGGTATTTAAATTGTTTTTTTCTAGCTGCTTGCAGGATTTTCTCCTTTGTGTGGTAATTCTGCAGCTTAGCCACAATATTCCGTGGTGTTCTTTTTTTAGGGTCTATTTCAGAAGGAGTTCGATGAATTCTTTCAACATCTACTTTCCCCTCTGTTTCTATTATCTCTGGACAGTTCTCTTTGATAATTTCCTGTAAAATAGAATCTAGGCTCTTTTTTTGGTCATAGTTTTCGGGAAGTCCAATGATCCGCAGATTATCTCTCCTAGATCTATTTTCCAGGTCTATAGATTTTCCCAGTAAGTATTTGACGTTGTTCTCCAACTTCTCATTTTTTTTGTTTTGTTTGACTGATTCTTGGGTTCTCTGTGAATCATTCATTTCTATTTGTTCCATCCTGCCTTTTAAGGAGTTATTTTCTTCTTTCACAGTTTTTAGTTCTTTTTGTAAATGCCCAATTTCGTTTTTAAATGAATTATTTTGCTCTATTGAATTTTTTTCCATTTCCCTAATTTTTTTTTTTTTTTGAGAATTATTTTCTTTTTCCAATTCAGAAATCTTATTTTCTTGGGATTTTTTTATCTTCTCCAATTCAGAAATCCTATTTTCCTGTGATTTTTTTACCTTTTCTAATTCACTAATTTTGTTTCCCTGCATCTCCTGTGAATTCTTTATTTTTTCCAACTCCAATTTCAGGATGTTGTTATTCTCTATCATAGCTTCCCTTTCCTTTCCCCATTTTTCTTCAAACTCTCTTAACTTTTTAATAGTCTCTTCATGGAGAGAGTTATGTGATGGGGGGCAGGAATCGTTCCCCTTTAGGTTGTTATCTGCTGACTCTCTGCTGTTAACTTCCTCGGGGTTGGATACCCGCTCTTTCTCTGTGTAGAAGGAATCTATGGTTTTTTTGGGCTTCTTGCTCATACTTAAAAAATCTTTTGGGGTCTGTCCCTGGGGTAGGAAATTGTTTATTTATTTCTTTACCAGCTTCCTCCCAGACCAGATGGATGCAGCGGCCCCTGCGCCTGAGCTAAGAGAGAGCTCTGGGAAAGAGTTCCCCACCCCCTCCCTGGAAATGCCTCAGAGGTGACCAGCACTGCTGTGCCCCGAGGGCACTGTGTTTTAGCGGCTTCCCTGAGGTTGAGACTGAACAGCAAAGGCGACTCAAAGCCTAGCCTATGCCTCCCGGTGGGGCATGGATGTCTGCAGCAGGACGTGAAAAGCTCCTGCGCTCAAACTGGGAAGTGTCTGCCAGAAACCGCGGTCCCTAGTTCAAAGGTTCCGCTTCTCGACTTCCATTCCACGCCAGCCGAGCCAGGCACTATGAGTTACCGCCCCGCCCACTCTTCAATCTCTTAACTACCCTGAGGCGAAAGCCTGGATTGCCTATGTCCCAGTGCCGAGATCTGCTGAGTCACCCCTGGGATCCAGGAAGATACAATCTAGTTTTAAATTTTAAAGTGGCTTATATATCTCCTCTGATCTGCTGTTTTATAAGCAGAGAAGAGCCAACAGCCGGTGCCAGATTCTTTTATGTCAGTGGATTCTCTGATCCCAGAGCCCTCCCCAGTGCGACCAGCGCAGTGTGCCACTACCCCACCATCTGCGCTGGCCTCTCTTCTTCCTCCCCTGGGAGCTGACCTTTCCTGCTGAAACTCCAGATTCTCTTCAGCTGGTAAGTCGTCCTTCCAGTCCTTGTGGATTCTATCAGTCCAATGCTATTTCTGAGGCTGATTAAATCTAGTTGGTTGTGAGGGAAGAAAGGAGCTTACACAGTGGCATGTATCTTCTCCACCATCTTGGCTCCACCTCGATCATTTTTCTTAAAGTAACTGAGGGGATTATCAAGGTATTTGTTGTCTACCCTCATAGACTGTAGGCTCTTTAGGAGCAGCAAGAATATCTTTTGCTTTTCTTTGTAGCACTCAAGACTGCATATGTACAACTTACATCAGACTGTTTTCATCTTGGGAAGAGAAAAAAATCTGGACCTCAAACTCATAAAATCTGAGAGCTGAAAACTATTTTTACATATAATTAGAAAAAATACTATTCAAAATAAACAAATGCTTACTGCCAGAATTGGAAAAAGGAATAATATTAACAATAAAAGCAGTTAAGACCTGTTGTAAGGCAATAATATGTAGTTTGGACAAAAGATGAAAACAATCTGAATTAGAGTAGTGGCAGTATAAGTGAAGAATCTAAATGCAAGAGATATTAGAGGCCGAGACTAGCAATTAGCTGAATGTGGTGAGCTGAAGAAGGAATAGGAATCAAGGATGACTTTTAAGTTTAGGTACCTTGGGGGCAGCTAGGCAGCGCAGTGGATAGAGCACCAACCCTGAATTCAGGAGGACCCAAGTTCAAATCTAGTCTGAGACACTTAACACTTCCTAGCTGTGTGACCCTGGGCAAGTCACTTAACCCCAGCCTCAGAAAAAAGGGGGAAAAAAAAAGTTTAGGTACCTTGAAAGACAGTGGTATCAACAATAAAAATTAAGAAGTGGAAGAAGGGGCAGAGACTACATGCTGGAAGGAGATGATATGTTCAGTTTTGAGCAGGAACTATTTCTTTCTTTGTACTTGTATCCCAAGGTCTGGCACACAGTAGATTCTTAATAAAAACCTGCTTGACAATATGTTGAGTTTGAAGTCTTCCAGGGATATCTCAGTGGAGATATGTCCAGGATACATTTGCAAATAAGCTCAAGGGAGAAACTAGTACTGTTCTCACAAGTATGGGAATCATTTGCAGAAGACTGAAACTATAGAAATAAAAGATTATAAATAAAAAAATAATAATATAAAGTACAGGGGGAAAAAACACAGAAGGCCTTTGACAAAAAATGATGAACTAGGGAGGACAAAGAGTAGGAGGAGAACCAGGAGAGCTAATTGTTATAAAAGTCACAGAATACCCACAAACTGGTATGGTAATAGTCTGAAATGTTAAAGAAAGATTAAATGTTATAGAAAGATCATGAATAGGAGGGGGGAAAAACAATTATGGAGCAGAAATTTAGGCCTTACTCAAGCAATCTGATTAGTTATCTACATCTATCCTCACAGGCAAGGAGACAAAAGGAATTAAAACTATCTCCCTTCCTTCTTCCTCCCACTCTAGAAGCATGGGCAAACTGTTTAGTAGCAAAGTTTCCAGCAAAGGGTTAGGTCAAAAGAAAAAGACAGAGCAGATACAGCCTGTCATAAGAAAACCTAGAGCAAAAAAGTCATAGAAGCTTTTGAGGCAAAAATGAAAATCTTTTTCAAACTTTCATTGAGTTTAATAATTTTTCAAACATCTGTTTATTGAACAAAGCTGAAAATTCATCTGCAAAGATGACCTATAGATACAGTAATTGTTTTTGATCCTTAAAAAAAAACAAAAACTGTTTTTCTTCCTTAATGAAATGAAAAGGTTGGATTTGTCATATGCCAGTTCCTGCTGCTCCTTATAGCTTATAGTCTGTTGAGGGAGACAACAAATACCCTGATATTCCAATCCCTCAGTAACCTTGTGAAAAATGATTAAAGTATCTTCAAGATTGGGCACCTTCAGTATTTACTTGATATTTGATCTAATTACTTTCCCTACTCTTTGGATAGCATCAAAGTACCAAATGCCATCACCAACTATGAAAGGCACCTGGGTGGATCAGTTCAATGGATCTGTTAATTTAATGAAAAAGGCATTCTCCTTTCACAATATAGATAGTAATATCCAAGCCTACTCATTTCATGCAACTATTATCCAAATCATCACAGGGTCTCTAGGAAGGACCAACACAACACATCTGGTTCTTCTAATAGCAGAAGAGAGCCAGTACAACATTCAGCTGTCCATGTCTTTCCTTATTTTTGCTATTGACTCAATCACCCCCTCTTTTATGATTGTCTGAAATGATATCTTATATTCCTTGTATAACACTGATAATATAATACAACTACAACTATATTTCCATTGCCCTTTGGGTCTTTCACAATTTTGTTTTTTGGGAAATCATGCTATTTCATGATTCAGTCATATAGAGTGATAAACACGAATGAGTTTTTGACAGAAAATAATCTGTGATTGCTGAAAAGTGTCGTACAATTTCTCAAATGCAATTCAGTCCCCTTTCTTCAATTCTGCATCCAGCTTAACATTCATTAACAATGCTTGTCAGATACATATAAACATACTGTACAGATAAGACTAATTAGAAATGCTGCCTATCTAACTACATATCATAATCTCAACAACTCATCTTTTTTCAACTATTTGATACTCCAAGTGGGAACTGTGAAACAAATCATTTGAATGGCTATGGATCTTATTGAGAAGAATTTGTAATATTCTTAGGTTCAATGCAATCATCATAATGTCATCTACAAACTGAAACTGCTGGAGGGCTTCACTATGTAAAAAGAATTTTCTATATAGATTCTGTGCAGTATTTCATGACAAGGATAAATAATTTTATTAAGTGTATGTTTGCATGTGTGTATATGCACAGAAAGATATGTACACACACATACATACATACCTTATTTGATATTTAACAAACACAGTAGTATTAAATAAATCAAAAATATGCACAAAGCACTGTCCCAGATGCTAAGGATACAAATAGAAAAGACTCCCTATTTTCAAGGAGTTCATGGTGGTGGTTGTCCTTCATTCTCAAAGAGGACCAAAATTATATCAATATGTTAGAGAGTCGAGTTACAGTATATTTGACTGTGGCTGATCAGATCAATATGAGTTTGGAGTGCTCAGTCACAGGTCAGACACAAGGAGTTCATATTCCAACAGTTAAGACAAAAAGATCTAGAAAGTTTCAATTGCTAATCAGATGAAAAGGTCATGTGGTTAAGATACAACAGCAAAGCAGAATGCAACAGATCTTTAATGTAATTTCCACTAACAAAATCCTATCTGTTTTTGATGCTGTACCTGACATAACTTTCATAGCAAGAACCCTCTTTCTGTCTATGTTATCTATAATTGCGATGCCTGCAGAAGTATTCTAGGGATAGGATGGGATAGGAAAAGGACCAGTGATGCAGAAGCTTCTGAAACTCTTGAGAGCTTTTGAGCTCACTTGTTCAAGTGTTGGTCAGGTGTTGATCAAGGTAAAAAAGGTGGGGCTTTTCTCCACAGTAACTTTCCCTCACTGATGACTAGAGACCGAGCATTGTTATTCTGAAGGCTTTGGGGTTCAGGCTCCTGGGTTACCTCTAATAAAGACTGTGGGAAAAGAATGGTTGAGGTTTTGTAATGATTTGACCTACTCCGAAAAATGCCATCTCCAGTGTCCTGCTACTTCAGTGTAGAGAGCCACAGGCTGTATGTGGGAAAACTCTGGGTGAGGTATGAGACCCTTCAGCCCAGAGGGAACCTGTTGATAATGTTTGGTTCGGCTCTCATCTCCCCTTGGGGGCGGTTCAGCCTTCCTCAGAAGTTGGGGGGAGGAGGGAGAGGTGTGACCACCTGTGTTCTACAAGAAGCAGAGATAGGTACAGTAAAAGAGGCATTTACATATTAATAGCAGGGTGCTTATAGTTAGCACTTGGGTAATGATACTAGAGTTGGGATATGCTCAATGTGCTACAGTGATATAATTATACTAAGGTATTTAGGGCTGAGAGAACTTGAAATAAATGCACTCCATCTTTGACCATCCAAGTAGGTCCCTCCCTCATCACTCTTCCACTAAGACCAAGGACTCAGACTGGTCCTGAGATCCTCCAGAGAGCTAGTCTGGACAGTATATTTTGGTACCCCAGCATGGGGGCTCTAGAAAGTACACTACACTTCAACTAATCTGGCTTGCCTGTCCACCATTATCTCTGCAATTGCATATACCTTATATGTGTGAGAGAAAACTGAATGGAGGGAAAACCTTAAATTAAGGCTACACTTTGCTCTACTGACTAAAATACTTTTTTTGTCAAACAATAATCACAATAAGACTTTATGCTCCTTATACCTCTCAGTATGCTATCTGCTCCCTTTTAATGTTTTGATCAAGGATGCCTTTGATACATGTGTATTTTCATAAGGATTTTACAGACATGAGAAAGCAGGAATAAATCAGTCAGTACTTGACCTTTTTTTTTTTTGTTCTTCCTCCTTTTTTAGTATTAATAGAGCCTATGATTTTTTTTCATTCTTTTGTCTTTCTCTGAATATATTTTAAAAATCAATCTCTCACTTCTTTCAAAACTGTTATCAATTCAAATATGGATATACTCTGTGCATCTTCAGTAAGGTCTCTTTCAGTTTCATCTTTAAGTGGAATTTTCACCACACCATAAAGGTACACATGTTCCAAAATATCCTTGTAATGAGAAAAAATAATTGCACCACTTAAAAAAGAAAATTTGCCTAAGGCCAAAAGGATTCTCACTGACAACTAGAAAATAGCAACCCACTGACATCTACCCAAAAGTCAGCCAACTACAAATCATTGTTTCTAGGAAGTCTATTATGATAAAAACCAGTTCTCCATAATCCTTTTAATGACCTACACAAATTTATTATAAAGAGATCAGAACTGGCTAATGATTTAATCAAAGGAAAGCAATTAAAAACACCTTGTGAATCAGGTTTTACAAAAGAAAAATTGAGAAAAAAGTCACAATCTGACCACTTGATCTAAAAATTATTGGGTCAATATCATTAAGTTCACTACAGTGAAATTACCCCTGGTCATCACAAATCTGATTGATACATCAAAGGAATAGTAGTACTTCATATTACAAGAACCTCAAAGAAGTCTTCACTTCAACAATCCATCTTCAGATTCAAACAAATGCTCAGTGGTTCTCATACTCAAAAGTTAGAAAACATGAGGAAAGAATGAGATTATTTGGTCAAGTACAATGATATCCAAACTTGTTTGAACATATTCTCCAATATTTAAATATATTTATCACACTTATATCACACTTTACTAAACAACTGCATTATAAAATTTAAGCAAAAAAAAAAAAAAAATTTAAAAGGATGTTAAAATGGGAAAAAAAAAAAAAAAAAAAATCTGATCCTAGGGTCAGTTACTCTGATTTTTGTACAAGAAAACAGAATCCACAAATGAGAAGTGCTTGCCACAGCTGCTATGGGTTGAATAGGTTATAACTGCCCTGGAACAGTGAAGGAGCAGCAATGGGTTAAAGACAAATCTACTAGGAGTAAGGCAACCTATCCTCTTCTGATGGCCCCACTTTGTGCTATTTCATGGCCCATGCTTTGAAGGCCATTGGCCCAGAGAATAGATGGAAGCTATAAAAAAATTGGCTTCAGACTTGTCTTATCATCATTAGACAAACTTAAAACAAAAGTGATAATAAATGTCTGCATCTAGAATTCACATACATAAAATGAGGGGAATATTATTAGATATCTTCAGAGATCCTCTCTAGTCCTAGATTTATTAGTCTATGAAATAAAATATTTGATTTTGATTAGCTAGAGAAGACCATGTAAATTTATAAACCCTATTGAGTGCTAAACTAGGTTATTGTGGAAAAGAAATGGATGTTCTCCTCTAAAGATATCAAAAAATAGGATAAATGCTCATTTGCTAGAACAACATTAGACATTGACAATATGTTGATTCAAAGAAGTGAGTGAATGAACCCCACACTAAAGGAATCATCCTATGAAAATACTCAGAGGCCTTTGACATATTGGTAGTTCAATCAAACTCGGTAGAAAATATTTTAGTTGTCATAAAGGTATTAAAGAAACTGTGTACAAAAACACACCAGTATTTGTGGAACTCCGGTTCCAATCTTACCTTAGATTAAAAGTTGTAGTTTAATTTTCAAAATATCTATGCTTAGAATAAATTCATACAAAGATGAAAAGTACATGACAGTAATGGAAACACAGACAATTATATGCTCCTTTATATCTGACATATCAATACCACATTTTTACCCACTTAAAAATATCCAATAACTTCCCAGCAATTATTAAAATCAAGGCCACCCTATACAACATGGCTCCAATTTCTCTCTTCAATCCTAAATATTCAAACATTTCACTATACACCCTCCACTCCAACCAAATGAATTAACTTTATTTTCTCCAAATATATTTTGTACATTTCTCCCTGGGTTCTCTCAATCAAATGCCCACCTCTCTACATATCTGAATCCTGTCTCCTTATTTTTCTACTTCTCCTTTAATGTTCCCAAGTTTTCTAATTTAGATTCTTTTTACAATGTACTATCTGATAGGCTCAAGGTAAAACTTTATACAGCTTATTTCCAAATCTTTATCCTTCTCCGCTCATTTCTCAGAACTCCAATCCTTACTTCCTTAACTTGTTGGATAATTTACCTAGATATCTTTCAAACAACTATCTAAAACAGGACACATCTTCCCCATGCCCCAACTTGTCTTTCAATGTTCTTGTATTGATGAGATCAATTCTCCTACTCTCCTAGAATTAATCCTTACCTCTTCTCTGCCTTTATCTCATCTAGACAACTGTCAAGTATCAAATTGGTCTCCATGCCCTAAATTTTCTTGAGGAAACTTTTCTTTTTAAAACATCCTTTTTTCCAATAGTTCTGATTTTTTCTTTCTTTTTATTCTGAACTTAAAACACCAAATAAAATGAGCATTTCCATATAGATGGCATAAAAGACATCTATACATGAAACTTACAGATTTCTATGTCATTCTGCATGCTTTTTCTTTTAAATATTAAAAAAAAAAACCCACAAGATTTTATTTCCAAAGTTGGATTATTTCTATGAGTCTTTCTGGCCTTTCTACTATTCTTTTTTGTGCATTTAAAAAAAATGTGTCAATTTTCTTTTCTTTTTTTCTATTCTATCACATCTCTTTTCCATCCCACTCTACCTCTAATTAGAAACAAGGGGGAAAAAGCCTTGTAACATATGCAGAAAATACTAGACATATTCAAAAACATGTCTTATTCTGTATCAACGTTGGGTCCACTACCTTTGCATCAGAAGCAGGTAACCTCAAGGGTCCTCTAGATTGATTGGTTACTACACTGATTAGAATTCTGAAGTTTTTCAAAATTGCTTGTCTTTATATTATTATATAAACCATTCTTGTCCTGTTCACTTCACTCTATATCAAATCACACAATTCTTCCCAGGTTTTCTCAGAAACTATTCATTTCATTATTTCTTATAGAAAAACATTTCATTGCACTCATATACCATATATACTTGTATATTTGTTCAATAATTCCCCAATAATGAGCACTCCTTTAGTTCCTAGTTCTCTTTTACTACAAAAAAGAGATACTATAAATACTTTTATATATATATAGGTCCTTTTCTTCTTTCTCTAATCTCTTTGTTGTATCATCTACAGTCGTATCATTGGGTCAAAAGAAAATTATTTTTTGGTCTGGTTCCAGATTGTTTTCCAGAACAGCTGGATGAATTCACAACTATACCAACAGTGAAACAATTTATTTAATTTCCTGAAGTTATTCCAACAACTTCCATTTTTCTTTTTTGTCAAGTTAAGTCAATCAACTTAAGTTGCATTTCTCTAATTAGTGATTTAGAGGTTGTTGTTGGGTTTTTTTGTTTTGTTTTTTTTTTAATGTGGTTGTTTATAGCCTGGATTTCTTCCTTTAATTTTTTAACTATTGACAAATAACTTCTTGTCCTGAATTTTTTTCCTTCTGATCTTTTTCAAAGAAACTGCTACAAAGATTTTTTTCTTCCAACTGCTTTTTCCTTTCTAATTTTAGGTGCATTTCTAATATATTACCCCTTCTACTACCCAAATAATCTTCCTAACACAGCTCTATAATCATGTCATTCCACTAATAAGAAATCTTCACTAGTTCTCAATTACCTATTAAATAGGATGTAAACTCCCTATTCTTTCCAGGCCTACTATAGAACCAGGCTTCATTCTACTTATCCAAGCTTACTTCACACCATTCTCCAATGTATTTTTAATAGTTTATCAAAATCAAATTATTCTTCACTCCTCATTCTTGTTATACTTTCTGCCATCTTTATGCTTGTCTTAACATCATATCTCCTAAATGAAAACATTACTCTCTTCCATCTCCATTTCCTCAAGGCAAAATTTAGCATTCCTCCCCACTCTATCTTCTATAAAGAAATTTATCCTCTCCTCCTCCTCCAATTTTTCATAAAACCTTTGCCTGTTTCTCTTCTGCCCCATTTCATTCTACCTTGTATTACAACAGTTAAAAGAATCTCAATCCTCTGACTTCCATTCTGCCATGCTATATGTAGTAGTCCTTCCCAATTATATCGACTTCTTTTCATTTTTTCCAAGTGTGTCCAACTCTTTATGATCCCATCTTGGGGATTTCTGACTTACTCTGCAGATACATAACTGAGGCAAACAGATTAAATGATGTAATCAAGGAAAGCTCAGAGCCAGATGTGAACTTAGTAAGATTGAGTCAGATTTCTGATTCAACACTCCATCCATTGCACCACCAAACTGCCCATATACATTCTTTAAAAAACTATAAACTCATTGCAGACAAAGTATGGCATTTTTTGGAATTCCTAATGCTTATATGTGTTTGTATAAACATATTCAAGAGTCACCTCAAATCTCACCTTCTTTGTGTTTTTTACCTTTACTATTATAGAACCACTGATTTTTTTTACCCTCCTCTGAATTCCACCTGTACCCGCCCATTTAATATTTCTATTCATTACTATAGATAACTTATCTGTTTATGCTCTCATATTCAGAGCATACTGAGCACACTGAGAAACCAAGGATCAGAATTGGGGGGAAAAAAAAAAAAAGGCCATTAGACAACTTTGAAGAGGGCAGTGTTAGCTGAATGGTGAGATCAGAAGATAAATTACAGAATATTTAAAGCAGAGGAAAAGGAAAGAAAATAAAGGCAATAAATATAAAATAACTTTCAAGGAATTTGACTGAAAAAAGTGAAAAGAAATAGAATAACAGCTTGAGGATATTATAGGGCTCCATTTCCCTCAAGCTGCTCACCTACATTCCAACCTACATGGAGCACCCTCTAGTGGCTTCCCCTTCTCAACTTCCTGTTATATACATTCATCCCCCAATAGAAAGGGCAAATTCCTTGAGGGCAAAGTCTGTCATTTTCTTCTTTCCTCAATTCTCAGAACAGCCTGGAACATAATAGATGCTTAATAAATGGTTACTGAGTATTAGCTACATGGTTTAGTGACAACTGCTTTTGAAGATGGGAGAAACCTGGACATGCTTTAAGTCAACAGGGAAAACATTAAAGAATTTGAAAATGTGGGGTGGTAAGATGGAAGTGGTTTACAAGGGGCTCATCTCAGCAAAGAAAAGAGATACCTCTTAAAATGAAATCTGAGTGGAGGAAGATGCCTGAATGATATTAGAAATGAGGAGAGAAGAGGAGGCTCTTGGTAAATGGCTTCAGTTTTTTCAGTGAAGTATGAAACAAGGTCTTCACCTGAGAAAGTTGGAACCAGGAGTACTACAGGAACTTTGAGAGGGTTTGAACAGCTGATGGAGAATGGAATAATAAACCAATTAAATATAAATGTGTCAACATGACATAGTACATAGAAAGTTGGTTTTAGTAAGACTTGAGTCAAATCTGGCCTTTGACACATACTATACTCTGCAAATTTAGTTACTTAAATATCCCTTTCACTCCTGTGATGTTTACCATCCCAGTACAGACTCTCAATTCCTCATATTTCCAATTCCTACAATAGGCTTGTGGTTGGTTTCCCCACTCTAGTTCATCGAACACTCTCCCACCAAATGTGAGCTTCCTATACTATTCAATAAACCCTAGTGTTCCCTATTACCTTCAAAATCAAAGGTAAAAATACTACTTAATTTTTAAAGCCTTTCATAACTTAGTCCCTTTCTATTCATTTTTTCCATGCTTCTTACATTTTACTCTCTTGCACATATAGTGATGCTGACCTTGCTGTTTCTCAAAAGATTCTCTATCTCCCAATTCTGCGCTTCCATGAGCTATTGATGCTTAAAATGCTTTCCCTCAAGGGTGAAGCCACAATGTCAAAATACAGGTAGCAACCCAGATGAACTCTTCAAAAAGCCTCTTCCAAACAACTCTGAAATTACTCCTCAAATTTTGAACAGCACAGTTAAACAAAGGTCAGAATGAGAAATTTGTCCAGGCTAAGAAAACTTAGGAGGCTGGCCTGAGAGGTGACCCCATGGTGGGGATCAATCCAGAGCACACACCACAGCAAGTGACAGCGGCAATCTTTGAAGGTGGCTACAATAGTATCAACGGTGGCACTGGCAGCTTCCAGACTCTCAGCCCAGAGATGCAATCAGACAATTGGTAAGAAGATGACAGAAAACTCTTTGCTGGCACTAGGTATGGCTGGAGGTGAATAGCAACTCCCATTGCCCATCCATAGTTCTGCATCACAGTTGCAGAGAAGAGAGCTCATAGTCATAAGGAAACAGGGGTCCAAGTTCTAAGGCTGAAAGAATTGCTAGTGCTTGTAGCTGCAAGGAAGCAGGGACTCTTCTTGAGTATGACCAGAACACAGAACAAGAGAACACTGAGCACACCTCTCCCCACATCTCACTACCCACAAAGAACCAAAACATTTCAGACCCCCACAATTACCCCTGAAAACAACAGAACAAAAAAGCCTCAAGTTTGGAACAATTCCTTCCCATTTCAAGGTGAACAGAGCCTAATTTTAACATAAAGTTCAAAGCCAAGAAATAAACAACAAAAAAAGAACTAGACCATAAAGTTATTATGGCAGCAAAAACTCAGATGACAAGAGTGAAAACAGCTACAAACAATGCCCCAAAGGGGAGGAAATGGTAATTGGACACAAGCCCAAAGAGAATTCCTGAGTTAAAGAAAGAAGTAAGAATAATAGAGTAAAAAGTAGAAAAAGAAAAGAGTGATGCAAGCATAATCTTCCAGGGGGAAAAAAACAGATACTTAAAAGAAACAGAGGACTTTCCAGCATTCCTGACAACAAGATCAGAGTTGAATAGCATTAAAAAAGTAAATATGAAAGAATAATGATAAGGGTCTCAATGTAAAATCCTTACATTCCTATATGGAAAGATGATATATGTAATTTTTAAGAACTTTATCATTACTAGGGTAGCTAGAAGTACACACAGAGAACAAAGATGAAAGCCTATTGTGTTGGGGTGATCTCAAAAAAAAAAAAAAGTAAAGGGATGAGAAAAAGGGATGGGATGCATTAAGAAAAAAGGAAAAGGTGAAGAAGAATGAGGAAAAATTCTTCACATAAAAGAGGCAGGCAAGAAAGAACTTTTTATAGTGCAGGAGAAATATGGGAGTAATAGGCAAAGCTTGAATCACATTCATCAAAATTGGTTCAAATAGGTAAAACTATGTATACACACTTAATGGGGTATAGAAACTTCTCTTGCCCAAAAGAGAAATAGGAGAGAAAAGGGATGAGATATGGACTCAGGAAGTGGAAGGCAGAAATGATAAAAGGAAGGGCAAATTAAGGAAGGTGTGTGGTCAGAAGCAAAACAGACTTTTAAGGAACAGAGTAAAAAGAAAAGGATAAACAGAAGAGAGGGAAATATACAGAAATCATAACTGTGAATGTGAATGGGATGAAGTTACCCATAAAAATGGAAGTAAATAACAGTTTAGAAACCAAAATCCAATAATGTTGTTTATAAGAAGCACACTTGAAACAGTAAGACACAGAGTTAACATAAAGGGCTAGAACAAAAACTATTATACTTCATTGGAAATAAAAAAGAATCATTATCTCAGACAAGTAAAAGCAAAAATAGACCTAATTAAAGAGAAAATCAGGGAAACAACATTTTGCTAAAATATACCAAAAAGACAATGAATATCAAAAAAATTTTACTAAAATAAAGGTCTCATTTTGAGATAAAGGTCTCATTCCTCAAATATATAGGGCACTGAGTCAAAATCATAAAAATAAGATCCATTTCTCAAATGATGAATGATTAAGAAACATAAAAAATCAGTTTTCAAAGCTATCTACAGTCATAGAAAATAAATGCCTTCTAAATCACTATACATTGCAGAGAACATCAAATTAAAACAACTCTGAGGCACCACTTCATATCTATTAGAAATGACAAATTCTAGAGTGAATGAGAGAAATAAGTATACTGATAAATTACTGGTGGAATTGTGAACTGGCCCAACCATTCTGAGAACAATTTGGAAATATATTCAAAGAGCTATAAAACTGTGCATGTTCTTCAATAAAACTACTAAGTCAATATCCCAAAAAGAGCAAAGAATCTTATATTTTCTTGATCTTTGCTCCAGAAAGGAATTACTTGTACAAAACTATTTATAACAGCTCTTTTTGTGGTGGCAAAAAACTAAAAACTGAGATGTTTATCAATTGGGGAATGGGTTGAACCTAAGTTGTAGCATACGTTTGTGACAGTATTAAAGGTGCTAGATAAAATGATGTGGGGAGAGAGAGAAAAGGGATGGTTTCAGGAAAAAAAAATAGCAAAGGCTCATTTTTTTGAGTTCAAATCTGATCTCAAGACACTTACCAATTTTGTGACTGTTTAACTCAATTTTCCTCATTTGTAAAATGAGCTGGAGGAAGATTCGGAAAGATGGCAGAGTAGGTAGGTAAATTCCATATTCTCCCAGTTTCCTACAAACAAATCTGCACTTCAGGGCAAACAGACAGGTGAAAAACCAAGAATACTTGGAGCAGAACAGGGGTCTTTTCAGACAAGATCTGAAGAAAGTCCCCAGAAGGTATTAACCTGTCTGAAGTGCAAACACCTCTGGGTTAGCTCTGCAGTAGGAATCCCTCTGGCTATCTGGTTGTGGCTGACCCTCAGTAGAAACCAGAGACTTTCACTGATGAAACCCTTCACAGTGAACCTTCACTGACTGGGAACTCTAGGCCCAACTGTGCTACTGAAAGATGGCCCTAGGTAAGAAGGAGCCAACATTTGGTGAGGCAGAGGCGAGGCTGGTTGTGGGCACTTGCAGGGAGCTCTTAGTTTGGGGTTCCTGGTCAGAGTGAAGAGCTAAAAGGAAACTTGAGGTAGCATCCCACCACCCCATTATTAGAGGTGTTTACATTAATACTGTTTATTTTTTTCAAAAATGAACCAGCAAAGAAGAAAGAACCCCACCATTGAAATATATTACAGGAACAGAGAAGACCAAGATTCATCTGTGGGGAGGACACCCCAAAGAGTAATGTGAAATGACTCCCTGATCAGAGAGAATTTATAGAAGAACTCAAAAAAGAATTCAAAAGTCATATGAGGGACACTGAGGAAAAACTAAAGAAAAAAATTAAAACACACAAGAAAAACAAGATTATTTAAAAAAAAAAAAAAGTTAACCAATTAGAAAAGAAGGTACAGAGTCTCAAATAGGAAAATAACTCTTTGAAAATTCGAATTGGGCAAGGGGAAGGCAGTGAAGCAATGAGAGACCAAGAAATAACAAAAAAGATTATAAAGAATGAGAAAATAGACCACAATGTGAAACATCTTATATAAAAAACAACAGATCTGGAAAAAAGATCAAGAAAATATAGGAATTGGACTGCCAGAAAATTGTGACCAAAAAGAGAACTTTGTCACAATTATTGACACAATAATGCAGGAAATAATCTTTAAAAATTGTCCTGAAGTGATAGATCATGAAGGAAAAGTAGAAATAGAATGAACCACTGATCACCAAGTCAAAGAAATCCTTTGTGGAAAACTCTTAGGAATATTATTGCCAAATTTCAAAACCCCCAAATCAAAAAGAAAATTTTGCAAGAAACAAAAAACAATTCAAATATGCTGGAGCTACAATTATGTATGTAGACTTTATATTTAAGATTTACAACAGATTAAGCTCAAAAGAAAGTCTAAAAGAGAAAGATAAAAAATAGTAACCATGGTAGCCATCCTCATCTCAGATCAAGCAAAAACAAAAATTGATCTAATTAAAAGAGATAAGGAAGGGCATTATATCCTGCTAAAGGGCAGCATCAATAATGAAGCAGTATCAATATTAAACATATATGCACCAAGTGGTGCAGCATCTAAATTCTTAAAAGAGAAATTAAGAGAGCTGCAAGAGGAAATAGATAGCAAAACTATAATAGTGGGAGATCTCAACCTTGCACTCTCAGAATTAGATAAATCAAACCACAAAATAAATAAGAAAGAAGTCAAAGAGGTAAATAGAATACTAGAAAAGTTTGATATGATAGATCTTTGACGAAAGCTAAATGGAGACAGAAAGGAATATACTTTCTTCTCAGCAGTTCATGGAACCTATACAAAAATTGATCATATACTAGGGCATAAAAACCTCAAAATCAAATGCAGTAAGGCATAAATAGTAAATGCATCCTTTTCAGACCATAATGCAATCAAAATAACATTTAATAAAAAGCCAGGGGAAAATAGACCAAAAAATAATTGGAAACTAAATAATCTTATACTAAAGAATGATTGGGTAAAACAGCAAATCATAGACATAATTAATAACTTCACCCAAGAAAATGACAATAATGAGACATCATACCAAAATGTGTGGGATACAGCCAAAGCAGTAATTAGGGGAAGTTTTATATCTCTACAGGCCAACTTGCATAAAATAGAGAAAGAGAGGGCCAACGAATTGGGTTTACAACTAAAATTGCTAGAAAAGGAACAAATTAAAAACCCCCAGACAAACACAAAACTTGAAATTCAAAAAATAAAAGGTGAGATTAATAAAATTGAAAGTAAAAAAACTATTGAATTAATTAATAAAACTAAGAGTTGGTTCTATGAAAAAACCAACAAAATAGACAAACCCTTAGTAAACCTGATTAAAAAAAGGAAAGAGAAAAAAGCAAATTGTTAGTCTTGAAAATGAAAAGGGTGAACTCACCACTAATGAAGAGGAAATTAGAACAATAGTTAGGAGCTACTTTGCTCAACTTTATGCCGATAAATTCGATAACTTAAATGAAATGGAAGAATATCTTCAAAAATATAGCTTGCCCAGCATCTAAATTCTTAAAAGAGAAATTAAGAGAGCTGCAAGAGGAAATAGATAGCAAAACTATAATAGTGGGAGATCTCAACCTTGCACTCTCAGAATTAGATAAATCAAACCACAAAATAAATAAGAAAGAAGTCAAAGAGGTAAATAGAATACTAGAAAAGTTTGATATGATAGATTTTTGGCGAAAGCTAAATGGAGACAGAAAGGAATATACTTTTTTCTCAGCAGTTCATGGAACCTATAAAAAAACTGATCATATACTAGGGTATAAAAACCTCAAAATCAAATGCAGTAAGGCAGAAATAGTAAATGCATCCTTTTCAGACCATAATGCAATCAAAATTACATTTAATAAAAAGCCAGGGGAAAATAGACCAAAAAATAATTGGAAACTAAATAATCTTATATTAAAGAATGATTGGGTAAAACAGCAAATCATAGACATAATTAATAACTTCACCCAAGAAAATGACAATAATGAGACATCATACCAAAATGTGTGGGATACAGCCAAAGCAGTAATAAGGGGAAATTTTCTATCTCTACAGGCCTACTTGCATAAAATAGAGAAAGAGAGGGCCAACGAATTGGGCTTACAACTAAAATTGCTAGAAAAGGAACAAATTAAAAACCCCCAGATAAACACAAAACTTGAAATTCAAAAAATAAGGTGAGATTAATAAAATTGAAAGTAAAAAAACTATTGAATTAATTAATAAAACTAAGAGTTGGTTCTATGAAAAAACCAACAAAATAGACAAACCCTTAGTAAACCTGATTAAAAAAAGGAAAGAGAAAAAAGCAAATTGTTAGTCTTGAAAATGAAAAGGGTGAACTCACCACTAATGAAGAGGAAATTAGAACAATAGTTAGGAGCTACTTTGCTCAACTTTATGCCGATAAATTCGATAACTTAAATGAAATGGAAGAATACCTTCAAAAATATAGCTTGCCCAGATTAACAGAGGAAGAAGTAAGTAGTCTAAATAGTCCCATCTCAGAAAAAGAAATAGACCAAACTATTAACCAACTTCCTAAGAAAAAGTCCCCAGGACCAGATGGATTTACATGTGAATTCTACCAAACATTTAAAGAACAACTAACTCCAATGCTATGTAAACTATTTGAAAAAATAGGGATTGAAGGAGTCCTACCAAATTCCTTCTATGACACAGACAAGGTACTGATACCTAAACCAGGTAGATCGAAAACTGAGAAAGAAAACTATAGACCAATTTCCTTAATGAATATTGATGCTAAAATCTTAAATAAGATATTAGCAAATAGACTTCAGAAAATCATCCCCAGGATAATACACTATGACCAAGTGGGATTTATACCAGGAATGCAGGGCTGGTTTAATATTAGGAAAACTATTAGTATAATTGACCATATTAATAATCAAATTAATAAAAACCATATGATCATCTCAATAGATGCAGAAAAAGCATTTGATAAAATCCAACATCCATTCCTACTAAAAACGCTTGAGAGTATAGGAATAAATGGACTATTCCTTAAAATATTAAGGAGCATATATTTAAAACCTTCAGTAAACATCATAAGTAATGGCGATAAACTAGAACTTTTCCCTATAAGATCAGGAGTGAAACAAGGTTGCCCACTATCACCATGACTTTTCAATATAGTACTAGAAACTCTAGCCTCGGCAATAAGAGCCAAGAAAGAGATTCAAGGAATTAGAGTAGGAAATGAGGAAATCAAATTATCACTTTTCGCAGATGACATGATGGTATACTTAGAGAACCCCAAAGACTCTGCTAAAAAGCTATTAGAAATAATTCAGAATTTTAGCAAAGTTGCAGGATACAAAATAAATCCACATAAATCATCAGCATTTTTATACATTAACAACACAATCCAACAGCAAGAGATACAAAGAGAAATTCCATTCAAAATAATGGTTGATAGTATAAAATATGTGGGAATATATCTACCAAAGGAGAGTCAGGAATTATATGAGCAAAATTACAAAACACTTGCCACAAAAATAAAGTCAGATTTAAATAATTGGAAAGACATTCAGTGCTCTTGGATAGGCCGAGCGAATATAATTAAGATGACAATACTCCCTAAACTAGTCTATTTATTTAGTGCTATACCAATCAGACTTCCAAGAAACTATTTAAATAACCTAGAAAAAATAACAACAGAATTCATATGGAACAACAAAAGGTCGAGAATTTCAAGGGAAGTAATGAAAAAAAAAAAATTAAGTGAAGGTGATCTAGCTGTACCTGATCTAGAACTATATTATAAAGCAACAGTCACCAAAACCATTTGGTATTGGCTAAGAAATAGACTAGTTGATCAGTGGCATAGGTTAGGTTCACAGGGCAAGATAGTGAATAAAAATAGCAATCTAGTGTTTGACAAACCCAAAGATCCCAAATTTTGGGATAAGAATTCATTATTTGACAAAAACTGCTGGGAAAACTGGAAATTAGTATGGCAGAAACTAGGCATGGACCCACATTTAACACCACATACTAAGATTAGATCAAAATGGGTCCAAGATTTAGGCATAAAGAACGAAATCATAAATAAATTGGAGGAACATGGGATGGTTTACCTCTCAGACTTGTGGAGGAGGAAGGAGTTTGTGTCCAAGCGAGAACTAGAGACCATTATTGATCACAAAATAGAACATTTTGATTACACCAAATTAAAAAGTTTCTGCACAAACAAAACTAATGCAAACAAGATTAGAAGGGAAGTAACAAATTGGGAAAAAATTTTTACAGTTAAAGATTCTGATAAAGGCCTCATCTCCAAAATATACAGAGAATTGACTTTAATTTATAAGAAATCAAGCCATTCTCCAATTGATAAATGGTCAAAGGATATGAACAATTTTCAGATGATGAAATTAAAACTATTTCCACTCATATGAAAGAGTGTTCCAAATCACTATTGATCAGAGAAATGCAAATTAAGACAACTCTGAGATATCATTACACACCTGTCAAATTGGCTAAGATGACAGGAACAAATAACGATGAATGTTGGAGGGGCTGTGGGAAAATTGGGACACTGATGCATTGTTGGTGGAGTTGTGAAAGAATCCAACCATTCTGGAGAGCAATCTGGAATTATGCCCAAAAAGTTATCAAAATGTGCATACCCTTTGACCCAGCCATACTACTACTGGGCTTATATCCCAAGGAAATACTAAAGAAGGGAAAGGGACCTATATGTGCCAAAATGTTTGTTGCAGCCCTTTGCATAGTGGCTAGAAGCTGGAAGATGAATGGATGTCCATCAATTGGAGAATGGTTGGGTAAATTATGGTATATGAAGGTTATGGAATATTATTGTTCTGTAAGAAATGACCAACAGGAGAAATACAGAGAGGCTTGGAGAGACTTACATCAATTGATGCTAAGTGAAACGAGCAGAACCAGAAGATCATTATACACTTCAACAATGATACTGTACGAGGATGTATGTTGATAGAAGTGGATATCTTCAACATAGAGAAGAGCTAATCCAATTCCAATTGATTAATGATGGACAGAATCAGCTACATCCAGAAAAGGAACAATGGGAAATGAGTGTAAACTGTTATTTTTACCTTCTGAATCCAATTCTTCCTGTGCAACAAGAAATTCGGTTCTACACACATATATTGTATCTAGAATATACTGTAATATATTTAACATGTATAAGACTGCCTGCCATCTGGGGGAGGAGGTTGGGGGAGGAAGGGAAAAAATATGAATAGAAGTGCAAGGGATAATGTTGTAAAAAATTACCCATGCATATGTACTGTCAAAAAAAAAAAAAAGTTATAATTATAAAATAAAATAAAAATTTAAAAAAAAATAGTAATCATGTTATACAAATGAGAAGCAGAGAAAGAATATGTACTGTCAAAAAAAAGTTATAATTATAAAATAAAATAAAAATTTAAAAAAAAATAGTAATCATGTTATACAAATGAGATGCAGAGAAAGAATAGACACAGAGACATTTGAGAAAGGAGGAGGGTTCTTAGTTCTGAAAACCTACTCATGGGGTAGGTAGGTGGTGCAGTGGATAGTGACCCTGAAGTCAGGTGAACCTCAGTTCAAATCTGACTTCAGACACTTAACATGTCTTAGCTGTGTGACCCTGGTGTCAAGTCACTTAACCTCAATTGCCTTAGCAAAAAAAAAAAAGGAAAAAGAAACTATCAAAACTTACTCACATTAGGAATTGGTTCTATAGGCAACACTACATATATACCATAAAGGGTATAGCACTCTTCAAAATCTATAAAGAAATAAGGGGGAAGGGATAAGTGGATGTGGAAGCAAAGAGTAAGGAAAAAAGACAAGAGACGGAACTTTGAGTTGGGGAGTAATAGTAAGCCAAATTATGAAACATAATTTAATTAGAGTCAACTGGGATAGGAAAGACATGTATGTGGGTTATGTGTGTGTATATATATATCTATATATACATAAATATCTTTTCTTAACTGTAGCTTGCTTGGGGGGATGAAAGCAAGATGGGTGTCTATGTATGTGTATGTATATATTTACATATGTATACATAAATATATCTTTTCTTAACTATAGCCAGTTATAGTTAGGGAAAAGGGGGAGAAAATAAAGTAAGGGTGCAGGAAAGAACAATTTACAAGGAAGTAAAGACGACACCCATGAATATAATTTCTTCCACTAATATATATACTTTCTTAAATTGGTATTTGTTCTATATTTTGAATTCTCCCTGATGTTTTGTTCGGCACATGATAATATTCTATTTTGTTTTGTATTGTATTTGTTTTTCTTTTTGCTTATTCTGTTTCTTCAAATAAAATAAATTTGAAAAAAAAAAATTTTAATTGAGCTGGAGAAGGAAATGGCAAGTAGCTCCATCATCTTGGTCAAGAAAACCCCAAATGGATGAATTGGACATGACCAAACAACATATGAACTGATGTAAAGCGAAGTGAGATCGTTGTGCACAGTACCAATGATGATCAATTGTGAAAGATTTGTCTATTCAGATTAATAAAATGATCCAAGACAATTCCAAACACACATGGATGAAAAAAATACTACTGCTCTCCAGATAAAGAACTCATGAACTGAGTAAAAAAAGAAGCACAATTTCTCATTTTTTGCTTTTTTGTGTGAGACTGTGTGTGTGCGTAAGAGAGAAATATACAGCCATAGTTAACATAGAAATGTTTTGCAAAATTCCTATGTATAACAGATTTCATTTTTCTTGTCTTCACAATGGGCTGAAGGAAGAGAATTTAAAACTCAAAAAGTTAAAAGAATAAACATTAAAAGTAAATAAAGTTTGGAAGAATTAAAGCTTTTACAATTTGGGAGGGGGAATAAAATGGAGTAAGCTCCTTAAGAGCAAGGATTGTTTTTGCCTATCTTTGTATTCTTAGCACTTAGCACAAAGGTTTGCAGAGAATAAATGCTTAATAAATACTTACAAACCTATCAACCACTTCTCAGTACCCCAAATAACTCTCTAAAACTATAAATTGCAATAGTGGCATAGTTCTACACTGGTAGAAGGAGCTTCTTCGTTGGGCAGAACAAAGAAGTAAAAATGTATTGTCAAAATCTTTTTTCCCAATGACTCATAGTAGCATGGAAATGATACTGGATTGTGCAGTTAAAACAACAAAACTCAATTCTAGATGTACCTAAGCTCAAACCTGTGTCTGATCCAAGGGCCAACCTGGCTAAAATACAAAATAGTCATTACCAGAGTGACTACAGGGTAATAAACTGTCATAGTTTTCATAGATCTCCCAAATTGTGAAGAATTGCAACCTGCATCACTGGAAGAAATACTCATAACAAAGAAGTTACAGATTCTAGGTCCTGGAATATGTATTAATGACTTGTATGTTTAAATGCCTCGTTATCCGAGAGTACAAAATTATCAACTGACGTTTATTAAGCACCCACTAGATGCATATATATGTATATGTTATGAGTTATACTTAGGACTAGAGACTAAAGACCACAATAAAAACGGTTCCTACCCTTGAGCAATTTACTTTCTATTAATAATATATAGAGAGCCAACCCTGAAGTCAAGAAGACCAGAGTTTAAACCTGGCTTCAGATATTTGACACTAGCTGTGTGACCTTGGGCAAGTCTGCCTTGCAAGAAAAACAATGTAAATAATGATAATTACATTATCACTATATTCCTATATATTAATGAATCATGGTTAAATTATTAGTATTATATATTAAAATTATTAATAATTATGAGTTTCCTTTGGGCCAATTTTCTTACAGAGTGATAGGGCTGAATTAGATTATCACTAAAATTCTTTCTGTCTCCTAAAATTTCATATTCTATAATCAAATTCGAAGATAAATCACTCAACTGGAATCAGCTTAGAATGAGTTCTGAATTTGCCTCTATAGCATGAGTCAATGGGATGTCACTTTATGGACCTTCCCAGTTCCTGGAACTATCAGCTAGCTATGAATATCTGCAGGAAATAATCATGTCAGTAAATCAACAAATATTCATTGAATCTATTACATATAAATTCTATATGGGCTATATAAAAAAGCAGAAATCAGTTTATCAGAGACAAACAATGTCATTAAACATGGTTAAGAGTGTGTAAGAGGATGTCCAAGGCTGAGTGCATGAAAGTGAAACACAAGGTTCAAAGGTTTGAAGAAGAGACCGTACTAGGTTTAAAAATTAAGTGAGTATTTATATACCATGCACATTGTTAACTGGAACTCTACTGGTGGGATGGGGCAGTGTTAGGGGAGGAAGGAAAGAAGCATTTGAAAAATACCTACTATGTGCCAAGAGCTTTTACAAATTACGTTTGATCTTTCCAGCATCCTTTGGAGGTATCTGCTATTATTCTCCCCATCTGACAGTTGAGGAAACCCAGTGCTCCCTGGTTTCTTTATGTCCTAACTTAAAAATCTCACCTTCTAAAGGAGATCTTCCCTAACCCTTCTTAAGTCCAACGTGTTTCTTCTACTATTTATTAGTAATTTAATAATAAAATTAACTTATTTATTCTGTAGTGTTCCCTGGGTTTATCCCCCATTGGCCAGTAACCTCCTCGAGGGCAGGCGCTTTCCTCTGCTTCTTGTGGAACGCCACACGCCAGTGTTCAGTGACGGGTCTGGCATACAGTAAGTGCTCATAAATGTTTACTGATTGGCTGGCTATCTAGACCAGAGTCAGAGCCCGTATCTGAGGCTGAATTTGAATTTAAGTTTTCTTGACTTCAAGCTCAGCCTTAAAGCAAAACCAAAGGCTGGGCCGGGTTCGAATATAAACTGGAGAGAATTTAGTAAGTCACTGGGTGAAGATGAAAAAGAACTTCGAAGAGAGAAACTATCTACGGGAAGGATTTCACCGAGGCAGTGGTCTAAGTGGCCCCCCAAACAAGCAGGAAGGGAAAGGCTTCACTGGACTGAACGGGGAGCAAGTTATGAATGGAGTGGGGGGAGGGGAGGTAGTCTGATACAGGGACATTGTGCTTTCAAATAATAGCACTGAGTCCAGTTACAAAGGCTCACTCATTCTGTGCCTCACTTTACCGCAACCCAGGAAGGGGGCCACACAAGGCAAATTTAGTTCAGACCATTCATTTTACAGGAGGGGAAAGTGAGGGCCGGAGGCTCAGCAATAGCAAGGAGTGTGGCCCGCGTCCCAGGAAGGGGCAAGGAGCGTGCACGTTACGGGAGCCCCGCACAGGCCGCACGGCCTCTCTGGTGGTCATCTTTACCCGCCAGGATGAAGCTGCCCACACAGGAGATGAAGCCGGAAAGGAAGGAGTTGAAAGGGAAGGTCCCCACGAGGAGACAGTAACCGAACTGCAGAGCTCCGGTCAGCAGGATGTAGAGCAGGTAGGCGTCCAGGAGCTTCAGGCGCTGCGGCGTGGTGCTCATGTACTCCTCCAGGAAGCGCGAGATCACCGAAGCCACCGAGGCCGGCATGGCTCCACCGTCCTGCCCGCGGCCCGCACCGCCCGCTCCGCGACCAGATCCCACCACCATTCGAGCGGTGTTGTGCCCACGCATGCGCACTGCCGACCACCGACACCGCCACGCCGACACTCCCGAGTCTGCGAGTCTGCGCAGCAGCCCACCAGAGCCTCGGCCCGGCCCGGAACGTGACTCGCACTCGGCGCAGGCGCAGCAGAGTCCCCCGCCTACCGCCTCTGGGCGGAACGAGATGCGCAAAGGAGCGCCACCCGCTTAGGGAGACGTGTCCCTACAGTCCTATCTCTGGAAGCCCAGGAGGTGACGCAAGCAGTTGCTCCGGCGAGAGACTAACAGGAAGCGGGGACGAGGAAAAAACGGACCGGGCTGCAGCCCAAGAGTTCCGGGCCTCTTCGTTCCTCCCACTTTCCCGGCACGCGCCAGAGGGGTAATCAGGGAAAAGATTTCGATGCCGCGTCTTGTAGGGCCGGTTCCCGGTCGGTTCCTAAGTTGTTACTGACACATTCGCGCGGAGCTGAAGCGACCGTAGTTCGACTGGCCGTATCACCTCACTGCGCAAGCGCCGGCGTAGCCCCCAGTCAGATTTCTAGAGGAGGGGGTTGAGGAGGAGGAAAGGGAGGGGGTGTTAGGGGAAGAGGAGGAAGGGAAGACACTGCTGAGAAAAGGAAGGAGAAGCCAGTAATTAAAGGCGGAAGAGAAGCGGGAGGGAGGACAATATTTCCGTTAACTGGCTTTTAAATCAATATCAAGTCTAAATCGAAGTACTTATTTAAGCCTCGGACAGAGGCTCGCTGTGGGGCCTTAGGTAAGTCGCTGTCCCTCTCTGGGCCCCAGCTGCCACCTCTACAGTGCCGGAGAGTAGGTGGGAGGAGCCCTGAAGCACTCTTGGGCGCCCCCGCGGCTCTGACGTTCTGTGACTGTATTAGTGTATTTTCCCCAGCAGGCGTTTGTAGGGCCTTAGAAACGAATAATCTCCTAGTGCTTTAAAGTTTGCGAACGACTTGTTTTTGCTCCTCGTAACCCTCGAAGCAATATAAGTATGGCAGTATGTATCATTAATGTGCAGAGTGTTGGGCTAATACTAGTCACCCAGGATTCCTATCACATGGTGTTACTGCCCTTAGTCATAGCAGTGTGCACATTGTGAATAGTATTGATGATGATAATCATTGCTATTCATATTAATAGGGAAATTTAGCCATAATAATAATAAGCTTACGTAGATATAACCTTATAGCCTAATGTAGCTCCTTAAGGTTTGCAAAATTATAACTACCTTATTTTATGCTTAGAACAATCACGGGAATTAATTGCTCTTTTTCCTCGTTTTACAGGTGAAAAAATTGAGGTAGATAGCATTTAAGTGACTTGTTGAGGGTCACACTACTCGTGAACTATGTGGATTTGAACTCAGGTGTCCCGCACCACTTACCCATCTCTAAATAGGAAAATGATTATACCCATTTTAAAGAAGAAGAAACTGAGGTTCAGAGAGGTTAAATTTAATAGCCTGTAGTTACACAATGTCACAGAGAAGGGTTTGAACCCAGATTACTAATCAGTCATTGAATCCTCTGAATTTAAATTTCTTTTACACCTAGTTTTATGAATTCGATTTAAGTTTTTTTTATTTTATTTTAATTTTTGTTTCAGTCCCTCTGAAAATGGCAAATATTGAAGAAAAAGTCAACTGCGTCCTCTGGTTGGCTGAACTCAAATCAGCAACAGCTGTAAGAAGAAAATTTGCTTCCCATTATAAGAAAGAGGCTCCCCACAGAAATTTAATTAACAACTGGATGAAAAAATTCAAGGAAACGGGCTCAATTCATGACAAGCCCAGATCTGGGAGACCTCGAGCAAGTGAAGATGCTGTGGCTGAAATTGCAACTGAAGTATTTATAGCACAAGATGGTGGCTATGTTGAATTTTAATAAGAAATTTATCAGTATTTTAAAATTTTAAATAATTTTAAGTGTTATTTGTTAGTTTGTAGCATTTATACTTCTGAAGTTATTAAAGCTTAGAACTGCACTAATAGTTTTGGGACATCTTTTATTTGTAGTCTGAGGGGCTGGGTTCCAGACATGGTTCTGCTGCTTTGTACACATATAAGCCATTTAACTTCTCTGGACTTCAGTTTTCTTACTAATAAAATCCAGGGATTGAATTAAAATGATCCCTCAGACTCCTTCCAAAGACAGAGAATAAAATTAAGTAGCACCCATTGGCTTCTCTGGTCAAATAATGGCAATTCTAAGAGGGTTTGGGGCCCAGCAGCCTCAATCCCTTTCATCATGTCTTCATCAGTGGGCAAAATCCTGTTAAAACTTCTGCAAAATGTCTGGGTATACAGCACTAGATATATTGGGGCTGCTTTGATCTTTGGCTCCCAAATGAGGGCCAATTACTGGATGAATCAGAGACTGATTTTCAATTCAAATCAAGATTGAATGAGATTATTTATGTACAGGAGGATGTGCCCCTCCTAGAGGTCAGGAGAGTTTGAAACCTAAAATTACTCTTTCCCCACAGATTAAATGGGACACAGTTCACATCAGGGCCTTTTCAATCCTTCCCCCAAAAGATCTCAGTTTATATCAGTAGAAACCATCCAAACCTTACTACTCTGTTCAGTCATGTCCAACTCTTCACGACCGGATGGACTATACTGTTCACGGGGTTTTCTTGGCAAACTTTTGCCAAGAAAACCCCGTGAACAGTATAGTCCATCCAGTTTGCCATTTCAAACCATTTTGCAGATGAGGAAATAGGCAAACAGTTAAATGACTTGCCTAGTCACACAACTAGTAAGTGTTTAAGGTGCTATTTGAACTTTGATCTTCCTGACTTGACTTGAGCTGAAGTATTCTATTTACTGAGCCATCTAGCTGTCCCTACATAAATGATTATTACGTTCAGCTCTTTAGGTTGAAGTTGAAAGTCGTGTGACCCAACTGGGCTTATGTGTAAATTAATAGACACTCATTTCTCTGATTCAGCCCCTTTAGAGTAAAAATCATATGTAAAAACATATCCTTTGCAATTCTAGTAGGGGGAACATTTTTTAATGAGGATGTGGCATCTACTATACTTTGGACTTGAATCATATAATGATTCAATTAAATATAATTTAATTAGCTTCCAATAAAACGTGGGAAAATAGGATTATTCCAAGACTTTTGTTTATGAGTTAAGAGAATTTGAAAATCTCATATACTGATAGACTATGTATAAATACAGTCAATTTCTTTGGTGATTTGAACCTTTTTTACCTCCCTGCCTCATTAGCAAGTAAAAGGATAGTTTCAGCTCTAAAAATAAACTTTAAACATATTCCAAGAGGACATTTTTTTGATTTAGAGGCAGACTACTCAAAGTAGTGATAATACTATTGGTACTGTTCAACCTGAACCCTTGTTGATGTATTTCCCTCCTGTTTGATCTGCCTTTTATTTCAGTCATCATTATTTGCTTTTCCGTAGAGGGGATACAAGAAAAAACAAGAAACATGAAAATCAAATCAAAATGACTTGTTGAAAACATTGCAGAATTTTGCAGTCACACCAACACACTGAATCACTGTGTTTTTATGAACTATTTAAGCAACATAGCAAGAAGGTGGCCTGCTGCCTATCTGCATTTATGTCTGCAAAATCCTGCAATATTTCTTAGTCTGGTGGACAAATTTAAACTATTCATACAAATAACATTTTAAATGGACATTATCAGAAGCACCTAGTATTTTGGGGAAATTTATTTAAAGACTTTTTCATATTTCACTGGACAAATTACCTGATTGATCCTAACAATAATTATAGGACTTAAACCTAAGCCTTCTTAGCCATTGCTTTTCTTTTCTTTTTTTTTAATTAAAACTTTATTTTCAAAATATATACATGGATACTTTTCAACACTAACCCTTACAAAACCTGATGTTCTAATTTTTTCCCTTCCTTCTTCTCACCCCCTCCCCTATAATCCCATTGCATATAATTCTACCCTGTGCCACTGTCTCTTCAGCAGCTACAGAACTATTGCCTGTCCCTTTAAATTAAAAGGCAAATTAATTTTGTGTTGATGTGGCTGAAAAATTTTATGATCTTAACACTGATAGTGTTGTGTCCAAATAGTGTTGGGTGAAAAATATCAAAAAGGTTCCTTATGTGTAAAATGAATGGAGAATGAAATGGCAAACCATTCCAATATCTCTGCCAAGAAAACCCAAATGGAAAAAAAAAAAAAAAAAAATATATATATATATATATGTATATATATATATATATACACACACATATATATATATACATACAAATCAGGAAAGAGTATTTGTGAGACCCAGCTAGCTGGTGGATACTAAAAGTCCTTTCCACTTTGGAGTGATTTCAGAAAGTCCTTAAAATTCCAGGTTATCCTAAACTCAAGAGATGTCCTAAGGATTCTAGTCAATTTGATTTTTTTTTGGGGGGAAAGGATTATTTATGTATATGAGGTATTGGGAGGCAAAGCTCTAATACCTTGATCTTCATTGATCTCTAGCTTGAGATTGAGATAAAATGGAGCTCTCAAAAGTAACATTTCATATAGTAGGTACTTTTCCCTAACATCAAGATTATGCAATAGAATACAGTAGCATTTAGCTTTTCTGGATACATCCTTATGTTCTTTCTTCCCATCTTGAAATGCATTGAGTAAGTCATTTGGATATGTTGATTTATGTGGTCTTATGCATCTACCAATTCTGAGAGGCCTAGACATTGTATGCTGCTTGATTACCTGGAAGCTATTCCTGAAAAACTGAGGCCAATTAGACCCTGAGGACAGCTTTGTTTTCTTTCAGGTAAAACCTTCCCAAGTTGTGAGTTGGAAGAAAGAAATTGCATCAGGGTAATGGTGTTAATAAAGACAAAAAATTCTCTATCACCAGTTAACCTACCATAAAGCTAATCAAGCACAGGCTTAGAGAAAGTTTTCCTGCCCTATCCTGAGAAGTAATCTAGAAACCTGAGACCAATTCCAAACCTGTCCCCTGCCTCAAACATTTATGACTCCCAAGGGTTTGGAATAATTAAATTAGAGGTAAGCAAACACTGTCCAAGGTCCCTTCCAGCTCTAGTCCACACACTCCAACATCTGGGCTCTCCTAATCTCTCCATTTCTCACCAGCATGAATCCCTTATTACTCCTTACAGCCTAGCAGCTTCACCACTAGCAAGGGTGTTCTCTCCAAACAGTCTTATTCCCCAGTCCCACTGACTTTATGGTTAAGTCATTCTGATGTGGGTGATGAAGACACCAGGTGATGGCAGGCATTAAAAAAGTTGGGCTTCAGTCACGTGGAGAATTCACATTGGCCATTCTCTTTGGCAAAAGGTAGATTTATTTAGGGAAGAGGTTACAGACAAAATGGATACAATAGACGTGTGGAATGGTAAATATGAAAGGGGAGAGCATATGAAAGATTTTCTTCAGGGGAATTCACAGTTACCCAAGGTAGCACTCCATGAGGATGGTGACAGGGGTGAACCCTGAAACTATCCTTGACTTTTGGGGGGGAACCAATGGGGGTGAACTCCAAAACTATGTCTCCTTTAATCTGTAAAAGAAGGGAGATTTGGAGTCTCAGACTCCAAAAAATCTGGGAAAGCATATGTTCCCAGACAAGTAACTTCATTCAATTAGAGATCTTGGTCAAATCACCCTCCATTGATCTTTTGGAGGTAGCCGGATCCTCTTCAGGAAATTCGATGTTCTGGGGAAAAGCCTTCAAAATGATTTTATTCAGTTGGAGTTCTGGGCAGTTGAGTGGTTTGAAACTCCAAGATAAATATCTAGGCCTGTGGCATTGACTTTTTTCAACTGGAACCAAGCCTCCTAACTCAGTCCTCAGACTGCTAATAAAAAAAGACAATTCTGAACCCCAAATCTTTGCAGAAGTCCAAAGTAGGATTGTGCTTTGCCAAGGGAGCTCTTTTCTTAGGACAGCTGCCTGCCAGGACTCTTGCCTGCTGTGAAGACATTTTCTTCTCAGTGATAACCTTTATTTCCTTAACAGGACTCTTGCTACTGAAGAGTCTGTCTTCCTAGCAAAGCTGGCTTCTCAGTGCCAATAAAAATCCCTTTTCATGTTCAGTGAATTCTTTCACTTTGGATCTGGATCTCTGACCAGAGGGGATTCTCACCTCAATTCTCTACCACTAGACCTGCATCAATGGGGCATGCCCTTAGCTGGCAGGGTAAATCCTGAAAGGAACCTAACCCCAAAAGGCTTAGGAGTGAGGTTGTGAAGCACATAGGGAGTTTAGAGGAGATTCCACATGGCATGGGGAAAGGGAAAGACACCATGAGGCAGACTGACCCAAAGGAGGACAGAGCCATGGGATGGCCCTTAAGTGCATTTTATAGGGAAAATTTAACCTCAGAAACATGACTGGAATTTCTGACAAGACACGGCAAGATGAGACTGGAGACTTCTACAGAGGGTGGTCTCAAGGGGTTGATATAACTTGGATTTCTGACTAGAGGACCTCACCAGAGAATGGGACCATGCAGCTAAACTTATCTCGATCAGTGCCTTCTGCCTGCTTGCCTCCGGAATCAATTCTTCACTTTATCTTGGTCCAACTGCTCCTCCTGGGACCATCCTGCAGGACCTCAAATCCCCCTTTTCCCCCCCTTCCTCCTTCTTAAATCTTTCCTCCCTCAGCTTCCATGTCAGGGCTCTCTTTTGACTGTACTTGTCTCACTTCTCTTTAGTCTAGGATTCATATTCTGTCTTTTGCTGCCCATGCATCACTGATTTTATCTTCAGTCCCCTTTATACTTTTTTTTTTTTTTTTTTTTTGCCTTTGGCAATCTCATACCCAGAGCTTCATTTGTCACCTTTATGTCAATAACTCCCAAATTCTTTTTTCTTCTTTGTGCTCTGGTCCATCATCCAACTACCTGCTTAAATATCTCTCCTTGGATATTCATTATGCATAAATTAATCCTAGTTTTCTCCCAAACCTGCCTCTCCCAACTCTCCTGTTTCAGATAATAGCACCAGCACAGCAACCACCCAGAAGTTGTTACAGTTGTTGTCCGTTGTTCTCAGGGAGGACCATGATATCAGAAGGGTGATCTGACCTTCGACTGAATTGGATTGAAGTGAGGGAGGTTACAAGGTCACAAGCCTCAGTTTCTCCTCTGGAACCATCAGGGTCCAGTGGCCAGATATAGATCAGGATGACTGGAGAAGGCTCTGGATGCAGTGGGAGACCTTAGCAGACCTTGGCCTTTTTAAAATAAGGTCTTTAACAGGTTTCAGTTTGACAGGGGTAACTGCCCATTCAATATTAAAACTAACCTCAATAGTTAGGCAGTGCAGTGGATACAATGCCAGGCCTGGGGCCAGGGAAACATCTTCCTGAATTCAAATCTGGCCTCACACCCTTGGGTGATACTGGACATTTAACCCTGTTTGCTTCATCTGTTTAAAACAATAAAGAGCTGGAGAAGAAAATGACAAACTGCTTCAGTATCTTTTGGCCAAGAGAACCCCAAAAGGTTACCAAGTTGGACAAGATTGAAAATGACTGAACAGCAGCAACATTCTATATTCTCTGGACTCCTTACTTGGAACATAACCTAACCTTTTGAGAGCTTTCTGTGTATTTAAGAAAAGCCTTTCTTAAATTCCCCAGCTGAAGTGATCTTTCTCTCTTTTTCAGGTTGTTTTTAAAAATTATTTTGAATACTCCTTGCCCTTGCCACACTTTGCCTTATATTTGTGTTAATGAATTATTCCTCCACCCCCATCACAACTGTAAAATCTCTGAGGGCAGAAACCTTCATTTTTTTAGTTTCGTAGACTTGTACAAAACTTTGGCATCATTTAATTGAACTGAACTAAAGACTAAATAGAATATCTGGTCAAGGAAACTAGAGAAGATTAAGATCTTAATCAATGGAGATATAATGGGAATAATAGTATCAGCATAGACAATTTAGACCTCCTTTAGCATATCACTTTTGCCTTCCACCACTACCTCCCAGCAGTTTTCCAGAGCCTCGACCTCAGGGCCACTCAAAATGCACAGCTGGGGACTCTTTGGAGGGGACTCTTATAGCATTTACCCTAGGAGGGGGAGAGCTCATCTGGAGACCCAGAAGATGCCAGTTTAACTCAGCTCCCCACTAATCCACTTCCCAGTTCCCACCTGAACCCCTCCCACTCCATTCATAATCCCCTTTGTCCCACCCACCTTTCTGCTTATCCCATCATTCTCCCAAGCCCTCCCGGCCACGCCCCCAGTTGGTTAGCCAATGCTTTCGATGTCAGCTGGTGCTGCCGTCAGGAAGAGGGACTGGCTGGCTCACTTCTACCCAGCCTGGCTTGTTTACTATGGCTGACGATCTGGAGCAGCAGTGAGTTAATTTCCCTGTCTGTCTCTCTTTCTCTCTCTCTCTGTGGTCATCAATTTAGGACCCTCTGATGCAGAGGCCTGGTTTTAGACATCCCCTACCTTTTTTCAGTCTTGCTCCAAGGGGAGGGATGAGGGCTTTTACAAAACTCAGCTAAGAGAAGGCGGATGGAGGGCTAGAAAGGCTGTAACAAGCCAGAGGCTTGGCTGAAAGCTGTAACTGCCTGTATATTCTTTCTCTTCCTGCTTCCCATCCTATTGTTATTAAGATCCCCTGCTGCTGAGGGGTTTGGAAAATCTTGGAATCCTTAACTGTAGCGCCTGTAGTTTTCTGGAGAATGGATGGCTGTGGGATACTGATTGGGCTGGAGTGGGGAGGAAGAGCTGGGAAGCTTTTCTTTCATTTGCCCCAGGAATGCGCTCCAACATGCCTCTACAGGCCTGTAGTGAAGAGTCCGGGGAAGAAACATTTTTTTTTCACTTGTATAGATTAGAAAAAGCTTGGGAAGGAATGGAGTATTTTTCTGTGCTTGAAGGAGTCAGAAGCAGAGTAAGGGAATCCATTTATTTGGTTCTTTCCCAAAAGCAAATCTTGGCTACCTCATATAAATGGGTAATGATTATCCTCACAAGATGGCATCTTGGATTTAGTTTCAGTAGTTTCATTTCATCTACAATCAAGTTTGGGGGTCCTTATTTTTTTGCCTGAACCTTCTCCCCTAAGGCAAAGTAACAAATGCTTTATGAAGAATGACTCAGCAGCTAGCCTTGTCTACCTTACTTGGGAACAGAACCTACCCTTTTTCTGGTGCACGTGTATTGTTGCCTCCTTGTCAGATGTTCTGAACTGGCATTTCCTAAAGAAAAGTGGCCTTCAAAAAAGAGAGGGGGAAAGAATTGCGTTCCTTCAGCTCCTGAGAATCTCAAAGAGCATAGTTTTCTAAGTAGAAAGCCTGTCGTACAACAGGCTGCAGGCTGACATGCCCAGTTTGAGACGCAGCTCTGTCACTTATTAGCTTAGCTTGCTTGAATCTCACTTTCCACATCTGTAAAATTGGGGTAATAATAACTGTAGTCCTTATTGCATGAGGTGGTTGTGATACAGTCCATGTAAAATGTTCTGTAGCTTTATACAAATGTCAACTGGTTCAGTTGTATTTATAAAATTATTTCATCTAATTCCCTAATTTTACAGGTGAAATCTCAGATAGGTTAAGCAACATACAAAATATATTCTATCCCATCCCATTCAGGAATCTCCTTTATAAAAATCACTAAGTGGCTTTGGCCACTTCTAATGATGTGGAAATATTTGCCTCTTCGGCAGTCTCATCAGGTCTTCCATTTCCTTTTCGGGAGGAGGGATAATCTCATTGTTAGAAGTAGATACAAGTAGTTAGCAAAGTAGAAAAAGTACTGGGCCTGGAATTAGGAAGACCTGAATTCAAATGTGACCTAGACACTACTGTGTAGTACTCAGTGAGTGACTAAATCTGTTTGTTTCAAGTTCCTCTACTTTAAAATGAGTAATAGCACTTACATTTCAGAGTTATTTTGAGGATCAAATGAGATAATATCTGTAAAATGCTTAGCATATACTTCATGGCACATAGTAGCTGCTTAATAAAATGTTCCCCTTTCTAGAGAAATTTTAATTCATAGTTATTTGATGACTTTCTAAACAGTTTTAAATTTAAACAGATTTATTGAATACTGAATATTGTGTTCAAGGCTTTAAGGATCAGAGAATATAAGCTATACTCTGGTCTCAAGGATTTCCAGGGTGCCATTAAAAATCAACCTGTGTTCCAATCACAGATCAGTCTTCAGTAGCAAAAATAAAACAATACTGGCAGTCTAAGAGACATGGCATACATAAACAATACAGCATAGCCAGTAAGTGGTACAGACAGTGAGTGCCTTAGGAGAAAAAGATTGTTGTGGACAGGAGCTAAGTAAAAGTAGCACAGTCCTAGCTTCAAATCCTATTTCCAGTGTTTATTACCCGTGTAACCCTGAGCAAGTCCTGACTGTTTCCTTATCTGTAAAAGGAGGAATAGGTCATCTCTTTTTGCATAGATCCATTCCTATATCTAAGATTCTAGGATCATCCGTGAAGGATAAATGAAGAACACACGAGAGGGAAAGTTGAGGAAAACTCCATGAGTAACAGACGAAATTTAACATACAAGATAAAACTAGTAGTCTAATTTGGTTGTAGCATGGGCTGGCTATACAGAGGGTCCTAGTGATAGAGGGCAAAGCTGTTGGGGCAAGATCATGAACTCAGTTCTATAAATAAGGAGCCACAGAGGGCATGGGCACAAAGTATTTTAAAGACATTTGCTCTTTGGCTAACAGGCTAGGGTTGTATAGAAGAGATGTCAAGGGTATAATTAAAAAACAAACCATGTTCAAGTCTCAGGTCAGTCTCAGGGAGCCAAAAAAAGCAAGAACTAGTAGTTCTAAAGTTCTGATTGGATGCAATCCTGGCTTCACTGAAATGTGACTTTAGGCAATTTAATCTCCCTGAGCCTTTTTTCATCTGTAAAATGAAGATGATATTTGCATTATGGCCTTCACAAGGTTGTTTTGAGTATCAGGAGAATGCTACAGTATGTTGTAACCACCAGACACACCAAAATCAGCTGTGTCAAAGCACAGTCCTCTTTAAGGTATTATCTCTCACGGTGCTTAAATCTCAAGAAGTGGATAACTTGTATCTGAACATTAACATCCCAGACAATTAATCATCTAAATTCTACTTGAAGACCCTAAGTGATAGCTTTCACATAAACTTATTACATTTTTGAAGAATTCACATGATTCAAAGGGTCTTCTAACGTATTGAGCAAATCCAACAACCTCTTTACAACAGACTTCTATCAAACCTATACTTTCTGGAAATGAAGGGAGAGGGAATAGAGTTATTGTTTCTTTGATTCAAGAGATTCTCTGTGAAAAAACCCCTTTCTTTCCAAATACAAGTAGGCACCTTCTCTGCAACCCTATAATCTTAGAGAGTTTCCCAGAGCATTGAGTGGTTTGAGTGTCCTATATAGTGTCACATAGTAGCATGTTCCTCCTTCTATTTTCCCAAAAGGTCTGCTCTTAGTTCAAATATCCTTCCTTCTCCCAGAATCTCAGGATGTTAGAGGCACCTTCAAGGTCATCTATTTCAATGCTGTCATTCATAAATAAGAAAACTAGGCCTATAGACTTAAAATGATATGTCCTACACTACACAACAAATTAGGAGAAGCACTAGGACTAGAATCCCAGACTCGGGGCTGTTAGTCCATGCTTTTTCTCCCACACTTAATAGCTTTAGAAGATCTATAATTTTATCAGTTGGATGCCCACTCCACTGTTACATACTGCAACCACTCTATAATGCCTTAATAATTTGTGAAAAAAGGAAGATCTTCATTTGATGATTTCTAGTGATTGAATTTTTCTATATTTTGCTAGGCTGTTTCTCAAACTTCAGACAACACAGGGTCATTTCTATGTTACAGCAAGCATCAGAGGATTATCTTAGTGTTACTATCCTGAATGCTATATTGCCCTAACAGATAGAGGTTAGACCAAATGACCTTTTGCTATCCTTTTTGATGGTGGATTTTGTGAAAGATGTTCCCATCTAGGATAGTCCCAATATAAGGGAGATCCCTTCCAGTAGCTTATATTGAGAAAAAGGAAATCTCTACCTACCTGAAAATTTTCCCTCTGGGTCAGAGTTTTAGATAAGTATAAGATAACACAGGAGGAAAAAGAAATTACTTTCCTGCACATTAAATGAAAATATGGTTGATTATTTCACTTGTCTCCATTGCATGAGAAGTAGAAGCTTATTCTTCTCAGTTTTATAATTTGGAAACTGAGGCCCACAGAGTAGTGACATGACTTACATCCAGTGAGCCAGAACCAAAAATTGGACCCAAGTTTCCTAACTCCTACCTTCTGCTCCTCTCCATTTCCCCCTGCTTTATTCAGGGTTGAACTACCCCCAGAAGGAAATTGAACATCACTAGTAATCTGGGAGGTCATATTTTTAGGAGCAGAAAGGGAGAGAGAAAGCCAGGCCTGCTACTCTGGAAAAGCTGGCAGACCTTATGGTAATTTAGCCTGCTTAGTGAAGGTCATCTTCAAGGATCACGGGGAAAAAAGTGTCTGGTCGGTTCTTGATCTCTTTGAATATAGGTGAGTGACATTCTCTGCATGTAAATAGGTTATATTAGTGTGTGTGTGTTGTTGCAAGTAGCCACTAACCCAAGAAGAAAAACAGTTTTAACAGTTAAATAGGAAAGAGTGCTGCTTGCAAGGATTTGACACAAACAAGCCGGGAGATGACATTAGTTGCCTGATAAATGTTGTGTGGCTGTCAACAAAGCTAAGGGAATCCGTGTTCCTCTTCTAATGTGATCACATATGTCTATGTCTCTCCCCAATCCCAGGCCTCAGGGCTGGCTGAGTAGCTGGCTGCCTACCTGGTGTCCAACTTCGATGTCTCAGCTGAAGAATGTGGAAGCCAGGATCCTACAGTGTAAGTAGGCAAGATCATTTTCTCCTTTCTTAGGGCTTTTCCCAAGAAGCGTAAGGGGCAGACCTAAAGTCTAAATTCATTGAGCAAGCCAGAGGATAGAGGAAAGAAGCTGAGGAAGGGATCGATCCTAAGGGATCTTGGTTCTTCAACTTTCCCCCTCATTTTAACCTTTCAATAAACATATGGGCTTATGATTAGCCTCAAGGAGCACTCCTTCATGACTTCTCATTTTAATCAATTCTTTTTTTTTTTTTTTTTTTGTCTTTCCCTAAGATTGTCATCATAAAATATCCATCTAACAGACTGGATGTTTTCTTCAATTCCTTTAATGTTAGACAGATACCAATTCATTCCTTTCTTACTACATTAATGGCCTATTTTCTTTTTCTGATCATAAACATCTTTGATTTTTTTTTTTTAATACCAGAGCTAAAGTTCATTTTCCAGACGTACACACATTCCATCTTAACTCTTCCAACACATTCGCTGGCACACACATGACTATTTATCATCTCATTTTTTTAAACACTCTACACTATCATGCACCAGCACTTATCTGGTCATCACAGCTGTTTTGGCCTACCAAGAACTTGGTCCCAAAGCCAAAGCCAGTATCACATGGAAAGAGTTGACCCCATTGGCTACACATAATCACATAGAACAACTTTTGTCTCTTTCCTGTGCTTCTGAATCACAATTCCACATTTGCCAGATATCATCTCCCAAGGTATGTCCTTTATTACTCTAAGAAAGTCATATAACTGTCAAATCAGTCAATAAGCATGTATTAAGTACCCACTATAATATAAGTTTGGGAATACAAAAAGAGTCAAAAAGTAGACCCTGATCTCAAGATCACAGTACCATGTTATAATCCTCTGACTTCAGCCAGAAGGTCAGGCTATTCACACTCACCAACTCCACTATTCCTGCCCATCTTCTGCTCAACTTAATGTGGTAAAACCCAAATTCTCTTTCTAAATATGCGTTTTTTCAAAATAAACACAAGGCAAAAATCTACTCCTATGTGGCTATGCTGTGTTCCAGAATTAGTAAACAAAACCCCCATAGTTGTTAAATAGGCAGGACTCTCAGCCACCAGGATCCAAGCAAACATGGGCCCAGAAGTCAAGAATTGTATCTCATAAGTGGAGGAGCTACCCTGATCTTAGATTACATTCTAAGCAAGCCATGTAAATTAGCACTGGCCAAAGTGTCAGCCCCCAAAAAATCCAGCAGTCAGTTTCAAGGAAAAAATTGAAATAAAGAGCTTCTTTTATGCTTTCTGGTTACTAGGGCAAACTAAAAAATCATGTTTGGGACAGGGGAATGTGTTAGTTTAAATTATGTATAAGAAGTTGGATTTTTCTGTGTAGGGACACAGGGAAGCATAGAAAAGTATCAGGAAGTCACTGATGTCATAGGTTTGGTATTGAAAATACTTAAGAGTCTGTGTTGAAAATATAGCCAATGCTATAACATCATCAATTGAAAGACTATTCATTTTCCATGGACTCCTACTCTCCTTAGGTCTCCAGAATAAGTTCTTGGCCCGCTATGTGTCCCTCCCAAATCATAACAAGATCTGGACCGTTACAGTGAGCCCAGAGTTGGAGGATCGCACGCCCTTGGTGATGGTGCATGGTTTTGGGGGTGGCGTGGGTCTCTGGATCTTAAACATGGATTCACTGAGTACCCGACGTACAGTGCACACCTTCGACCTGCTGGGCTTTGGGAGAAGTTCAAGGCCAATATTTCCCCGTGATGCCCAAGGTGCTGAGGATGAGTTTGTGACCTCTATAGAGACCTGGCGGGAGACCATGGGTATCCCCAACATGATTCTCCTAGGACACAGCTTAGGAGGATTCCTCGCCACATCTTACTCTATCAAATATCCTGAAAGGTAAGGGATGAGTCTCTCTCTTTTGCCTCAACAAAGCCCACTTCATTGACTAGTAACTCAACGAGGATTTATTAAATGCCTATTAGGTGTCAGGGGTACAAAGACAAAAAAGGTTTTACCCTCAAAAAACTTCTGTCATATATATAGATATAACATGCATACAAAGTAAACATAAAGCTGTTTTGGTTTTAGTTTTGGCAGGGAAGAGGGAAATTCTTTTGTAAGAGGTGGGATTTGAATTGAGCTGTAGAAGAATCCAGGAATTGAGAGGTGGCCATTAAGGGAGTGGGGTTCATAGATAAGGCTCAGCATGTACAAAGGCAGAGCCTAGAAATGGAAGATAGCAGGTGGTGTAGGGGGTCTGTGGAATGAATTTGCTTCCCAGTCATATTCCCTATCTTGGGCCATTAGTCCTTTCTTACTTCTGAGAAGATTTAAGGATTGTCATGAGTTGTTAATTGTCTAAGCTATTAATCTTTGATTTTTCTCTATTTTAACACAGAGTCAAGCATCTCATCTTGGTGGACCCCTGGGGTTTCCCCCTCCGACCTACCGACCCCAGTGAAATCCGGGCGCCTCCAACCTGGGTTAAGGCCCTTGTCTCTGTCCTGGGGCGTTCCAATCCTTTAGCTGTCTTGAGAGTGGCTGGACCCTGGGGTGAGTCCCTCTAAAAATAAAAGATCTCTATCTTTCTAAATGCATCCCATCCCATTTTGGAAGCCCTGTGCCTCCTCAGGAGTTTATTATCAAAAAGTAAAGGAGTAAACCTGAACATTCAATAGCATCATCTTCTTTTATTGTTGAGCTAAATCTGCTATCTCTTATCTGAGGTCTGAGTTCTGGGGCCTCTATCTTCACCTGCAAGAAATAGAGAAAGCAGAATGAGCTGTGCAGCTAAGGAGAACACTGAATTTCTAATAGGATCACTTCCCAAGGAAGTAACCTCATAGGCCATCTAGTCCAACCCTCTTGTTTCACAAATGAGGAAATAAAAATCTAGAGAAATTAAATAACTTGCCCCAGCTCACACAAGGGTCACAACAGGGCTGGCATTTAACCCTACAAAAGAAAACAATGAATATTTTCTGCATTCTTAAGCAAGTTGCCATTCACCTTCCAACAACTCTTTTGCTGGGTATCCACTTTCAACAAATAAAAAGTAAATTATCCTCTGTGTTAATGGATAAACAAATAAATTGTGTCTCCCAGATTTCTCCAGAGCTAGAGACTAAGTAAACCCATTATTTCATGGATATGGGAAAATCCAGATGAGGAAACTTCCTCCACAAGTGCAGCTTCTCAGCAATGTAGAGTTCTTTTTAAGTGTTACCTAGAACACAAATTTTAATTGCTAACCATGGGTTACATGGAGCTCCAAGTGTAGTTTGAATCAATCCAAAATATAATTGGGAATAATGTAGCAAAATAAACAAAAACACAGTTCTTAGAATCAGCCGGAGTCAGAATAAGCAAAAGTCTTTATTTTTGATCCTTTGGGGTTGCTCTCAGGGGATTAGATATAGGAATCTCTATACCTCCTTCCTCTCTCTCTACCGCCAAAGAATGAATCTCCTCCTCCTACTCCACCCACTGATCTCACTTCCCCTTCTTTGTCCACACCCACCAATCAAGCCAGCACAGAATAGTTAAGTAGGGTCATCCTCCAAACATGTTAATAGAGAATTGTCCAATTGGTAATTAACCTCAAGTGCTAGGTTACCTTGCCAAATGCGCAGTTGTAGCCCTTTACACACAGTAATATAGATGGTATTACATTTTAAAAACTAAGTCAATATGTAGCCTGTAGGGATTCTTATGTATGAATTAGTGGTCTCTGTTTCTATTTAAATTTGACAACACTGACTCAGGGTCACACAGGCAGGACTTGAATACAGACCGAGAGGCTAGCTCTCTATTTGCTAAGCTTAACTACCTCCAAGAAGAACAAAATAGTTCTGGATCCCATTAAAAGGTAGCTCAGAGAACTCAAAGAAAACTGAGGTAAGAATTGCAAAAGACAGATGGAAAATTTGAATGGGTAGATAGAGACTTGAATCATTCTGGTGGTCCTTAGTATGTCTGAAGTGTATAACTGAGGAAATCTCTACTAAATTGTATATTAGCAAAACAAGCATAATAAATGGGTCAGTGGATTCCCCAGTCAATCCAAAGACCTTGAATACAGAGTAAGATAGATTGTTGTGTATTAAAAGCAATTAATCAAATAAGACTAAATAAAACATACAAGAGAGAATACAAAATTAGGACATCTGATTTCTAAATGGAAGAAAGGCTAGAGATTTTCAAATTGGAAGGGATAGAGCTAATAGGTGTAGTTCCCTAAAGTCAGAAAAAGAGTGTCCCATTCCCTCGAAGTGGCTGGGTTTCTGATCAACATAACTTAGATCCTTAGTTAAGGGTCTTTGAACAACCGGCAAGAGGTAATCCAGCCTCTTCTCCATGCAGTCAGGTTCAAACAGGACAATCAAGTTTTCTTAAAATTTCCATAATTCAGTACCATCTTCTCACAAGCAGAAGTTGGGACTAGATCCATAATTGAATAAAAAGAGAACTCTGCTAGATCAGGAATTGAGTCATAAGATGGAATCAGTGTAATTTGTTAAATTCCCACAGAAGCAAGCTCCTTTTCTTCCTTTCTTAGCTTCCCACACTTTTTAACTCTTCAGTGTTTAGCCAAGGATAAAATTAAGCATGAGGGATATTCTATTGAAGATGATAGGTGACTGATTTGGAAGATGACAAGTGAAAGGTCCTTGAGCTGCTTTTGATCACCAATTTTCATTTGAAGAGGGGAGAAAAAGCAATAGGATTACAGAGTCATAGGAGGGGAAAAAGAGAGAATGAGAATTAAACAGGGAAAGAGGAGAAACTGATAAGAAGTTGACTGTTGGGTCTAATTTGTGCAATTTGGGCAATCCAGTCATTTTTATCCTCAGTATAAAAAATAAAAGCAGCAAAATCTGGTAAAAATAGGTCAGTGGACCTGAGAGGAAATTCCTGGCTTAACTTTTATCCTTATGGTGGATTGTAAAGAGTTCTGAATTTGGTGGTGTCATAGGACCTGGGTTCAAACCTCCCACCTGCATGACCTTACTAAATAAGACATCAGGACTCTAGGCCAATAGTTCTCAAAATGTGGTTCAGGACTCCTGGGGATCCCAGAGGCCCTTTCAGTAACATTATCAAGATGTTTTTTAGAGTACTTTATAATGTATCCTGAGACCAAATGTTCAAGAATTATTGTTTTTCCAGGTCACTCTCTAAAACTCTAAGTTGCAGAATAAAGCATTTGTAGAGGGATTTTCCCCATCTAGGATTTCCCTCTATTTCTGAAATTAGGGATCCATGTTTTTATCCCTAGGGAAATCAGAGAGACACTGCTGCTTCCTTTATCTATTATCAAGAAAGATAATTACTTTTTTATTTCTTCTAAGTGAAAAGATACCAGGAGTGGGAAGAGCTGCTGGGAAGTAGAGTATCTTCTTACTGTGTGATTTGGATGTACCAGATACTTGGTTTTCAGTTCTTTGTACAAAGGAGGGAATTGGTCTAGATAATCATTCCTGGGACTCTTATTTTGAAAGCAATTTCAGAGATCCCAAGACTCAGTGGATAGTGAAGTCACCTAGTCTCATGCCTTGCTTCAGATAAATAAAATATTAAGCCAAGTATATGGAAAACAGGCAAGAGTTATACATGGGAAAAGAAGAGTAATGTGTCATGTAATATTGAGAAATACTTTATTTTCAAGCATGGAATGTTTAGAGACTTGAAAATTTTGAAAAGAAAAATCTCCTGGTAACCTTGCATTTTTTGCAGAATACACTGTGTCTGCTCTGGTGATCTAGTTATGTGTATTCCATTTCTTTATTTGGCACTGATCAGACTCTTTGCCCCATCTCCTTTTTCCTAGGGCCTGGCCTAATACAACGATTCCGTCCTGATTTTAAACGGAAATTTGCTGATTTCTTTGATGATGACACAATATCAGAGTATATCTACCACTGTAATGCCCAGAATCCTAGGTGAGTCAACCTTGAGAACAATGAAGGGGGGAATGCAAAGAGTGTTAAATTAGAAGGCCCAAGCCCCAGCTCTGTCATATGATTTGTGAAGTGCTACCTGCTTCCTTATTTTTTCCCTATCAATTTTTTACATTTCCCTTTTCCTTTTCCTCTCTCCTCAAGAAAGATATCATGAAGACCAATGACAGCATTCTTTAAAAGATTCCCAAGTAATGGACTGAGAAGAAAAGATGTTACAAAGTGACAGAGCTTATTTATTTTGGGACATATTTTATAAAATAACTCTACTAGGTCGCTTGCCTATACAGAAGAAAGAGCTGGCTCTTTCCTCAGCAAGCCAGAATTTGGTAGTATGTTTGATTTATAACATGCAATCAGTACCTTATACTGAAACTAGAATGAGAAGGGCCTTTCATAACCTTGTGGAAAATTTGATGAGCCTTACAGGAGAATCCTGGAAGATTCCAAGGGGGTTGATATAAACCATGGAATCTTAGGGCTTAAAGTTGACATCTTGTCGACTCTCTCACACATACAACATAGACTCAACTGAATTGGAATAGCTCAATCAATAGAAGAGCAAGAGACTATTCCACAGGAAAAAAATAGGGCTTCATACACCCAGCTTTCCCCAAAATCCTGCTTTGGATTTCACTCATCAGACCCCACTCCTATCAACCCTTTCTCTGACCATGCCCAGCTAGCTACCCTCCCAAATCCCAATGGAGAAAGGAAAAGATGTTTTGTTTTGGATGAGGAACTGTCATGAAAAACTACTCCAGCACTATAAAAATCCTCCTCTGTCTCCCAAATTGTTATTATTCTACTATACTAAGTCCCTTATCAAGGTTACAAATACTTTCCCTGTTCCCAGGAGAACATGTGATTAAGACAAGAATAGTAACTCACTCCATGTAATAACTAGTTCTTGAAAGTATCAGATAGACTGCTGAGAGAGCTCTTGCTTATATGACAAAGATAGTAAGTAACTCCATGTAATAACCAGTTCCCGAGGATATCAGAATATTTATTGCTTCTCCTCCATTAAAGGGATGATAAAGTCCTATAAGGGGGACTAGGGATAAAACCCACATATATAGAGGCTGGGGGGGGGTTGTTAGCAACTGGACAACCACTAAGCTTTCTTGACACTTTGATGGCCTAGGATCCTATGTCTTGGCAACACAGATTCAAGTTAGCTTCCAGAAATCCAACCTCAGTTACATGAGATGATTTACCAGTTAGCCCTTTTGAGAAGACATTCAGGTGGCAAAATAAATTTGATACTTTTTACTTAGTACCAATTACTACTCAAATTGGGTAAGTGGCTTTTTTTTTAATATTAAGATTTCACCTCTCAGTAAGCTCTCCCAATATTTTACTGCCAGGAAGTCCATTATTGTGTCCAAAATAATCTCTCATAACAAAGAACCTTAATAATTTAATTATTTCCACATATTTGAGTGCTCATTATGGGGAAGGAACCATGCCAGATATCATAAAGGATACAAAGATGTTCTAGGCAGACTTCTCTAGTTCTTGGCCTCTAATGACTGATAATCCATAATTAGTCCATAATTTTTTGTGCTTGGCAGATGAAGATCGGGGTCTCTAAACTATTTTAAACCTGTCTTTCTATTGCCAGTGGTGAAACAGCATTCAAGGCTATGATGGAGTCCTTTGGCTGGGCCCGGCGCCCCATGCTAGAGCGAATCCATCTAATTCGGAAAGATGTGCCTATCACCATGATTTATGGAGCTAATACCTGGATAGACACCAGTACTGGAGAGAAAGTAAAACTTAGGAGGCCAGGCTCCTATGTCCGAGATGTGGTAAGTTAGGGGGGAATGGGGAATGACATGAGAGGTGAAAAAATACTTTTGGCTGAAGATGTGGTAAGTTAGGGGAAATGGGGAATGACAATGAAAGGTGAAAAAATAATTTAGGCTAAAACTCAGCACTTCTATGACTAAGTGGAGAACATGTGAAGTAAAAGAGTAAAATGACTTAGCTGGGGAAAGACAAGAGGATAAGGGGGTTGGCCTGACAACATTTCTTGGCCCCAGAGTAAAGAATTTAGTCAGTCAACAAGCTTTTATTGAATGCCGGCTATTAAATGCTGGAGGAGACAAAATACAGCAACTATGTACAAACAAGATCTATACGGGGTATATGTAACAGGGGGGAGTGCATTGGCATTAAGGGAGGTTAGCAAAGGTTTGGGGTAGAAGTTAGGGCAGGAAACATGAGCAAAGTGAGGGACCCAAAGGGTCCAGACTTTTGAACTGCTAAATACATAGATGTGGCCAGAACAGTACCTGAATAATTTTCAATCACCACCATATTTATACCATCTGCCCAAGGCATTTAAATACTTCCCCAATGTTTCATACTGTAGTTTTTATCAAAGGTGATGATAGTGGTAGGGAGATGTTGGTGGCTGGCCACTGAAATTCTACCTTTTTTTTCCCCTCTCCTTTAATGGGATAATACTCACTTGGGCTCAAGAGTGCCAGCTCTAAGGTTAGAGGGTGAGGGCAAAGGTGGGATTAATATGGGTTTGATAATGGAATTTGGGCTATATATGATGGCTGAGGTTCCAGCAGCTCCCACTCGAGCACTCAGTTCTTGCAAGCAATGTAATTTGAGGAATGGTGAATTGAAAGTAGAAAGAATTTTAGAAGAACTTTTTAATCTCTGGGAAGATTTCCCCTATCATCCTACTCCTGAGTATTTTTCCTTCCTCCTGTAGGAGATCGAGGGTGCCTCACACCATGTCTATGCAGACCAACCACACATCTTCAATTCTGTGGTGGAAGAGATCTGTGAATCTGTGGACTGAACCTCCATCCTCAGGAAGGAAGAGCATAGAAACCCAGCCCTCATCTCCCTCTCTGCTTCCCTCTCTCCTTCCCTTCACCAACTAATACCTTGTCTAGGCAGAGTCATATTCTTCATAGGGGTGGGGCAGGACAATAGTGATGGAACAGCCCCTCCTGTCCACATCCTGGAGATGAGAGGCAGTAGTGGCCTGGAGCTTCCCCCCTAGGGATTTCCATAAAGGATCATAGATCCCATCCCATTTTCTCATGCCAAAGTGTTAAACAATGAGTTGATTTTAAGTATTGTATAAACCCATAGATTTCTTCATGTATTTTACTCTTCCTATCCATAATGTGCCAAAGGGTAGGGGGTCACCTCTCCTCATGTAGAAAAACTATGACTATCAGACCTTTCCTAGGTTTTCCTAGGAAGATTGGGGATTTCCCATGACTAGGAATTTCCTATTCCTGGGAATAGGCCCTCCTTATATTTTCCAACTTTTTTGCTCTGGGCAGACCCTTTAGCTTAGACCCAGATAGCTCAGGCCCTTTTTCATTGCATTGAACCTATCCTGAGACCTGAAATCCTTATTCCTTTGGGTTTCTTAGAGCTTGGAGAGACCTTAGAGATCATCTGTTTCACTCTCTTTCTCTTACACAGCATGGAGGCCTAAATAAGTGATTTATCTAAGGGTTTAAGGTTAGTAAGCTAGGACTACATTTCAGGTCTCCTCTATATGACAGTGCATCTCCACATTTTGTATTCTTGGAGAATGAAGCTGGCCCAGCTGCCACATATGTATCTGGTTATTAAGTCCGGAGGTGTTGGCCCATTGGTGTCTCAATGTTCCGTTCCCACCTATGATGGGTGGCCGTCCCCCCTCCTGGTTCCAGCTCAGCTTGGGCTGGCATTAAACCATAGACTAAGGCTAGTGTTACACTGCCCCCTCCTGACTATTCACTGGAAGGCCTCTGAGTCTCCCTCTGTGCCTTGGGCATTGAAGCCCCTCGTGGATTAAGTGATCCCTGGTGGGGAAATGAAGGCAATGACCTTACCCCCTCCTCCTTTGCTGGAATCCCTAGTATTAACAAAATCTTGCCACCAGCTATCAGCCCCAACCCAAAGCCACTGGCCCTATTAGGGAACCTCACGCCAACTTGTCCTCAGTGCAGAGATTGCTCTCGATCTCAGCCCTTTGTCAGTGTTGCCAGATTTGTCGTGCTACTGGTCTATCAACTTCCTGTGCCTCAGTGGGGCACTGCTAGATAATGTCAATGAAACTAGCAACCTAGTGCAGAGCATCTTCCATCTACCCTTCTTTACTTATTTTTTTAAATCAGTTACTTCAACAGTATTTGTACCAGCCCATTCACCATGGGACCCTTTTCTATATTAATAAAGAAATGAAGAAAATGCTTAAAATTGTTGGTAATCAGTATTTTGTCCAGGGCTCTGGGGATAGTATCAAACACAGATTGTTGTCGTTCAGTGACATCTAACCTTTTTTTACCCCGTGGACCATAGAACACCAACACTGTCCATGAAATTGTCTTGGCAAAGACACTGAAGTGATTTGCCATCTCCTCCTTCAGTGGATTAAGGCAAACAGGATAAGTGACTTGCCCAGGGTAACGCAGCTAGTGACTGGGATCAAATTTGAACTCAGGACTTCCTGACTCCAGGTCCAGCATTCTATCCACTGACCCACTTAGCTCATTAAACAAAAAACAATCAAATAAAATAATGGAATTGAAGAGCTGGATGGAACTTTGTGCTATGATTTTACAGAGAAAGAGGAAATGAGCTATGCCATGAGTTCAAAAAAAGACTGCACTAGGTGATTATCCTGTTCTTATAGACCCTGATTGCAAACTGAAACACTGTTCTCTGCCAACTCTCATGGCACATTCCCTGGTTATGTAGTCTTGTGATGTAAGTTCTACTCTTCTAAAGACCACTTTGTGGAACCAGAAAGATTTTGAGGCCTCCCAATAGGATCCTACAGAGAAGAGGGAAATGTTTAATTTCCTCCTCTTAAGGAAACAGGATCTAGGATTGAGGGTAACTTCAAGTTATGCTAAAGGAGTTCATGGGGAGAAATGCGTCCCGTTGTCTCCAGAGTTATATGCCGTTTTGGCTCTTGCTACTGCCTTCCCGTGGGAGTTACTTGCCACAGGTACTACCTGGGGACAGCTCCCAGAAGAGTCATTTACTTTGTACCGATACCCAAATGTTTGATCCTCAACAGAGTTCATCTTTCTGAATTAAAAGCCTGCTCATAGGGGCAGCTAGGTGGTGCAGTGGATAGAGTGCCTGACCTGGAGTCAGGACGACTCGTCTTCCTGAATTCAAATCTAGCCTTGGACAACTGACTAGCTGTGTGATCCTGTCTCTGTAAAATGAGCTGAAGAAGGAAATGGCAAACCAGCTCTGTATCTTTGCCAAGAAAACCCCAAATGGGGTTATAAAGAGTCAAACACAACTATAACAATGGAACAACAAGGATGAATGACTTGTTGAAAGATTAATGGCCAAAATAGCTACTCTGAAGGAGTTCCCAGGGCTAGTCACAGAGTTTAGTAATTGAACTTGACATCTTTAAAGGTATAGATAGAAACTGAGTTTCCAATGATTTGCAGGGGTATCTACCATAATATTCCTGCCTGAGGTGGTCACCAATTGTATACTATAGTTGTAAGCTTTATTCCCAACTAAAGGGAAAAAAGCAAAAGATTTGAAGAATACCTTCTAATTCTTCAATGAAGAGGTCCATGAAAAAGACAGAAGAAATAATCCTAGAAGGAAACCAGAAAGAAGTATTCTAAGGAGCCCAAGAATAATCAGACTCAGTGTTGGAGAGGTGAAAAATATGCCAAAGGACAAGGAGAGTTTTCTATAGCAGTGTAGCTGTAAGTCTGAGTTCACGAAAGATGGTCCAGATTTCTAAAGGCTTCATATTCTATGTGCCAGAAAACAGTAAAGGAAATTAAAGATGCCACCAAAGGAGATGCTTTTCTGTTATTTACAGCAAGAGGCAGACATACTGATGGGGGATACATAAATATTCCCAACTTGTTTAATCTATCATTGTGCTCTCTTTTTGGAGTGTAGAATGGACACATGATAAGAGAGCTGACCAATACTTATGAGATTTACCTTCTTCTAAATCTTAAGTAGCAAAATGAAGGACTTTAAGACAAGGATGTCTATCTTATTTTCTATTTGAAGATCATGACTTTGGAATAGAAAGGAGAAGGAAAGTAGAAAACTGGTTATAGAGTTAGTAGCCAGGGGCAGCTAGATGGCACAGCAGGTACAGCACTGGCCGTGGAGTCAGGAGGACCTGAGTTCAAATGTGGCCTCAGACACTTTATACTTTTTAGTTGTGTACAAGTCACTTAACCCCAATTTCCTTTAAAAAAAAAATAATAAGACGAAGAGATTAAATTAGTAGCCCCCCCCCCCCAAAAAAAGGCAAAACCAAGGTTTGGCTTTCTGGCCTATGGTTTATTATATTATTGACAAAAATAATAAGCATTCATTAAATATCCACTAGGCTCTATAATAGGTTAATAGGTGCTGGAGAACAATCCTTACATTGTCTTGAATTATAACTCTTAACAAAGGAATATAACAAAGCCAAAGACATTGAGAAGAATATGTTTGGCAGCAGTGTCACTAACTTGATCAAAACTATTTTAGGGAAGGATTAAAAATGCCCAGATAAAAAGCTGTTCAGTTGTTTTCAGTCACCATCTGACTCCTCATGACCCTACTTGAATTTTGTTCGTTTGGGGGGGGGGGGGGGGTTTGAATAACTTGGTGGTTGGTTGTTTTTTTGGTAGAGATATTGGAGTGATTTGCTATTGCTTTCTCCAATTCATTTTACAGATGAGGAAACTGAGGCAAACAGAGCTAAATGATTTACCTAGGATCATACAGCTAGTAAGTGTCTGCAGGTGGATTTGAACTGTGGAAGATGAGTCTTTCTAACTTCAGGCTGTGCTATCTAGCTTCCCCAAATAAACTATACAAAACTATATAACTTGGAGGATGACAAGTACAACTTAACACAAGAAAAAGAGATACTCAGAAGAGAAAAAGATCAGGGGAAAAATACATTTGACTGAAGATGTCACTATATCAATGTATAGAGTATGGGTAATAAAGGGAAAACATTTTCTAAAATAAAGATGTCAATATAATCCCATAGGTATCACTAAGACTTGATAGAAAGACTGACTGCAATATAGTCAAAGGAAGAAGTTTAAAGGAAACAAATATAATGGAAGGAATTGAGGATTACCATTCTGTCACATCTGTAGAGGTAGCACATCTCTTCCACGGCATCCAGGACCACTGGACCCAGATGGCTCTGGGGGAGAAGGTAAAGCAGGTGACCTTGCACAGCCCTCCCTTACTTAAATCCAACTCACTTTCATGTTATAGCATCGGCTTCCTGAGGTCATGATTCTCTTTGAGAATGAAGGACAAACAAAAGCAACAGTGCATAGAACATTACTTGGAGTCAGGAAGATCTTATTTCAAATCAATTTCAAATTGATTTTCAAATCAATCACTAACAGCATTATACTGAGAAAGTCATTTAGTCTTCTGTGTCTCAATTTTCTCGTCTATGAAATGGCAATGATAATAATAGTATCCCTTCTCTCAGGGTGTTTTGTAAGAATTGAATAATACATGCAAAGTGCTTTGCAATCCAGGAGTACTATAAACACTAGCTATTGTTATTAGAATCACCTGATCATTGAAGTATGGTAAAAAGAAAAAAAACTGAAGTGATAAAATTGTAGATATATACCATAGCATAACATTATCAAATAAGGTGGAAGCTATAAATGATACTTTCAGAATATTGATTATAAGATTATCAAAGGGTAATATAATTATGAGGGACCCTTCAACCATCCAGACATCTGCAAAAGTCCCAATTTACTTGTAATAAATCATCTCTTAAAAGCATGCCTTTCTATTTCATTTCCCATAAATTTGAGGAAGCAGTAAAAGGCATTATTACTTTAGATTCAATTTTGTCCTACAGAAACAACTGATGGTGATGTTGACATAACAACCAACTACATTGGGAGAAAGTGACCAGAGCATCAGAGAGTTTACAAAACTGAAGGAAAGAAATCTGGGATAGTCAGACATATATGCTAGACTTGAGGAAAGCATATTTAAAATGATTTATGGGGAAAAAAACACAGTCCTATGACTAGGCACTGCAAAAAGAAAGAAACTCAAAAAGTACAGGAAGCTCTAAGAAATGAAATATAATCACAAGTAGTTCAGGTGAGAAACAAAAGAAGATCAGAGCCAAAGAAACATGTGGAAGAAACTTGTCAAGATGTTGGAGTAGGAAGAAGAAATACAGCCTAACTCCCCTGCTAATACACAATTCATTCCCTGACTCTAATGTGACACATCCTCTAGTCACAAAGGCATAATTGTCACTCTAATCTTGTTCCTTAGAAAGGGGGGAACTTCAGGATCAGTTTGAGGAACAGGACTTCTAATACTGATCTCCAAAGGAGAGAATATCAAGGATAGACTTTGATATAAAGAAGAGGTCTTCAGTCTATCTGCTCTTGATCCTGAAGATGAAAGACCTAGAACCCGAGAAATCTTGTCATTAAACAAAGAAAAAACTTTTTTGACAAAAGAAAAAACACATTTCTGTTTAACACACACACCAAAAAGTAGGAATAAAAGAACTCTTTTAACAAAGTAAATAGTATATAACTAAATCCAAGAACCACCAATATATGTAATGGGGATAAACCAAGAGTCCTTTCCAATAAGATCAGGGGTAAAGCAAAGGTCCACTGTTATTATTTACATTTAACAGAGTCCTAAAAAATGCTTTTTATAGAAATCAGAAAAGAAAAAGAAATGAAAGAAAAAAGCATAAGTGAAGAAGAAACAAAATCCCCTTTTTTCTGAGGATAAGATAATGATTTAACTCTAGAGAGGCAACTAAAAATTAATTTAAAAAATAGCTTCAACAAAGTTGCATAATATAAAGTAAATCCACATAGATCATCAGTACTTCTGTATATTGCTAACAAAGCTCACAAGGAAGAAAAGGAAGAATTTCTCTTTAAAATAACTATAAAAAGTATAATACACTTGAAAATCTGCTTCCCCCAAATTTATAGGAGCTATATGAATACAATCATAAAATACTGCTTATAAAAATACAGACCAAAATAAGTGAAGTAACAATTGCTCCCAGACAGGCAAACCAATAAAATAAAAATTATGACCCTAAATTAATTTATGTATTCAGCAAAGGCAGGGAAGGGAATAAATATTTATGTAGCATCTATTACGCATTAAGCACTATGTTAAGGACTTCTTACAACATCTTGTATGATCTTCACAAGCCTAGGGAAGAGATGCTATTATCTCCATTTTACATTTGAAGGAAGTGAAACAAACCAAGGTTAAGTGGCTTGCCCAGGGTCACACAATTAATGAATGTGTGAAGACAAATAGTAACTCAGGACTTCTTGGTTCTGGATCCAGTGATGCTTCTATTGTAGTTTCAAAGGATTACTTTATAGAACTAGAAAAAAAAAAACCTAGAAATGTATCAGTATGAACAAAAAGTCAAGAATCTTAGGGAAGATAATGGGAGAAAAATGGAAAGGAAAGTATGTGGGATCAATGTGAGGCCTTTCTGGAGAACTGATTCCTGCCATAGTTTGGAGCTACAGTTCCAGGAAAAACCCCTTGCCTGTACCCTTGCTTAATCTCACACAAACTACTTTGTAATCTCTAGTCCCCCTGTTCTTGTACCCTGAAAGTGAAATAAGTCAGGGACAGTTGGAGCCCAAGATGTGATAAAGTTTTAGGATATTAAAAAACCCAATTCTGTTGCCATCCTTTGTCTCACTTCATTAGATTATGATAATGGAGACAACATTCTTTTTCTGCATAAATTGAATAAACTGCTTTCTGCTCTGGTTCTGAGATACATCTCTTTGAATTATTTTGGGTTAGTGGTTGCTGTCACATGCTGTTTTCTGGGGGCTCATCCAGGATTGTACTCTCTCAGTGGCAACTCTTGTCTCTCCCAAAAGTAGGCATCTGTCAGAGGAACAGCCCAAATATCCTTTGGACTTGACAGGGGAGAGCCCACTGTTGGAAAAGCAGGAGCCCAAAGAGTCAAACTCGCCAGAGCAGAAACCAGAAGAAGCTCCAACAGAATAAAAAGAGGAAAAACCTGGGCAGTGGTGAGAGAAATAGTTACACAAGGTATACAACATATACCCTGGTGTAAAAGCTGAAAGGAGCCCCTGAAAAGGGCAATGTCTAGTAAGCTGAGCTGAACTGGGGCCCTGGGATGGTTAAAGATAGTGATCCAGTGAAAGGGGAAGTGCCCAGTAAGTCCCTCAGATGATGAGGGAAGGAGGTGACCCCTCGTAATTGGTACTCAGTAATAAATCAAAGCGTGAACCTTAGATACAAATTGAAAATTGGGGTGAGTCCCCCAAGTGTAAGTTGGAGGACATACTATTTAGTACAAGTATGAATCCTCTGAAGATTAAATATGTCAAAAGTTAAATTCATGTGAAAGGAATTTAAAAGCAACATGTGGGTATGAATCTGTGTTTTATCTTCAATGTTTTCTCAGTCAACTGAATTACAAAGTAAAAGAAATGGCCATTTTGGGATTTAGAAGAGCTTATTTTGTGCATCCTGATGCAAAATAACCTGAATTTCTTTTAAACTTTCAAGCTTCTCTCTCTAGAGGGGACTGGGAATGACCAGGGCTGCTGAATGTGGGCTTAGGTCCAGTCCAGCTTCTCCAAAAAATGGTAGCCTTCCCCAATACCCCATGCTCTGGAGTCAGTCTTGGTTTCTCTCTATGTCCCCTAATCCCCAGAGTCCCAACTTCTCAGGGGACTTTGGATTCTGTAAAAGGGTGTGATCCATCTCCATGTGGCTTGGGGACACCAGGTCACAAGGAAGAGTACAAAATTTAGGGAGGGGATAGGAACCATTGCTATTTAGCTCCCAGGAGCTTGTGTCTCTATCTCAGGACTAAAATACTTTTATTGCCATTTCAAAGATTTTGGGCAGTCTAGGAAAATGGAGTTTTTGAGGAAAAGTTTTCTCCAAAAAATGTGACCTAAATTACTGTGTGTTTAAATAGCATATGATAGTATTACTTTCAAGTGATGCATTTGGGAATAAGATTTTAGAAATATATGTGTATTAATATTGTGGTATTGCTACTAGAAGTTTAAATTTGTATTTGACTTGATTTTACATTTAAAAATTGGTTCTCTGGTAACTTACCTAAAGAGATCACATATTAGTATCTCCTAAATAGATGAAATATGTTGCTTTCTAAATTGTATGTTGGGTAATTTTGTAAAAATTCTGAAATATGCTTTAAAATTTAGTCAGCTCGGCTGGGCATATGTATAAATTTTATGACATTTGGTCCAAAGTTATTTAGAAATTTTTTAAAAGTGGTTTAAAAACAAGGAACAAGAAATTAATTTGCAAACGCAATTGATAAGCTTGAATGAAACATTCAGTTAGAATTTCACAAGTTAAAGTATTGATTTTTAAAATAATTTTTTCTTCAATTGATGTGTATGTTGAAATTGGAAATGTAACTGTAAATCACATGAGATTCCTATCCATTTTTATGACAAGCTATGTTATCTCTCTATTTGGCTGTTATGACAATTGTGAAATTGCTAATTAAGTTATTTGCAGTAATATTGAAAGCTAAAATTGTTAAGCATTACTGATGTGATAGGGTGTTGCAGAGAGGAGTAGGATGTTTTGGGTGGCACCAGAAGATGTGCTTCCAGGACCAAAAATGGAGCAAGCACCAGGAATGGTAAATATGAAATAGAGTGAGAGAGCATAGAAAGGGGTTTTTAATAATTAATGATGGAAAGGAGATCCAGGAGAAAGGAAACACCCCATGAAATTGGGGTGTGCCCTAAGTCAACCAGGATAAATCCTGAAAGAGACCACTCCCAGTAGCCCAAATTTAAGTGATCTCATTCAGGTGGAAATCTGGGGCTGATGTTCTTAGCGAGTGGCTTAAAACTTCAAGTATTCTCTTTTCAACTGAAAGTCTAGGCCTGGGGGCATCGACAACAAAGAGGGATTCTCATTCAATTTTGAATGAAAGCTCTAGCCTCTGACTGCTATAAAATAGGACAATTCTGAACTCCAGATTTTTGCAGAAATCCAAATTAGGGGATTATGCTTTGCCGAGGGACCTCTGTTCTTGGCACAGCTGCCTGCCAGGACTCCTGACCTCTGTGAAGATACCCTCTTCTCAGTGGTAACTTTTATTTCCCTAACAGGACTCTAGCCACTGAAGAGTCTGTCTTCCTAGCAAAGCTGGCTTCTCAGTGCCAATAAAAATCCCTTTTGCCATTTAGACTTTTCAGGTTCACGAATTCTTTCATGTTGGACCTGCCCTGACCAGAGGAGATTCCTACCTCAATTCTCTACCACTAGTCCTGCATCAATATGGTGTTAACTGAATAATTGTTTTTATTTTTCAAGTCTGGGGTTGTTTTAAGGCAAAATCATTTGTGATGCTATTTCAAAGGTTCTACCACTTAGCAATGCAAGGAACTTCTAAAAGAAGTTTGTTAAATTTCTGGTTAACTGCAAATTCTCTGAAAGTGGTTATTTTAAAATCCATTCAGCAAATCATCTAATATTTATTAAGTGCATTGTGGTCACTTTTTAAAAATGAATATGATCTAGAGCTTTCTTCCTCTTGGCACATGGGATAGATAGTTTAGGATTTAAGACCTGGTTAATGAAACTTGTTATTGAGATTAGATTATAACTGTTATTGTTTTGCTATTATTTGAATGATTATTTATATGAATCATTAAGTTAGTAACTCACCATCCAAAAATTGAATTGGCTAAAGTGGGATTATTACTACATAATTGGTTATCCAACTATACCTTAAGACTGAGGCCTTGAAAGATGAGTTTTGATGCTATTATAATAATAATCCTCCTTTTTCCTCTTTTAGCAAATTTCTATAATCAGAGTAAGTAGTTAATAGAAGCCATGAGCACAGATTAAGCGTGTTATATTTTGCTGGGTTTGATCTGAAAATATGTAGTCACTATATCTTATAATTAAATAAATATTTGGCCTGCTCACCTATCTGTTGTTAAATGCATGTGTCTGTATGAAACAAGGTCCTTTAAGAACCTTATGTAAATATAAAAACAATTAATACAACTGTCTGTGGGACCTATTATTTTATTATTGAAACTGAAGCTAAAATATTTTTCATATGGTTTAGAGAAGAGGGTTTTAGTGTACTCAGGTTTTCTTAGAGGGATGTAACTTATGGAATGTTTTGTTAAATCAATGGGAAAATTTATAGAAATCTGAGTAGTTTTTAAATGCCTTCAGGCCAGTTTTTAATCCCTTCAAAGCCTACAACAGGCTATAGTTTCTTGTGAAATCTTTTTCATTGGTATCAGAGTAGGAGCCCAAGTGACTCCTCAAAGTGCCATTGAACTCCCTTCTCTTGAAACTTGTTCAGAGTTGTAGAGATACTTGCCTAAAAAAAAAATTATATATATATACTGGCAGAGGCTTTACACATATGCCTCATGCAGAAATTTGGGTTAATCTTTATCACTATCCTGCTTTTGATAGATAAATGAAACCTATTTATGAAGGATTCTGTGAATACCTCTGTTATTCTGATGGAATCCCCCCTTTCTGAAAATTGCTTTTAGGGTGTAATGTAAATGTAAAAAGGAGGTGATGGGGGTTGAGGTCCCTTTAAGATTCCTTTCTAATTGCCCAACTCATGGCTGACCTTGATTCACAAATCCTGGTCAAAGGCACCCTTTGAATATTGGGGCCCAGCCCCACTATCAGCTCATCCCTCACCTGATCTGAGTTAACTGAAAAGCCTGCCGAGAACTTAGGGGTACCGCCCATCATCTTTTGGGTATAAAAGAGGTGAGCTGGAGCCCTCTTTGTAGGAGCCCTCCCAGCCAACATATGGTATCCTACCAACCATGTAAGGGTTCCTGCCCGCCCAGCAGCCACCTCTGGCCCTGGCATCTTTCTAACTGAGCTTTTAACTGAGCTTTATTTCCAATTTCTACAATCTAGGTTTTTGGGACACTGCGCCTCATGGGATTATCTTACTATCTATGTGCAGAGAAATGGGGTTTCCCCTTTCCTTTCCCTCATTAGTGATACCTAACTTTTTACAGAATCTTCAGGGAAAAATATATGAATTTGCTCTTTGTACTTGCTCTCTCTCTAGTTCTCTTAGGTTTGTTTTCCTCTAGGCTTTGAGCAATTCACCTTCAAATGACCAGCACAAGACAGCTGTATTGACCAGTTTCAGGGGTTTGACTCAATCCACCGACTCTTCAATCAGCTTTAACCCCTTCAAATGGGACCCTGTAAGATAACTCAGTTCAAAGTCCATTCTCAGTACGAAGTAGTTTCAGAAGTTGAGATCATCACCCCCTACTCTAAAAACTTTGGGTCCCATTTGTTTGAGAAGGAACTGGAACTGGTTGGTGAGTAGACCCCAAGCTACCCAGTATCTGAGTGGGTTTCCTGTAAAGAGTCCATCAATCCTGTGAAGGGGGGAGGTTAATGCTATCCTCTGCTGCTTAAGATGGGGACATCAGGTTAAGATTTGGGTTAATATTACTAGGAAAGGATATCATATAAACAATTCAGTTTGATGCTTGTCAAATTGTAGAATTGTAGAGGCTTGACCAGCCTTGACAAGTAGGTACAATTGTGGCCTGATAGGTCTTTATGGAATTGCCTGTCCAATTTGTAATGAAGTTTGATTTGCTACTAGGGCTAGACATTTAAAAAATTCAGATCAAAGAGTAAGTTGGTTATTTGTAATAGGTATACATATCTTAGGAAGATTTAGAATCAAGTTAAGGATATAATATAGATACCAATAACTTTACAATTGGTAAAGTAAAAATTAGTTTAAAAAAAAGAGCCTGAACAAAAAGCAATTTCTATGTCTGTGCTACAGGTTACCCCATGTCCAGATAATACCATTCCCTTTGGATATAGAAAACCATGAGAGTGAATTCTTCCTGTTCCCAAAATAACATTCCTGGGGGAAATTGCAATACTTTATACCAGTCCTTTATCTCTAGAAAATAATCAGCTTGCTTCTTGTGGCAGGGTGAAAGATTCCAAAATCTAGAGACTGTAGAAACATGTACCCAAGTCTGGAATGTAACAAAGGGTAGCTCTGGCAATTTATTGGATGAGCATTCCCTCCCCAAGCAAATCTTGGGTGGAGGTAACACTCTCAAACTTGTTTTGCCTGGGGAATTGAGTGGCACTTGTGCACCGATCCAATCAGCTATTCCTTTTATGTGGGCATTAGATGAAATAAGAAAGACTAAATCAGGAAGAATTAAGTCAGAGATAGCCCTGATGAATTCAGGGCTAGAAATCTAGTTCTGGATTTGGGTCATTTCTACTCTGGTGAGTAAATATTATTGGATAAGTTACACCAGAGAAGCAGTGAATAGAATAGCAGGTTAAATGCCATTAGCAGAATGGCAGGGGAAAATAGAATGACTCTAGAAAGGTTAATGGGAGGAAGAGGAGGAACATGTATTACAATTGGAAATTTCTCTCCTAGTACAGGCTTATTAGAAGAATTAGCTAAAAATTCAGGGATTAACTATCCATCCTGTGTAAGGAGAGTTGTGCAGAGGTTAATAGTCTTTTATGAAGTGGGATGTAAAAAATTATTAGCCAAATGTGAGGGATTAGAAAAGGATGTGGAAATCAATTTTTTTTCTCTTTTTTTTAAAATTAATTTTATAATTATAATTTTTTTTGACAGTACATATGCATGGGTAATTTTTTTTTTTTTACAACATTATCCCTTGTATTTTCACTTTTCCAAATTTTCCCCTCCTTCCCTCTACTCCCTCCCCTAGATGATAGGCAATCCCATACATGTAAAATATGTTACAGTAAACCAAATTACTAAAAAGAAAAAAGTGGAATTGTGAAGAATAGATGGGTATTGGTTTTTTTGTTTTGTTTGTCTGTTTTTTTCCACAGCTGTGAAAATTGAATTAGAGAGATAAAACTTGAATTGGAAGGTTGAAGCTCACAAGGACATCGAGGAATAACGAGGGGTGGAATTTACCTTCTTGAAAAAGAATGTAAGCTCCTTGGAGCAGGAACTGGCTATATAATGAAAAATGGAGATTAATGTCCTATAACTTCTGTAATAGCCAATTAATGAGTATTAAAGGGTGGGAGCCCATAAATCAGGAAGATAGGGAAAGTCCTGAAGATGAGATAGATACAGGAGCTGAAAAATTGTGTCTGGATTAGTGTGAGAAGTCCTCAAATGGTCAAAAAGAGGAGGCATTATGTGGGATCAATGTGAGGCCTTCTCAGAGAACTGACCCTTACTAAAGTTTGGGGCTGCAATCCCAGGAAAACCCCATCTTGCCTGTACCCTTGCTTAATTTAGTACAAAATAGCTTTATAATCAATCTATAGTCCCCCTGTCCTTGAACCCTGAGGGTGGAGTAAGTCAGGGACAGCTGGGACCTAAGATGTGATAAAATTTTAGGGTATAAAAAAATCTATTCTGTTGCCTGTCCTTTGCCTCACTCCATTAAACTATACTAAAGGAGGCAATGCCCTTTTTCTGCAGAAACTGAATAAACTGCTTTCTACTCTGGATCTGAGAAACATCTGTTTGAATTATTTTGGGTTAGTGATCACTGTTCCACACAAAAGATCCTAGCAGTATTAGATCTCATACAATATTACAAAAGAGAAATCATCAAAGCAATTTGGTACTAGCTATTTAATCAGTGGAACAGATTAAGTATACAACAAAAAAGAAGACAAAAAATTTATAATCTAGTATTTGCTAGAACCAAAGACATAAGCTACTTAAGTAAGTACTCACTCTGATAAAACCTTCCATGAAAACTGAATAGCAATCAAGAAATGTGGTTTAGACTCATTATATATATATATAAATATATATATCAAGGTAAATTCCAAATTAGTATATGACCTTGATATAAAAGGTCATATCATAAACAAATTAGAAGAACAAAGAAGAAATCATCTTTCTGGTCCTTAAGCAGGATGATAATTCATGACCAAACAAAGGATAGAAGATCACAAGAATAAAACAAATAATTTTGATTATATAAAAAGGTTTCATGTAGCTCTTATAGCATTCCTTTTTGTAGTGGAAAATAAATGGAACCTAAGGAGATATATGTATGCATATATACATTAGAATATTATTGTGCTGTTAGAAATGAAGAGACAATTTCAGAGAAACTTGGGAAGATTGATATTAACTGATGCAAAGTAAAATCAGAAAAACCAGCAGAATAATTTATGACATTAATATTGTGTCAAGGCAGACAGTCCTTTAAGGATTAATTTTGATCAATGCAATGATCAAACATTATTCCAGAGGGCTGACAAAAAATGTTGCCCACCTCATGACAAAAATGTCACAGACTGACCCACACTTAACACCATATACCAAGATAAGATCAAAATGGGTCCATGATTTAGGCATAAAGAGGGAGATCATAAATAGATTAGAGGAACAGAGGATAGTCTACCTCTCAGACCTGTGGAGGAGGAAGGAATTTATGACTAGAGAAGAACTAGAGATCATTATCGATCACAAAATAGAAGATTTTGATTACATCAAACTAAAAAGTTTCTGTACAAACAATACTAATGCAAACAAGATTAGAAGGGAAGTAACAAATTGGGAAAATATTTTTATAGTTAAAGGTTCTGATAAAGGTCTCAAAGGTCCAAAATATATAGAGAATTGATCCTAATTTATAAGAAATCAAACCATTCTCCAATTGATAAATGATCAAAGGATATGAACAGAAAATTCTCAGATAATGAAATTGAAACTATATCCACTCATATGAAAGAGTGTTCCAAATCACTACTGATCAGAGAAATGCAAATTAAGACAACTCTGAGATACCACTACACACCTGTCAGATTGGCTAAGATGACAGGAACAAATAATGATGAATGTTGGAGGGGATGTAGGAAAACTGGGACACTGATGCATTGTTGGTGGAGTTGTGAAAGAATCCAGCCATTCTGGAGAGCAATCTGGAATTATGCCCAAAAAGTTATCAAACTGTGCATACCCTTTGACCCAGCAGTGCTACTACTGGGCTTATATCCCAAAGAAATACTAAAGAAGGGAAAGGGACCTGTATGTGCCAAAATGTTTGTGGCAGCCCTTTTTATAGTGGCTAGAAACTGGAAGATGAATGGATGTCCATCAGTTGGAGAATGGTTGGGTAAATTATGGTATATGAAGGCTATGGAATATTATTGCTCTGTAAGAAATGACCAGCAGGAGGAATACAGAAAGGTTTGGAGAGACTTGCATGAACTGATGCTGAGTGAAATAAACAGAAACAGAAGATCGCTGTACACTTCAGTAACAATACTGTATGAAGATGTATTCTGATGGAAGTGGAAATCTTCAACATAAAGAAGATCCAACTCACTTCCAGCTGATCAATGATGGACAGAAATAACTACACCCAGAGAAGGAACACTGGGAAGTGAATGTAAATTGTTAGCACTACTGTCTATCTACCCAGATTACTTATACCTTCGGAATCCAGTACTTAACATGCAACAAGAAAATTGGATTTACACACATATATTGTATCTAGATTATACTGTAACACATGTAAAATGTATGGGATTGCCTGTCATCTAGGGGAGGGAGTAAAGGGAGGGAGGGAAGGGAAAATTTGGAAAAATGAATACAAGGGATAATGTTATAAAAAAATTACTCATGCATATATACTGTCAAAAATGTATAATTATAAAATTAATAAAAAATGTCACAGACTAAAATGCACAATGAAATATACATTTTGTGACATGGCCAATGTAGACTTTTTTTTTTTACTTGACTATGTTTATTATAAGAGGTTTTTTTATAAATTTTTTACTTAGGGGTGAGGATGAATAGAAAAAATGTTTGATCATCAAAAAAGAAATTGGGAAGAGTTATATGAACTGATGCAAAGTAAGCAGATTTAGGGGGACAACTTATAAAATAACAACATTGTAAGAGGGCAGTAAAGTGACACAGTGGTCAGAGCACTAGGCCTGAAAGAAGACTCTATCTGAATTCAAATGTGGCCTTAGATATTTACTATCTACATGACTTTGGGCAAGTTATTTAATGGTATTTGCCTCAGTTTCCTCATTTGTAAAATGATTTTTAAAAGGAAATGACAAACCTCTCCAGCATCTTTTTCAAAAGAACTCCAAAATGCAAAGTTGGACATTTCTTTCTTCCCTATCAGACTGGAGTCTCCTTGAGGCCAGAGACTGTCTTTTGCCTCTTTTTGTCCTCAGCACTTAGCACATAATAAATACAAAAATGTTTATTGACTATGTTCTATTGTCTTGGGCCCTTTTTACTCACAGTCCACTCTGATAAGCTAATTAGATGCCTGATCCTGGAGCAGAAGTGACAGAAAAGCATCTCTCTTTATGGTATTTATTCCTCTACTAACTTGTATTGGAACATTTCTGGATCTACAATAAATTTTTATAATGATTGGTATATTTCTGATTTACTTATCACTCTAGCCTTAGTGCCTGAACTAAGATTTTATACTAGGGATTGGTTCTTCCTTCTCCTGCACTGTTAGGTAGAGAGATTGTCTCTGCTTATTGTTGACCTAAGTCTTCTAATTTTCCCTCCATCTTGTATAGTTATTCTCCCCCTACCCTAGACCTTTGAAGTTCAGATTTCTGGGTCTTAAGGCCTTCTCAGGATAAATCTCAGGACAGATTAGTAGAGGCCTGGACTGGCTTTGTCCAAACCTGCCAAACATTGGTGTCTATCAGGGGGTTTCCACAGGGACAACTCATAGGGGCTCCCAAAATGCTGACTACTAAATCTTTAATATGAACCTTTATTTCCAAGAAATCAGCATCTATAAATCAAGGCTTGATTTGTGTTGTCAGAACTTAAAAGTGATGGAGAAAATGTTCATGATGCAAATTTATCTTAAAAGTGTGTCATGAGCCCCAGAGCATTGGTGGTGAAACATTCATCACCACATACCTCTCTGATGCTCTTTATGGTTTTCAAGGTCCCAGCTCCTGGGTCCTGACCACGCTGGGGCTTTCGACTGGAGCCTTCCATTTTTGTTTCCTCCAATACAGTCCTTCAGACTACATGTGTTTCTGGCTGAGCTGAGGTTACAGGTTTGTTTACCTCTTTGCCCTGACTTTACTGGAGCCCCCCTTTCCTACTGCCCATGGACTTCTGGCTGACTTTTTGTACAGTTTTAGGATAGCAAAAGTCACTTACTGTAGTTGCTCATTGGATTTCCTGATCACTATTCAGTCTAGTTCAATTTTTAGGTTTTTGCTGCAGTAGGTACAGAGTTGATCTGCCTGCCTCATTCAGTTCAGAAGTCCTCTCCTTTCAACTTTAAGATCTTCCAGTTCTGTGATGTGGATACATTTGAATGACAGATTAAACATAAAAGTGGGTTTTAGGCATGGAAGGTAGTATAAATATATAATTGGGATAGGGAGCAGGCTAAGGACAGGCATCTTTTAGCTCTTATCTAATCATTTCAACAAGACATCCCAGACAAGAAGCATCTGAAAAATTACTTTCCCACTTCCCTGAAACTACACATCTCTTGCTTCTTCAAGAACTGTTCTACCTTCCAATCAGGGCCAGGCAGGAGGTTCAATTGCCTCCTGTATCCGTAGCTACAAATGAGGTCACAAATAGTTCCTTCTTCTGACTCCTTTCCAGCTATTTTTTCCTGAGACATCTTAGCCTCCTTTAACCAAAGTGGGATCAGAAGGGGTTACCTGGGCACAGGATGGGAAATCTCTACTCCAGAAACCAAAAGTCAAAGCAAAGGGCCAGGGGACAAGTCCCAGGCTTGGAAGAGGCAAAAAGCAGAAATGGGGCTGTAAGTGTTGAGGGAGGGGACTTAGGGGAAAGGGTCAAGTAGCACAGCCTTGGGATGCACCTGCCAACACTCAGGTCCATCATCCCACCACATTATCCAATAGGGAGATATGGATCATACATGGCACAGTACCACAGCTTACATGTCTTTCACACTACAAACACATACAGTATTAGAGTTAGCCCTGGGCAAATTTGTAAAGCATCACTTTACTATATATTTTTTTCTGATCCTTCTTCTCTTTCTTTAGAACCCCATCAGAAGACTAGAGCCCCCAGAAAATCTCACTAAAGAAATCTAGAGGCTCTAAGACTCTAAAAAATATATTTCTTTTTCACTGAGGGAATTGGGGTTAAGTGACTTGCCCAGGGTCACACAGCTAGGAAGTGTTAAGTGTCTGAGGTCACATGAAGCTCTCCTGACTTCAGGGTTGGTGCTCTGTTTACTGTACCACCTACCTGTTCCCTAAAATATATATATTTCTTTTTTTTTTAAATTAATTTTTATAATTATAACATTTTTTGACAGTACATATGCATAGGTAATTTTTTTTTTTTTTTTACAACATTATCCCTAGTACTCCCCTCTGCTCCGAGTTTTTCCCCTCCTTCCCTCCACCCCCTCCCCTGGATGGCAGGCATTCCCATACATATTAAATATCTTATAGTATATCCTAGGTACAATATATATGTGCAGAACCAAATTTTTGTTGTTGTTGTTGTTGTTGCAAAGGAAGAATTGTATTCAGAAAATATATATATTTCTTCCTTTTTTTTTTTTTTTTTTTTTTTTTGAGGCTGGGGTTAAGTGACTTGCCCAGGGTCACACAGCTAGGAAGTGTTAAGTGTCTGAGACCAGATTTGAACTCAGGTCCTCCTGAATTCAAGGCTGGTGTTCTATCTACTGTACCACCTAGCTGCCCCAATATATATATTTCTTAACATTTTTTTTTTTTTTTGGAGAAGGTGGGGGTTACGTCCTAACTTATCTATATCTTAGATTCTTAAAGTTGCTGAAAAAATTTAATTAGGAGGTTAAGTGATTTGTCCATCATCACACAGTTCTTATGCGTTTTGAGTGTCTTGAATATACATCTTCAGGCCAAGGAATTCATTATACCATTCTGACTCTCAAAAGTCAATTTAAAATTTTTGAATCCAAAAAACTAAATAAAGCTAAGGCAAGAAACAGCCTGCTGTAGTGAAAGAAAACACTGAATTTGGAGCCAGAGGACCTGGTTTCAAATACCAGCTCTCCTGCTGACTTTAAAGTCATTTAACATCCAGAATTTCAAATTCATTATTTGCAAAGTGGGAGTGATAATATTCTCCCTACCTACACCAGGTCTTCATAACAATTACACGATCCAATGTAAGTTTTTTGTAGAATACTGATAAGGTCCAAATTGCTAAAATTAACAACAAAGAACTCATTAGGATTATAGTCTCAAAAGTGAAAAATGCTTTCCCTCCCCTAATCTCTCAAATTAGGTCACATAAATACAAACCCTACCCAGAGTATGGAGACTTGATTTCGCATTAACACAAATGTACAAACATACACATCTCCATGATAATTTTTTTTTTTTTTTCTGTAGGGAAATAAGCAGGAAAAAATAGGCTTAGATATCTCCTAATATCTCATTTATTTTTCTACAGCTTCTAACCTATTTCTGTATCTGATAGGACATAATGTATTCTTCCTTGTCTTGCTGAACTAGATTAAAACACAGGAAATTTTTAACAAAATAAAATAATATAATATAAATTATTTTAAAATGTTAAAATTAATGAATTATAAAATAAATTTATTTAAAATAAAATAAATTATAACCTAATATATAAAATAAATACACTAAAATTATTAATAAAACATAGATAATATTACATTTTAAAACCTAGTGATCTACAAAGATCCTTATGTCTGGATTAGTGGTCCATGTTTCTACTTGAGTTTAATACCTTGGGCTAAAGCACTCCTACTCCTCTGCAGCCAGTTGCCCTTAATAATTGGCTCTTTATGTTCTCTTCCAGGAAAAAAAAGATTCCCTAACCTCTCAGGAGAATTTGGATCCAACCATGGAGACTTTGTTCACTGACACATCATCATCCAGGAATGAGAGCAGGGCCTGGCAGAGTCAGCCAGCTATGGGAATTATAATACCTATACCCCCATACTCCAAACTCTGGGAAGCTGGAGATGGGGGTGAGAAGGAAGAGAATCACAGGTACCACCAGATAAGGAATACTCTGGTGTCCTTGATACTGATGGAATCTGAACTGCTCCCAGAGTAGCAGATACTCCACCCTGGACTTCTTGGGTATTGAGGAACTTTGACCACCATGTGAATATAGGGCATTTCTAGCTGTCAGAGACTGATTCCTTAATATACTCAGCCTTTCCTAGTCACATGAAAGGCAGGAACCAGAGAAGATGGAATAAAGGGACTGGCACTTCTCATTTGGCTGTGACTAGAACAGAATCCCAGAGTTGAAAATTGTTTGAGCACCATATCACTAAACTAAAAAAGAACTTCCCTTTTGCATGCACTATTCACTGCTCCCATCTTAATAAAACAACACCAGAGAGCCCCCACAATTTTCCATCCAGAAAAGAAAAAAAAGATCTCTTCCCCCACTGATTGGTCAAAGTTCCACCATTAAATTTTAATTTTCTGTTCTTTCAAGCTTTTTGGTCCTAAGAGATTCTTTTAAGATGTATGTGTGTGTATGTATGTGTGTGTGTGTATATATATATATATACACACATATGTATGGGTAATATATATATATAAATACATAGTTCTGGGAAGGGTAAGTTTTAATTATCTAACACCTTGTCTACTTCAGAACAATCATTGGAAATAGATAAGGTAACAAGAATGAAGAGAAGAGAGAAGAGAATTAAAAGAAAAACAAACTTAAAAGGTGTTAAAATTTTGTCCTTGAGTCACTATTTTATAAGAAAAAAAATGAGATTTATCCATTAGAATCCTAATTAAAAACCTTTCATCTTCAGGTGAAATATCAACATAATTTGAAGTAAGGTAATTTGTGATGCCAATGTGAAGATATTTGGACTTGTGATAATGAGCACCGTCAACCAAATAATGAAATAAACCTATTTCCTAAGTATAGTAACACTTTACATAAAGGATACCAACCATTTATTCAGCAATGTCAAATAATGAAAATGTTAAAAAAAAAAAAAAAAAAAAAAAGAGAACAGGTTTCTTCTAGATAATCTAAGTCCATTGTCAGAAGTTCTTATAATTTATTCATAGAACTGCTCCCATTGACTCTTAGTTTGCAAAGAATTCTGATACATTTAAAAACTGATTTCCCAATTCTCAACAGAATACCATCAACAATAAATCATAAAGATGACCACTGGGACAAACTTGCTACATCACCAGCAAAAAGGTAAAGCACTCAGGATGACATCAAAAGAGGTAATAGAAGCCTCAAGAACTCAAAAAGCATTCCAGTCTATGATCATTTAATATAAGAGAAAATAGCCCTGCAAGGCATCTCAGTAGTTCATGAGCATGTTACACAATTAAAGAACTGTAATGTAATTATTATGACTTCTAGTCATTCATAAGATTATTGAATTATGTTTAACATGTTATGTGAGCTAAAGATTGTAACACACAGAAAGTTCTTTTCCAAACTGGTGCAACTGTTAAAAAAAAATGTACTAGTATTTAGAGAGCAAGTTTCAATTATCTGAGACAATTCACCTATGAGAAATGTCTTAATCCTGGTGATACTGGATGAAAGGGTATTATTGTGCTTAAGAGTAAATAAGACTTTGAAAAATTGATTTTTAGGAGTTAAAGGACAATAAAAACCACAGCATTGAATCCTATTTAGCCATGGAATTATTTTGCTTATTTTAAGACAAAGAAAAGCATTCAATTGGCATCCTATGCCCCTAAATTTATAAATGTGCCTTAATATCACTATGAATATAATCTTGTCCTTAAAAAAGTTTTCTTCGTCTATCATTTCTATTCCTCCTTCCATCCCTTTTGCCTTCTAAGGTTAACCAGGCTTTTCAAATCAAGCTTCAGAGACAGCCAGATGATGTAATAGATAGAGCACCAGTCCTGAAATTAGGAGCACCTGAATTCAAATTCGACCTCAGATACTTACTCCTTCCTAGTTATGTGACTGAGCAAGTCATTTAATCCCAATTGCCTTTGGGCAAAAGAGAGAAAGACAAATAAAACTTCAGAGTTAAATATCTTTTCTGAAGGAAATTTTGCAGAAAATAGCAACAAGATAATGCTATTCTATTTATAACAGGGAAATACCATCATCTTTAGCTGTAGAGATAACAGACACCATTTTATAGACCATGTAGCCACCTCTATACGGCTCATTCTCCCATACTAGTCCACAATAGAAAAAAATGAAAATTCAGTTATCAATATTCCTCCCCCAGAACCATTTATCTTGTTGCTTTTTTCATTAAAAAAAAAAAAAAAAAAAAAAAAAAAAACCACTAATCCTTCCTCTCTCCATCCTTCAATGCTGACCAATATCATATACTTGACCTCCTATTGAAGAACAAAGTAGTAACATTGTCCTGGTCCATTATAGAAAAATCTACTTATTAACTTGACATCATGGAATTATTCAGCCTGAGGAATAAATGGCCTTGCTTTGGGGGGCAAAGCTGGCCTATGCCTTTTTCTGGCAGTCCTCTCCTTTTCTGAAGAAAAAAAATAGACCCCAGATTCATATGGTCACAGAAAGGACAACAGGAATCACAGAATTTTAGAGTAATGAAGGATTATAGAAATGGCTGAGTCTGGCCTTTGTTTCACAAAAAAGAGAAAGGAAGCCCATAGGAGTAATACCCTCTAAGGTCCCATGCAATAGTTAGCAGGAAGCTGGATTCAGAACTCAGATCTAATGAGTTTTACCTAGTGCAGCATTTTTTTTTTTTTTTAATAAAATAATTATATTGTGAAGACAAACAACTTGAAGAATTTAGGGATGACCAACTATAATTCCATAAGACTCATTGATGCTACCTACCTCAAGTTAAACAAGTGATAGATTTAAAGTAAACAAATTATATATATATATATATATATATATATATATATATATATATAATATTAAAGGTTGCCCAATGGGAGTAAGAAAAAACTTAACCTTAGGGACATGACCGGGATTTCTGACATCGAATGGCTAGGTGAGACTGCTTGGGACCTCTACAAAGGGTGGGTCTGGGGTTTGACACAACTTGGATTTTAGACTAGATGACCTCCTCAAGGGTGGGACCATGGTGCTAAACTGTTGATGAAGTGCCTTCTCCTTGCTTGCCTCAGGGATCAATTCTTTAGTTTCTCTCTGCATACACCATTCACAACTTCATCAACATATTAAAGTCAAAAAGACAAATTGGAAAAAAAGATGAAATAGCTATTAATAAAAAAAAAAAAAATCCTGGGCATAAAAGACCAAGCAAGCATTATCTGGCTGCCTGAGCTTTTTTTTTTTTTTATTTTTTTATTTCAAGAGATCTTAAAATTTCCCAGAAATATCAAAACAAAGACTGATAAAAACCTATAGTTTTTTTTTTTTTACCAGAAACTCTACATAGAATAATCCAGAAATATGATTTCCAAATCTAGAGCTAATAGGTTATAGAAAAAAAATATTGCAATTAGCTAAGAAGAGACAGAGTATATACCATGGAGCTTTAGTCATAATTGCATAGCATTATTCATTAAATATAGGAAAGAGAAAAAATTTCAACATTATCTTTTAATAATTGATTTTTACTTCTCTTGTTTCTTGATGACACTGGTCTCCACAGATTCATGTTCTCTTCTGCAGCTATTTCTGTAATGCAAACCATAAATTCTGTCCTCACAATTCTCAGTTCTCTTCTAAATCACTAAGAAACAGCATGTTGTGGTTTTGATGTGAATTATCTTCCCCTGTCGGGAAGAAGTCCAAATCCTGTTTGTTTTAAATAATGTGAAGTCAGAATTTATTAATTCATCCATCCTGTCTCCAATCTAATTAGCATCTTTAAAGAGATTCACAATAATCTTTGAGATAGATTAGCATAACTTTAGACAGGTTTTAGACCTCTGAAGTCAGGTGCATTCCATCTAGCTCTCTGACCCTCCATTTTGAGTCTGTTTTCAGGCCTGAGAAACCCCAAGGCCATGTTTCCCCTATAAAAGTGATAGTCCCTTTAAGAATATCTGGGCCCAGCCCCCCACCCTCAGCTCAGCTTCCCCCAGCCCTCACCTGATCTGAGCTAACTGAAAAGCCTGCCAAGAACTTAGGGGTACCGCCCATCATCTTTTGGGTATAAAAGAGGTGAGCTGGAATGCCCTCATTGCAGGAGCCCTCCCACCAACACATGGTATCCTTCCAGCCATGTAGGGGTTCCTGTCTGCCCAGCGGCCACCTTTGGCCCTGGCATCTTTCTAACTGAGCTTTACTTCCAAATTTCTACAATAAACCTTTTATTTATCAATCCAGGTTTTTGGGCCTGTAAATTCATTTTACAGGGGACACTGCGTCTCATGGGATTATCTATGCCCCGAGAAATGGGCTTCCCCCTTTCCTTTCCCTCATTAAAAGATCTATTGAGGAAGAAAATCTTTGCCAAGTTCCTTTCAGAACTAAGCCCACTATGAGGAAGTCTTTCTCTCCCTCATAGTGCCTTTTCTGTAATGGTACTTTTCTCTTTATTCTAGATAACAAACCTGCCAGTCAATGGCTTACTCCCACCTCATGGAGTATTTCCTTTCTCCTGGTTAATTGTGAGTTTCCCTGAGGAATTTGTCATTTTCCTTGCTGATATATGCTCTCCCAACTTTATTTCCTAATTGCCACTTCTGATACTTATTTTATCCTTTCATTTTGTCTGTACCTATTCCCCTAAATAAACCTGCTTTTTGCCAAAAGGAAGAACTATTGTGAATTTGTCACATGTTTACTTTGAACTAGTATTATTACCTCAACCACATCAGTTTCATTTTCTTAAAGTCCACAAGGTCCTTTGTCTTAATTGATTATTGAATCATTTTCCTTTGTTTTGCAGTAATTTTCAAAGAAATTCTGATCAAGTTTATTAGACCTATTATTTCCTTCTGATGTTAATGATCTTTTCTCTTTTGTTTTACCTGCTTATGCTTAAAATTTTTGAGTTCTCTTTTTTCTGAGACCTTAGGTTATTTTTAAAAATTCCCCTTATTTTTTTTTCTCATTGCTTGTTTTTAGATTTTTGCTAGTCCTCTGGGTACTAGATTTCAATACATCTCAACTTTCTCTCATGCTGAATAATTCACAGTTCACCAGCATATGTCTCTGCCGCAACTTTTTTGGGGGATAAACAGTCCCAGGTGGAAGCTGGACTCTCCCTCAGGCTCAGTGAGGTGCCATATGGCCCCATATACAAAGTGTCCTGTCCTGCTCCCTCTATTCATTAGCTAGCTCTCTGTCCAGTAATACAGAGCACTTAACATTGCCAGCACAGCTGTGCCTGGAGAGATTTCTTATGACTTGGAATGTGGCTCTCCAAGACACTGGGAGGTCTGAAAGGTGGGGGAAAGTCAAGGGGAGTATGTGAGCTCTATAACAAACCCATATATACACTGTCCTGTCCTTCACTCTCCTGAAGAGCTTTGTTACAACACAGAATGATGCTATGGCACTGACTAATCAAGGCCTCTGCAGATTTCTACAGTTTGGAGCTGAGATCTCTACAACACTAGAGACAGGGGATGGGGTTTTGTCTTGATGCACACCTAGTTGGATGCCTAGTTGGGCAGATATCAGGAGCATGGCAGATGTCTGCTATATTATGTCTCAAAAGGAAAAGGATAAGGGCTTGAACTCAATTTATCCTGAAAGTTTTGAGTATAATCACATAGGGCAAGACTTCTTAAACTTTTTCCACTTGTGACTTTTTTCTCTGGAGAAATTTTTACATGGTTCAGGGTATATAAATATATAAAATAGATATATAAATTAAACATTTATTGATAAATCATAATTTCACAATAATGTCAATTATAAGAAAACTCCCCCCCTCCACCATGAACTCATGAACCATAGTTTAAGAAGCTGGAATATAAGAGGAAAGTGGATTTGTAATAGACTCTCTTAATAGACTCTTCCAAATCATGGTGATTAGGGGTATGGCTGATGATCTGGAAAATCTGTATAAAATTTTTTTGTCCTCCTTTGTACCAGAGAAGTCTGAATGTTTTCCTTTTTCTTATATGGAGTGTTGACACTACCTTATTGTAAAATTTGGGTTAAGTATTTGGTCATAGGCTCTGTGTTGTCTGTGACTTCTGCAAAATCCCTTCAAATGTCTCTTTTAATTTCTTATGTTGACCCCAATATATTGCAATTGTGATAAAGAAAGTCTCAATGTGGAAGGGATAACTGTACTTCTAAACATTCCTTCTGAGAAAATCAGAAGTGTGTGATGTCTTTGAAAGAAAATGACAGGACAAAAGAAATTTAAGAAAGGCAAACAAATTTGGAAAACTTTTAAAGAGCTAAATAATGGCCTCAAATTTATTTCCTGAAACAGAGAGAAAATCCCACCAACTCTTCAGTGAGTTTTTGTACCTCTTTTCCCATTTGACCAATTTTGCTTTTTTTAAGGATGATGAGGTTCGGCTCCCCTCAATTTCTGGTCAGGGGGCCAAATGATGAGGTTTGGCGCAGGGCAGGGCATTGTGGGAACTCCTGGCGGTGCAGATCCTTCATAAATGAATTTATGAACCCGAAAAGTTAAACTGGCAAAAGAAGTTTATTATTAAAGATCTAGCAGAGAAAGTGAATAAGGTTTTATTAAAGAAATAGGAGAGATAAAGAAGTAATGCTGAAAGAGAATACCATTTCAGCAGGCAGAGGTTGTAGCTTATGCCAAGGGGAGAGAAAGGTTCATAGGGCTGGCAAGTTTGGAATCTCTGCAAAGAGAGGGTTTTAGTTTTTTTATAATAGGAGCTTTGGCTATAAGCTGAAGGGGGCTCATGGGTGGAGTCCCAATTTGGCTCCTAGATGGAGTCCCAAGTTGGCTCCTAGCTGGGTTTCAGCTTCTAGCTGGAATTTGAATTGAATTCATTGAGTTTTAGGACTGAATCAACCCCATTCAGATAACAAAGATGAAGCTGTTTGTCCTTGGATGGAGTGGGGGGGAAGGTGTCCCTGCTGAGGCAGAGTTGAAGGAGATTTTCTCCTTTAAGGATTTTCAGAGTTTTGGGGTCCCCCTCTTCTAGATTACTTAAATTTGAGCTAAGTAGGGAGTGGTCCTGGAATCAACTAGTCTCACCAAGATAATAGAATGAAACCACTTTATCTTGATTCCCTGGGGCAGGTCTCTCAGGGTAGAGCTTCTCTGAGGGAGTTCCCAAGCTTTCCCCACAAAGTCCAAGAGAGAGTTTCAGGGCTCCCCTCATCAAGGAGACCTTCAGTGAATTTGTCATTTGGCCCATTCTGGGTTTTTTTTTAAAAGGTGTTATTTTCTTTAATATTTTTTTGTGTCTTTTCCCAAGACATTAATTCTCTTTTCATAATTTTCTTCACTCTCATTTCTTTTTTCAATTTTTTTTCTCTACCACTTTTATCTTTTTAACTCTTTCAAGAATTCTTGTTGGACTAGGATCCAATGAACATTTTTCCTTCAGGCTTTGTTTGTAGCTATTTTCATGTTGTTGTTTTCTGAGTATGTTTTGGTCTTTCCTGTCACTGTCTTTTCTTTGTTATTTGATCATTTTTTGACTTTGAATTTTTTTTCCTCTTTTTTTTTTTCCCTGAGGCTGGGGTTAAGTGACTTGCCCAGGGTCACACAGCTAGGAAGTGTTAAGTGTCTGAGACCAGATTTGAACTCTGGTCCTTCTGAATTCAAGGCTGGTGCTCTATCCACTGTGCCACCTGGCTGCCACTGACTTTGAATTTTATGTTAATGTTGGGCTCTGCTTACCAGGGGACTGGAGAGCACTGTTTCAAGGTTCATGCTTTTTTGTGCTGTTGTTTTTGGAGGTAGTTCTAAAAGTCTGCAGGTTTTGGGTGCTTTCAAGGTGGTATGCTATGAGGAGGTATGGTCAGTGTTCTTTTGGTTTATGCTCTGATTTTTACCCAGTAAAGGGCACTTGCTTTTCTGTAACTTCAAGAGCTAGCACTCCTCTTGGCCTGGGAGTGAGATCAGACTCCTGTTCCCTTAAGAACAATTCCCAGTATTCACCTCTGCCCTGAAACTGCAAAGCAGAAAACTGTATGTACAATAATTTCCAATCAGTATGAGCTGTACTCAGTCAGGGTTAGCTGCTGCTACATGCTGTCACTGTTACTGCCTCTGTGTGCAGGGTTGGGGGGGAAGGGGAGGACAGGTTTCTACTGCAATGTCACAAACTACAATTGCTGACTTCCTAAGTTTTCTTAGGCCAAAAAAATATTTTACCCTCACCTTTTTTTGCTCTGCTGCCTCAAAATTTTATTTGAAGCATTATTTTAAAGCTGTTTGGAAGGGAATGTTGAGAGAGTTCAGCTGGATTGCCTCTTACTCCATCATCTTGATGCTGCCCCCTTCTTGTCCTCTCAATAAACCACATTATTAACAAAAATAATTTTAAGTTGTTATTCAATAGACACAGTATGACAAAATATATGGTATAATACAATAATAATTTTTGTTTATAACACTACAAAGCATGAGAATAAAGAGACCTGCCCTTAATATGATCACATATATCTATCTAAAACCTATAGCTAGTATTATTTGTAATAAAAGTTTCCCAGTATGATTAGAATAAAGCATGAGATAATATTTCCACTATTAATTGATAAAGTTCTAGAAAAACTAGCTATAGCAATAAAATAAGAAAATAAAATAGAAAACAAGCAAATAAACAATTTTTATTTGAAAAGGATATGATTTAATTTTAAAACTGAAAGTTCAACAAAATAATTAAATGAAACCATTAAATGAATCAGTAAAGTAGCAAGATATAAAATAAACCCACATAAATTATTAGTATTTTTTTATATATTGCTAAAATAATCCAAAAGGAAAGACAGAAGAATTTCAGCCAAAATAACTTTAACATGCATAAAATATTCATGTGTTAACCCATTTTGAAACCACAGATATATATAAATAGAATTACAAAACTGCCTCTAAAGAAATAGAAGACAAATCATTAAAGACGCATTCCTTGTTCATGGTTGGGCTACACTAATGTAATAAAAACTAATTTATCAATATAGTACTATAACAAATTGTCACCAAGTGACTTTGTAAACTAGTAAGATAGTAACAAAATTCATTTAAAGGAACACAGATCAAGAATCTCAAGAGAAAATAATGAAAGTTAAATGTAGGAATGAAGGTGGCCAGCAATAATAGATCTATATTTTTAAAAGCAATAATGATCAAAACTATTTGCAGAGGTGGATATTGAAAACTATCTTTGCATGTACTTTGAAAAACAAAAAAGCTATTATGACAAAAAGTAAAAATAAAGAGATTGAGGTCATCATAAACCAAACAATTTTGATTACATGAAACTTAAAAAGTTTTGACATAGGCAAAATCAATGAAGTCAAAATCTCTATATTTAATATCGTATAGAAACTTGATAATAAAGATAATTCAAAAAATAAATATGATCAAGAGCCATTCAACAATAATTAAATACTTGGTTAAAAGATATGAACACATATTTTTCAAAAGAAGAAATGTAAATTATAAACAACCATATGAAAAAATTTCCAATTCATTAGTAACAAGAGTAATGTAACTAAAAAAACTCTCAGGTTTAACATCACATCTGAAACTGGTAAAATGGTAAATGACAGAAATAAATCCATACTAAAGGAGCTATAGGAAGCAGACTGGTACAGTATTGATGAAATTATGAATTCATTCAAATGTTCTGGAACACAAGATTCAATCTTGTATGAAGAACCACAAAACTCTTCATTCCCTTGGATCCATGTACCCCAAAGTTGTTAAAGATAGATCCCATACATTCCATACAAAATACTGGTAGCAGGATTTTTTGTGGTAGCAAAAAAGTGGAAACAATAGATAACCATAGATTGGAAAACTGCTGAGCAAAACATGATATGCAAATAGGGACTACAACTGTGATTTTATTAGTATAGGAAACTCCCAGGTATATATGTATAAGTAAACATGCATATATATTCACAATGCACATATAAATATTATTGTTCTATAAAAAATGTCAAATAAGAGAAATTCATAGAAATATGGAAAGACTTGTGTGAATTGATATAGAACAAAGAAAGCAAATAAAAATAATATATATAGTGACCATATAATATAAATAAAACGACTAAATAGCAACTGAATTCAGATGACCAATCTTGGTTCTAAAAAACAGATGATAAAACATACTTTTGTCTCCTCAGTAAAGTATTGGAGAACTGGAATATATCATATATTCTCAGAAGTAGTCACTGTATCATTCAGTTTTGCCTGAATATTTTTCTTTGTTATGAAAGATGTTACAAAGTTGTTGGAGGCAGGGAAATGCTAGGAAGGGAGATACAGAATAGAAAATGATTGTGATATTTTTTTAAAAGGCATCAAATAAAATATAAAAGAAAAAAAAAAGATTTCAACAGATAAAGATGGGAAAAGAGCAGCTCTCTTGTTTCAATTTATTTATTTTTAATACCCATTGCTTTATGAATCATGTTGGGAGAGAAAAATCAGAGAAAAAGGGAAAAACCATGGGAGAGATTAAAAAAAAACAGAAAAAAGAAGTGAACATAGCATGGGTTGATTTATATTCAATATCCTTAGTTCTTTTTTATGGATACAAATGGCATTCTCTGTCCAAAGTATATTGGGATTACTTTGGATTATGAGCTACTGGAAAGAACCAAGTCTTTCATAGTTGATCACCACACAATCTTGCTGTTATTGTATACACCTTATTCCTGGTTCTTTTTGTTTTGATCAGCATCAGTTTATGTAAATCTTTCCAGATCTTTCTAAAATCATCTTGTTCAGTATTTTTTTTTTTTTTTTTGAGGCTGGGGTTAAGTGACTTGCCCAGGGTCACACAGCTAGGAAGTGTTAAGTGTCTGAGACCAGATTTGAACTCGGGTCCTCCTGAATTCAGGGCTGGTGCTCTATCCACTTCGCCACCTAGCTGCCCCCAAGACAAAATTTTAAAGTGGAAAAAAATTATTTTTAATATTCTTCCATGTCCCCATTTGTATCCCTCTCTTCTTCTTCTTCTTCTTCTTCTTCTTCTTCTTCTTCTTCTTCTTCTTCTTCTTCTTCTTCTTCTTCTTCTTCTTCTTCTTCTTCTTCTTCTTCTTCTTCTTCTTCTTTTTCTTCTTCTTCTTCTTCCTCCTTCTTTTTTTTTGCCTGAGGCAATTGGGATTAAGTGACTTGTCCAGGGTCACACAGCTAGGAAGTGTTAAGTGTCTGGGGTTACAAAATTGCTCTATCCACTGTGCCACCTAGCTGCCCCTCTCTTACTTCTTGATATCCCCACTCCTCTTAACTCCATACTTAGGTGCCAAGAGCCCTCATCCTTTCTAGTGGCTCCCTCCATGATACCCAAAAGCCTATATCACCATTTCCTTCATTCTTGCCTTTTCCAAGTTCCCAAACTACTGCTCCTTCTTCCCCATGAAGATTCTAAATCCCTCAATAAACTAAATTTATTAAAGAATGACTACCTCCTCATCCCCACTGTCACCAATAACAACAACTTTGTCAGAGTTTTCTGTACTTTGAAAGGATAGTGGGACAACTAGGTGGTACAGTGGATAGAGTACCATCCCTAAAATGAGTTCAAATCTAGCTTCAGGCACTTAACACTTCTTAGCTGTGTGACCCTGGGCAAGTCACTTAACCCCAATTGCCTCAGAAAAGAAAGGATGGTTTTTAAAATTTTCTAAAATTATGAATACTTATTTTTTCTCTTATGCCCCAACCATTTGTTAAAAAGAAAAAAAAAAAAAAAACTTGTAACAGATATGCATAAGGATATGCATAGGTCAGCAAAATAAATTCTCACAATGGTCATGTCCAAAATATATATGTCTTATTTTAATACCATTAAAATAATGGTCTGGAAGAGGATATTAATGAATCATTGATTCTTTGAAATCATGATTAGTTGTCAAGCTGCTCATAGTTGTCAAGTCTTTCCAAGTTGTTTGAAAGAAGGAATTTATTAATTCAAAGGAATCCTAATTGCTATTTTAGAAAGCACTGAGACGTTTCATTAGCAATGAGACACTCCTGGAGTTTTATGGGACAGATAGAACATTATTATTTGTTTCACTGGGTTATCAGAATTGATGGGGTTTTTTTCTTGTTTTTCTTTTTCTTTAATATTTTATTTTCCTCAGTTATATATGAAATAACTTAGCATTTGTTTTGAAAACTTTGAATTCCAGATTCTTTCTCTCTCTCCTTCCTTACCCCACCTCATTGTGAAGTCATGCAAAACATTTCCATAAGTCATGTTGTGAAAGAAAACTTAGATCCCCCTCAAAAAAACACAAGAAAAATAAAATTTTAAAAGTATACTTCAATCTGTATTCAGACAATCAATTCTTTCTCTGGGTATGGATAACATTTTCCATAAGTCCTTCAGAGTTGTCTTGAATTACTGTATTGCTAAGAATAGCAAAGTCATTCACAGCTGATCATTTTACAATATTGCTGTTAATTTGTACACAGTACATTTCACTTTTCATGAGCACAAATTTTTTCATGAGCACAAAAATCTTTTTCTGAGGTTTTTCTGAGAGCATTCTGCTCATCATTTCTTATAACAAAATAGTATGCCATCAAGAATTGGGAGGAGATTTTTTTGAGACTTCAAGCCAATTTGTTCTGTGTTTTACCTCTTCCCTTCCTTCTTTCTTCAGCTTAGTGTAGAAATATTTGACTTATTCATTTATTTTCCTTGGATTGGCTGTCTGTGGCTACTTGACAATAAAGTTATCTCCAAACTCAGCCTTGCTTTTTGTGGGAGCAACTAGCCAAGGAGTATAAATATTAGCAGCTACCCAGAACTATCAGCTTAACTTCCTCCTCCCCTAAACCACTAAATAAACTCTGTTTACCTCTGCTAAGTCTTTAGCACTTTTTGCTCATGGAATATTGTCTAGTTACAATTTCTTTAAAAAATTACTGAAAGTTTTTGACAGGTAATTCAAATTGGCTTGCTGAGAAGCTGGGCCTGAAGAGGTTGAGGAAGAAGAGTTCCACAGATACATCAAATACAATAGTTCTGACTCTACAAGAGTGAAGCTGAATTGAGTAGTTAGTCACTTTGCCTCTTGCCTATCACTTAGTGCTAATTAATTCCAGTAGACTTGGGATGGAAAATGCCATCCACATCCAGAAAGAAAACTATGGAGGTTGAATGTGGATCGAAAAAATACCTTGATTTTTCACCTTTTTATTGTCATTTGCTTTTACTTTGTTGTGTTTTTTTTTCTTTTGTTTTATTTTTCTTTAACAGCATGGCTATGGAAATATGTTTAAAATAATTGTGTGTGTATAACCTATATCAGATTGCTTGATGTCTCGGAGAGGAGAGAAGTAAGGGAGGGAAGAAAAAAAAATATGGAATTCAAAATCTTACAAAAATGAATGTTGACAACTCTCTTTATATGTAATTGGAAAAGTAAAATACTATTGAAATGTAAAATAAAAAGACACAAAATTTAAAAACCCTGAAATGCCAATCCTACTATTCTAAATAAAGGTAAATTAAGAATGCACAAAGGTGTGGCGGCATAAAATTCCAACCAGGCTGAGAGATTACTTATCTCATATTCCTCCACCTTTGGTACCAGGAGCATCTTTGTCCATTGTGAATCTCTGGTATAAATTGGGGTGCTTTAGGATAGAAACTGACAAGAAGTACTTCAAAGAGGCAATGGGAAGTCAAGAAATTGGGACAGCAATGATCTTATGATGAAGAGAGCCATCTACAACTAGAGAGTGGACTGTGGCAACTGAGTGGGGATCACAATATAGCATTTTCACTCTTTTTGTTGTTGTTTGCTTGCATTTTGTTTTCTTTTTTTTTTCTTTTCAATCTGATTTTTCTTGTGCAGAAACATAATTGTATAAATATGTATACATATATTGGATTTAACATGTTTAACATATATTGGTTTATTTGCCATGTAGGGGAGGAGGTGGGGAGAAGGAGGAGAAAATTTGGAACACAAGGTTTTGCAGGGTCAATGTTGAAAAATTATCCATGCATTTGTTTTTAATTTATTAAAGCTTTTTATTTTTCAAAACATATACATGGACAATTCTTCAACATTAGTTCTTGCAAAAACCTTGTGTTCCAATTTTCCCTTCTCCCATGCTTTCCCCTAGGTAGCATGTAGTCCAATATATGTTAAACATGGTAGAAATATATGTTAAATCTAATATTTGCATACATATTTATACAATTATTGTGCAGCACAAGAAAAATCAAATCAAACCAGTAAAAAAAAAGAAAAAGAAAAGCAAAACAAAATGCAAGCAAACAACAACAAAAGAGTGAGAATACTATGTTGTGAACCACATTCAGTTCCTGATGTCCTCTCCCTGGGTGTAGATGGCTCTCTTCATCACTGAACAAATGGAACTGGTTTGAATCAACTCATTGTTGAAGAGAGCCACATCTATCAGAATTGATCATATAGTCTAGTTGCTGGGTACAATGTTGCTTCTCTCCTAATCTTGTCTCATGTATATATGTTGTGTCCTGCTTTCTAGAGCCCCCATAAAGGGGTAGGAAAAAACATATCCTATTATTGGAGAAGTGATGTGGTGAGACTCCCGACGATGGTTAAAATATGGAGTCCATTTGTTTCAAGTTCTTTTCCCTTTATATACCCTCATACCCTTATATAAGCAATACTATGCTATGCACGTGCTAAGTATATACTGCACACCTGGGACCACATAAACTTGCTATTGTATGTAGTTTGCCACCTGGTATCACTCTGCTTCAATCCCAACATAGGTTGTTACCACCCCCTGACTTCTCAGGAAGGCTGAGAGATGGGAGCCAAACCAAACATTGTTAGCAGGTTCCCTTGGACTGAAGGGTCTTATACCTCACCCAGAGTTCCCCCACGATCTGTGGCCCTCTACATATATATTTTAAAAATAAAAAGCTTTAGGTGCAGCTAAATGGCGCAGTGGATAGAGCACCAGCCCTGAAGTCAGGAGGACCTGGCTTTGAATCTGGCCTTAGACACTTAACACTTCCTAGCTGTGTGACCTTGGACAAGTCACTTAACCCCATTGCCTCAGCAAAAACAAATAAATAATTTTTTTAAAAAGAAAAAAAAATAAATTGGGACAGGAGGAAAATCAAGATGAAGAAATGGGAAATAAAGAGCTATGAAAGTTTTTTGGTCCAGATCCTTAATCTAACTGGTATAAGGAACCCTTTTCACTCATGTACTCATGCCACTTATCTGTAACTTAATCTTAAAAAGTAGAGGTTGTGATTTGCCCATGGCCACACAGCTGGGATATGTCTAAATTCAAGTCTTTTTGACTGCAAACCTCAGCCTGTATGCATTTTGCTAAACTGGGTATCTCTGGGGCAAGGGAAAGTACGACAAAATTAGTATTATAATAGCACTTTAAATTTTTAAAATTAATTTTATAATTATAACTTTTTTTTTTTGACAGTATATATGCATGGGTAATTTTTTACAACATTATCCCTTGCACTCACTTCTGTTCCGAATTTTCCTCCTTCCCTCCATCCCCTCCTCTAGATGGCAGGCATTCCCATACATATTAAATATGTTATAGTATATCCTAGATGCAATATATGTGTGCAGAACCAAATTTTTTGTTGCACAGGAAGTATTGGATTCAGAAGGTAAAAATAACCTGGGAAGAAAAACAAAAGTGCAAACAATTTACTTTCATTTCCCAGTGTTCCTTTTTTGGGTGTAGATGATTCTGTCCATCATTGATCAATTGGATAACACTTTAAATTTTATATAGCATTTTCTTCAAATCAATCCCAAGGAAGAGCTATAATCTTCATTTTACAGATGGAGAAAATTGAGATTCACAGAAGTTAATCCATTCAAAGTCATAGAAGCTGGAAGTTTCAGATCCTGAATTTGAAATCGTATCTTTTGACTCCAAGTGAAATGTTTCCTATATACTATACAACAGTAATATGCAAATCCTCACAAACTATTGGGAGATGAGTTTGTTTGTTTGTTTGTTTGTTTTTAGAGTTTTTAGGCCCTTGTTATTTCAGAATTTTGTCAGTTTTTAGGAACTCAATCCAAATTCTCTTCAAAGAGGAATGTGACCCCAAAACTTGGCCTTCTAACAATCATACTCATCTCTCTCTTGTATATAAGGAAAAATAGTCTTATTGTAGGCATACCAGGTCTATCCAGATGTAACTGGTGTGGGAAAATAGGTACGGAGAATATATGAGAATGTCATCCTTTGGTCTAACAGATCCCTAAATATGGTATTCATAACCTACTAGAAGACTATGGGTTCATAGAATCCAATCAGCATCTTGGTACTCTATTAACATTCAAACCAGCTCAAGTATAGTTTTTCATACAATTAATTGAATAAGAACTAAATTGATCTAGTTTTCTGTAAATTGTGGTAACATCAAATCCAATCTAAATCAATTGGAGATCAATGGGAACATATACTAAACACAAATGGTAACTGGTTCAAGAGCCCTATAATCATTACAACTGTGATAATGCATAATCTACTTCTTTTTGGAGAATATCTGAACTCTGATAGAAGTAAACAGACAGATTAATCCCAAAAGAGAATTAGTTTTCAGAAACTCCCAAATGGCCTTTTCCCCTAATTCCAGAAAAAATAAATTCACCCTACCAAATACTGGGATGAAGGTGAAAAGATATAGACCTTAGAAGGTCTATATTATCATCACATCATCAAGGCTATATGTCATCACATTATGATGGCCCTTCAATCCAGAGGAGAATGAATAGTAAATGGCAAATGAAAGATGAATAAAATCTTGATCTATTATTTCCCAAATTGATTGAATCTACCATTCTCTACAATTCAATAAATATTTATTAAAAATGCAGGCACCTCAAAGGATAGGGAACTTCTGTTTTTTTGTCTTTTTAATAATAATTTTAAAAAGGTATTGATGTCCAAGATATACAGACAACCAACAGATCACATATATATATGTATATATATATATGGTTTATATATATATATATAAACCAAAAGCCATTCCTTCTCTGTCTTTTGTCCTTCTTTGTCTTTATCTGTCTTCTCTGTCTTTTTTTTTTTTTCTGTTTCTCTCTCTTTTTCTCTGTCTCTGTGGTTAAGAAGTTGTCAAAGGATAGTTATCAAAAGAACTGCAAACTATTAACAACTATGTGAAAGAATGTTCCATATTGTTAATAATACAAATGCATATTAAAACCTATAGTTTTTTCTTATACTCAGAAATTGTCAAGGATAGGAATAGTCAACATTGGAAGTATTATGAGAAGACAAGCATATTAATGCATTGTTGGCAAAAAATGTGAATTGGTAAACCACACTGAAAAGTGATTTGGAATAATGAAAATAGATATTAAAATATCTATTTCTTTTGAAAATATCTTTCCCTTTAAAATAGCTATTCCCTATATGTATGCTAAGCATATATCATGGGTGTTCTAAAGCTTGCTCACACCAGCTTGTAAGCATTTACCTCTTAGAAATTTATAAATGCTACTAATAAAGTTTTGATTTATTATTTTATTGATGATTTAGACTTAAGAAAATGAAGGAGAAAATGTTAATAATGCAGATTAAACTTTAAAGTGCTATGTATGCTTTCCTTCCCTGAACAATTGCTTGTTAAACATTTATCAGAACACTCTTATATATATCCCAAGAATGTCAATGACAAAAGAAAGTCTCTATTTTATTTATTTAATATTTTCCCTAGTTACATTTAAAACAAAATTTTTTTGCATTTGTTTTTAAAATTTTTGAGTTCTAGGTTCTCTCTCTTATCCTCACCCACAATTAAGAAACCACTTATGAAGTTATATAAAATATTTCCATAAAAGTCAACTTGTGAAACAAAAACCATAGATCTTACATGCTAATGAAAATAAAAATCCTCAAGAAAAATTAAGTTTGGAGAGATAAGACAGAAACAAAGATGGAGACAGAGAATGTTTCAGTCTGTAATCAAACACAATCAGTTCCTTCCCTGAGTATGGATAGGATTTTTCATCATAAGTCCTTTAGAGTAGTTGTGGATGGTTATACTACAGAAAATAGCAAAGTCATTCACAGCTGATCATCCCAGAACATTGCTATATTTTGTATACAGTATATTTCACTTTGCTTGAGTTCATGGAGGATTTTCCAATAATATTCCATCACAAACTCACACCATAGTTTACTGAACCATTCCCCAATTGATGGGCATCCCTTCAATTTCCAATTTTTTTTACCCTGAGAAGAAAGTTTCTATGAATATTTTTTGTCTATATGGGTCATTTTCCCTTTTTCTGGATCTCTTGGTATTCATGCCAAGTAGTGGTGCTATAGGTCAAAGGATATGCATGAATTGTAGTTCTTTGGGCACAGATCATATCTTTTGATCATTTATCAGTTGGAGCATAGTTCTTATTTTTTATTAATTTGATTCAGTTCCCTCTGTGTTTGAGAAATGAGGCCTTATCAGAGAAAATTGCTTTGAAATTCTTTTTACAATATTTCCCCCCATTTATTCTCTTTCTCTTTTCACCCAGTGCCCCCTCAAAAATGTTTTGGTACTGACCACTCCCTCTCCCAATATGCCCTCTCTTTTATCACCCTCTCCCCCCTTTCCATATTCCATTCCCCTCCTATTTTCCTGCAGAGTAAGATAGATATTTATCTTATTAAGTATGTGTGCTATTTCCTCTTTGAGCCAATTCTTTTGAGAGTAAGGTTCACTCATTCACCCTCTTAATTCCCCTCTTCTCCTCTACTGTAAAAGCTTTTTCTTGCCTCTCTTTTATGGAAGATAATTTATACCATTTCACTTTCTCCCAGTACATTCCTCTCTCACCCCTTAATTTTATCATTTTAAAAAAGATATTATCCCTTCATATTTAACTCACACCTGTGCCCTCTGTCTATATATACTCCTTTTGAATACCATAATAATGAGAACATTCTAATGTGTTACAAGATCATCCTCCCATGTAGGAATATAAATAGATAAACCTTATTAAGTTCCTTTTGAATTACTTTCCTGATTACTTCCTTATATTTGTCCAGAGTCTTATATTTGAAAATCAGATTTTTCATTGAGTTCTGGTATTTTCATCACGAATACTCGAAACCTTTTCCTCTGGAGAATTATACTCAGTTTTGCTGGTAGGTGATTCTTGGTTGTAATCCCAGCTCTATTGCTGTCCAGAACAACCATATTCCAAACCCTTCAGTCCTTTAATGTAGAAGCTGCTAAATCTTGTGTTATTATGGCTGCCACTACTTGAATTGTTTCTTTTTGGATGCTTGTAATCTTTTCTCTTTGACCTTGGAGGTTAGGAAGTTCCATTTTGGTATCTCTTTCAGGAGGTGATAGGTGGATTCTTTAAATTTTTATTTTGCCCTCTAGTTCTAGAATATCAGGACAGTTTTCCTTGACAATTTCTTGAAAGATGATGATCAGGTTCTTTTTTTGATTATGTCTTTCAGGTAAACCAATAATTTAAAAATTCTCTCACCTGGATCTATTTTCCAGATCAGTTATTTTCCCAATGAGATATTTCACTTTTTTTCCCATTTTTGTGGGGGTTTTTTGGTTTTGCTTTATTGTATCTTGATTTTTCATAAAGTTATTAGCTTCCATTTGGTCAATTCTATTTTTTAAGACATTATTTTCCTCAGTGAGCTTTTGTACCTATTTTCCCTGATCAATTTTGCTTTTTAAGGCATTCTCCTCATTAGCTTTTTGCATTTCCTTTGTACCACTCTCAGTTCTTTCCCTAATTTTTTCTCTCTCTTACATGAGTTTCAAAATCCCTTTTGAGTCTTTCCATGGCCTGGGCCTAATTATTATTTTTCTTGAAGGTTTTGGATGTAAGGAATTTTGATTTTGGCATTATCTTTTAAGTGTGTGTTTTGATCTTCCTTGTCACCATAATAACTTTCAATGGTCAAAAACTTTTTTTTTTGTTTTCTGCTCATTTCCCTAGTCTATCATTTGGCTTTTAACTCTTTGTTAAACTAGGGCTCTATTTCTAGGGTGAAGGGTGCAATCCCAAACTTCAGGGGTTTTGTGCAACTGTTTCCAGAGATCCTTCTAGGAACCTGACCACAAACCCTCTTTTCTGCTCTGGAGCTGTTAGGAATGTCCCTACCCCCTGTAGTACAAGATCTAGTGTGCTAAATCAACAGAGTTCTGCTTTGCTGATGTTCAGTACCAGGGTTGGGCTGAGATTGCACTGGTGACACCTGTGCAAGGACTGCAGGCTGGACTCCCCACCCTAGTGTCACAGACTTTTGCTGCTGACCTTCTAAGTTGCCTTTGGCTGGAAAGTGTCCTACTCCATCTTTTGGGTGTTATTATGCTCTAAAATTTGTTTAAAGTCATTCTTTAAAGGGATTTGGAATGGTTTGGGAGAGAGGTTGGGTGCCTTTTCTCTGCCATCTTGACTCCACCTCTACTCTTTAAAATTTACAATAGAACTTTAAACAAAATGGATTCTCATTGAAAAAGGAACAGCTTAGCAATTGTGGCACATGAATATAACAGAATATTACTATTATAAAAGTAAGGCTTGGATGAATACAGAGAAGCATGTAAAGACATGTGAATTGATACAAGATATATTAAGCAGAGCCAGGAAAACAATAAACACAATGACTATAATAGTGAAAATGGAAATAACTGTAGCCATAAAATAATCAAAGCTGAAGAAAGAGTAAGCTTGGTTCCAAAGAAGAGATATGAGATGACACTTTTCCTTTCCTCTTCTCCTTTGCAGAAGCTGAAGGTCCAAAGGAGTAGAACATTGTCCATTAGATTTTTTTGTTGTTGTTGAATGATTTTGCTGATTTTTTTCCTCTTCCTCTTTATTAAAAAAATCTGTTATAAAGCATTGCTGTCTGGGAGGGAGTAGGGGGATATTCTTGGCATGGTTACACATTTGGTACAATAAATCTCTCAGATCCTCAGGGTTCAGAAAAACAATCTCTTTAATAAAAACATCCAACAACCCCTAGGTAAAAGGCAATCCACAAGACAGTAAAAAACAATGCAGGAAAATAAAAGCCAGAGGCAAGAAATTAAAAACAATCAGCAAAGAAGTTCCCTGGGATATCAGCTCTTCTACCCAAAATTCTAAAACTTTTTATAAATTCTCCTCATCCAAAAGACTCACAGCTATGTTCCAAATCAATTCACCTGGGCAAAATTAAGCTATGGCAGGTCTATGGTTGATAGGATATAGGGATTAATTTAAGCTTCCCCTATGGGAAAGTGGGAAATGGAGAAAGGTGAAGACATCAATAAAAATCTATTTTTAAAATGTTTTTACAAAATTCAATAATCCTTTAAATTAGATGTTTTATTAGATTAAGATAGGCAAGATGAAAGAAATCTCTTCAAAAGGTCATTCTATATGGGATCAATAGGGATTCCTAGAACAGGAATGCCAATCTTCATCTTGGGTTAGTTATTATCCACAACTTGTAGAACTCAAAAGGCCATTTATAACTTTTTATTTGAGAACTCATAAGTTTTTAAAATTTTAGTATAGCTTTTTATTTACAAAACATATGCATGGGAAAATTTTCAACATTGACCCTTGCAAAACCTTCTGTTTCAAATTTTCCCCTCCTTTCCCCCCCAGATGGCAAGTAATCCAATATATGTAGACATATTTATACAATTATCTTGCTGCACAAGAAAAATTGGACCAAGAAGGAAAAAAAAAACCTGTGAAAGAAACAAAAATACAAGTAAACAACAACAGAAAGAGTGAAAATGCTATGTTGTGGTCCATACTCAGGAAAACTCGTAAGTTCTTAAACACCATTTGGAGTTCAGTGATGAAATTTTCACAGCAACTGAGTAGCCATTCCACAATACTTACTCTCAAATACATAGGGGATGGACTGGCCAAGTAAATTAGCTGGACTAAGTAAATAGATGGGAAGGCCACTTTTGTGTAACTTGAGTCAGAAAGCTGATAGCATCTCTAAGGGCTTCTTGACTCATTCAATTTAGGAGAGAGCACCAGCTTTCCTTGGTCATCAAACTTGTCCTGGTAGCGTCTCTGTCTCCTCTTGTAGAAATTCACCAAATGGGTTTGCAAATTGCAGCAATGAAGAAACTACCTGACATGAGCCAAAAATAAGTGATATTAAGAAGTTCCAATACATTTCTGGTTGCAAGGTCTCTCCGTGGCCTTTGGACCAGAGCTTAGGTATAGTGACATCTATTTGTAACCTGATGAAGGGAAACAGTCTTCCTGGCTAAGAGCATCCTGTATCCAGACTAAGCAGAAAGACATATACTAAAAAGTCAAAATGCAAAGAGGTGTTACCAAGGATACGATCCAAGACAGTACAGATCAAAAACAGGGAGAGTTATTGAGTGAGGGAACAGACAAATGTGCAGTCCATAGCTGAAAAGATCAGACAGCAAGTAAAGAGTAGGATAGGACTGTGCAATTGCAGGTATTCTGCAATGTGAGCAAATTGCTTCCAACAGCATTTGGACAATGGGATATTTGATATGTACATTAAAAAAATTAGGATGGAAGATGGAGCACATAATACTTTCTTATAAGAAAGTCAGGAACCCTAAATCCCAGAATGAACTAATACTGTTGATGAATGCTAAAGGCAAAAACAAACACATCTAAGGTGGATATAAAAAGAAGTTCAAAGAAGGGATAGGATCATAGGATCATAGGGATGATCTTAACAGTGAAAGTGAAAAGGGTGAATATTTAACTTTTATTTTACTCTCATTTTCTCATTGATTCTATGATTCTTCCAAAAAGAGTATCCTTTGGATTGGGTAGAATGAGACAGAGAGATACACACAGAGAGACAGAGACAGAGACAGACACAGAGACAGAGAGTCAGAGAAAGAGAGACAGAGAGAAACAAAGAGAGATTGAGAGACAGAGATAGACAGACACAGACATACAGAGAAAGAGAAACACAAACAAACACACAGACACAAACACAGAGAGAAGACAACAATAAGAAGACAAAGAAGAAGATGAAGAAGACGAAGGAGGAGGAGGAGGAGGAGGAGGAAAAGGAGAAGGAGGAGAAAATGATGGAGAAGGAGACAGAGAGACAGAGACAGAAACAGAGACAAAGAAGGAATGAAGAATAGCTGAGTCCAAAGTGAAACAAACAGAGCCAAGAAACAATAAGAATGAGCTTGGCCAAGGCTGGGAATTCTGCCATATAAGCAGATTGTTCCAACTATGTTCCTGGGAAATGTGGGGATTTAACAGTACCTGTAGAGATGGAAACATCTACAGAGAGTTACTTATTAAGAATTTTGTTTAAAGCTCTGGGGTACATTTTCAGTGAGCAAAATTCTTTAGATCTAAAAATCCAGAATCTCCCCCCTTGAAGAAATAACAGAAGAGGATTCCATAGTATGGAACGGAGTGGATCAACTTTAAAACATGTTACCAGTTCTTGAGAAACTTGCAATTTAGTTAGGGGAAGTATGAGAAAGGAACATTAAATTTTTTTGAATGTCTGTTTACCATCTATACAAAAGTGTATTAAGGTAAACAATGTATCCTGCGTGGGTTAAGCTGTTGGGTTCTAATAATAGCTAGAGGCAATAATAAATAGCTCATGTTTAGGAAACTTGTAAGTGCCTTGCAATAGGGATTTTTTTTCCCATTCATTTTATTCATATTCCCACGTCTACTACAGTGCCTGAAACATATTAAGAGCTTAATAAATGCTCACTTATTGATGGGATGTTTTGTGTCTTGGAAAGTGCTGCCTTCAAAACAACCCAATGAGATCGTTATTGTGTCATCATCCCCACTTTAAGAAATAAGAAATCTAAGCCTCAAAGAGATGTTTCTAAGTTTCAGAGCTTGAACTTACCCTTGGGACTTCTGTCACTGAAACCATAATTCTATTGTGCTACATTCAACAAATATACCAACTCAGTCAGATGTATGAGAAGCTCAGATAATAAAGCTGTTACTTGCAAATAAGGTCTGCATGTATGTTTTTGTTTATTTTTCTTTGTTTTAAAAGGCTGGATAAGAGGAGAGGAGCTATTGGGAAGTTAATGGGAGGTTATGTTACAGAAAAAGAAGACTAAATCTGAAGAAAAAGGATCTGGATTCAAATTCTACCTTTGACATTTAACTTTCTGTGTGACCTTTGTCAAGTCTTAGTTTCCTTGGCTTAAAAAGCAAAGAGTTCAGGTCAGTTGGCTGCTGTAGTACCTTCCAATTCTAGAGACACAATTCCTATGACAGACATTTTTAAAACACTTTTAAAATGTTTTAAAAAATACACACGCACACACACACACACACACACATATAGGAAGGATGGTACACTTTTTAAAAAATGTTGTTCCTTGACTGGAGGGCCAGCTTAAACATTAGTCTGAGAGAGGAGCAGATCACAGTGTGACACAGATGACACAACCCTCCAAGTGTCTCCATAGGGGCCATCTAAGGGCACAAACTTAGCATGGACTCTTCTCAAAAGCAGTGTCTCCCAGTCCTAGACTTCGAGGTGCCTTAGATTCATTTTCAGGGATTAGAAAATGTTCATTATTAAGGTAAAAAGAAAGAGACCACCAATCTCTTTGTCAGTGACCTTTGTGGGACAGCAGTTTTAGGAGTGACCTCCTTCTCTTGACTAATGAAGCTCTGATACCAACCCAGACTTCCCTGAGTATCCCACACACAGTATCATTGCGCAGGGTATAGATGAAAGGGTTGAGGAAAGGGGCCACCACACTGCTCAACACTGAGGGTATCTTGTTGATCTCCAGAGTTTCTTTCTGGGAGGGAGTCACATAGATAAAGACTGTAATTCCACCAGCTATCACAACAACTGTCAAATGAGAAGCACAAGTGTTAAAGGCTTTCTTCCTTCCACTGGCTGATGGGATGCGTAAAATGGTCATAATGATGTAACTATAGGAGTATCCAATGAGAATTAAGGAGATGAGAATGACTGTGGATGACAACAGAAAATCCATCAGCTCAATGGGTGTCGTGTCTGTACAGGCCAAGGCCAATAGAGGCCCACTGTCACAGAAAAAGTGGTTAATGGTATTGGAGCCACAGAAGGGTAGCCTGGAGATGAGTATGGTGGGGAAAAGAACAGACAAGAAACCACCCACCCATGAGAAAAGAACCAGGCCAATGCACACAGAAGGACTCATGATGATGCTATACCTCAGTGGGTTACAGATGGCAGCATACCGGTCATAGGACATGCATGTCAATAGAAGAAACTCCACTGTCCCCAGGAAGAAGTAGAAATAGCACTGGGTGATACATCCTGCAAAGGAAATAGTCTTATTCCCCGTGGCCAAATTGGCGAGAACCCTTGGGGAAATGACCGAAGTAAAGAGAATGTCTAAAATGGAGAGATTACAGAGGAAGAAATACATGGGTGTATAGAGGCGTGAGTAAGACACAACAATAAAGATGATGAGGATGTTCCCCAAAAGTGTCATCAGGTAAGTGGGCAAAAGGAGCACAAAGAACAGTAGTTCCACATCTCTGCTGATGGGAAAACCCAGCAGAATGAACTCAGTCACTGTGGTGGTCTGATTCTTCATGGGCAAGGTCATCGTGGATCTCTTCCTCCTGGGGAAACAATAGAAAAGAATTCGATGAGATGGATCAGAATGGGTGAAGTTGACAACTGGTCACTATGTAACTAGGAAAGAAAAGGAAACTTATAGGAAGGGGTTAATATTTTGGTCATCTCAGCTCTAGGACATAACAACCTAAGAAATTATACTAGAATTTTTTAGGATTTAAGCTAGAGATATGATCATGGTATATGACCAGGTAGAAGAAAAATGTTGAAAAATAGAAGCTTTAGATCTTCTTTACTAACTTTTGACAAATATACTCCAACAACTATTTTTAAAAATATTCTGGTATCTCCTACTTTGTAATTAGGAAATCTGAATATGATAGAGGAATCCTGCTGCAATGAAAAGAACACTGGTCTTAGATGACCTAGGTTTAAGTTCCATGCCTGCCACTAATTAGTTGTGTAATCTTGTATAAGTCTCTTTGGGCCTCATTTGCCTCAAAAAGATGGGGGTATAACTAGTTCTAAAATTCACTATTCACTTCTGAAATTCTTTATTTCTATGAAATTACAAGATAAGATTAAACAATGAGCTTGTCTAATTATCATTTTAAGTATGAAAACTGAATACTGAAAACTTAATGGAAAACAGATCATTTCCTTGATCTTAGGTAACTTCCTCATATTTTGCAGGAACATTTAGATCTTTGTCTTTTTTTCCAGCTCTGGTTATTATGCATAAACCTAGACCTCATAGATAAAATGTAGAAAATTTGCTTAAACTAAACTTCTTAAGCAAGCTAAATATTTCCTCTCTTTTTCTTGAAATGGCTTTATTACTGGTATCTACTTTTCTTATTGTATGGGCTACATATATATTAGAGAGGCAATTGTTTAATGATTTATGTCTTTTATTCTCCCTAGCATCTTAGAGAACTTGTACTAGGAGTTGATTTTGTCAAATGGGACTTTCTGTACCCAAACCATTGGTCTTCCTGACTCACTGCCTGGGATCCAAAAGCATGGAAAGTGAGATAAGTGCCAGAATTGGGATTGATGAGGTTTGGCGCAGGGCAGAGAGTTGTGGGAACTCCCTTCTGGTTGGTGCAGGTCCTCCATAAATGAATTTATGAAACCATAAAGTTAGGCCTAGCAAAATAAGTTTTTTATTGGCACTGGGAAGTCAGCTTTTGTAGGCTGACTTCCTTAGTGACAAGGTCCCAACAGAGAAGTAAAGGTCTAGTAGAGAAATCCTCTAGCAGAGAAAGAGAAAGATTCTGATAGAGAGGTAAAGAGGGGTAAGGTCCTGTTAGGGAAATGTGTGAGAGAGACAAAGAGAATGTCTTTTCAGCAGGCAGAGAGTCTTAGCTGGCAGCTATGCCAAGGGAGGTGCCTGCTTTTGCTCTCTCTACAAGGAATTGAGCTGAAGGAAGCTTGTTACTTGGGTAGCTCTTGGTGGGGGCTGGGAGCAGTTTGAGTTGAAATCAGAATAGAGAATCTTCCAATTGAATATGTGTCCCCGGACTGATCTCCAACTCAACAGAGATCGATATTTAGATCTCCAGCTCGGCTAAGTAGGAGTGGTCCTGCACTCAACTAGTCCCACCTAGATAACAGAATGAAACCACTTTATCTTGATTCCCTGGGGCGGGTTTCTCAGGGGAGAGCTTCTCTGAGGGAGTTTCTCAAGCATTCCCCCCAAAGTCTGAGAGACAGACAGAGAGAAAGAGAGAGAGAGAGAGAGAGAGAGAGAGAGAGAGAGAGAGAGAGAGAGAGAGAGAGAGAGAGAGAGAGAGAGAGAGAGTGTGTGTGTGTGTGTGTGTGTGTGTTTCGGGATCTCCTTGTCAGGATCATTAAATTTTCCTGCAGTTGGAGAGTGTTCCATATGGATCCTCAATATTCACAGGGAACAAAAGGATGATGGATCTTTAAACTCTTTCCTGATATTATAAAGTAGCCCTTGTCTAGGTGGAAGGAGTCCAATTAAAATGTGCACAACAAGGTTTTCAAGTATAGATGGGGTGGAGTGGAAAAAAGGAATGGGGGAAAAAAAGCTTTTAGAGCAAGGGAAAATAGGAAGATTAATATATATATATATTTTTTTTTTAAAATTCACCAATCTTTGTTTCTTGATCAAATCTGCTGCCAAGTCCCAAACTATTTTGCTTTTTTTCTCCTAGATTATCCCTAGTCTAAACTTTGTTGGCATGTAGATGAGAAATGTTCAAGAAAGGTGCTTTTATTCTCCTTTAAACTTTTTTCATCTTCCTATTTTCCTGGTTTAGGATTTAAGCTAGAGATATGATCATGGTATATGACCAGGTAGAAGAAAAATGTTGAAAAATAGAAGCTTTAGATCTTCTTTACTAGCTTTTGACAAATATACTCCAACAACTATTTTTAAAAATATTCTGGTATCTCCTACTTTGTAATTAGGAAATCTGAATATGATAGAGGAATCCTGCTGCAATGAAAAGAACACTGGTCTTAGATGACCTAGGTTTAAGTTCCATGCCTGCCTCATTTGCCTCAAAAAGATGGGGGTATAACTAGTTCTAAAATTCACTATTCACCTCTGAAATTCTTTATTTCTATGAAATTACAAGATAAGGTTAAACAATAAGCTTGCCCAATTATCATTTTAAGTATGAAAACTGAATACTGAAAACTTAATGGAAAACTTTTTTCATATATTTTTTAATTAAAATTGTTGAGTAGCATGGGGTTATTTGTTACAGGGTTTAAAAAAAAGAAAGCCTGAGATAGAATGAAAACAGTCTCTAACAGATGAATTGCTTCAACAGAGTAAAAATGAATTTATACCAAATTCTGGAATGTTAGAATTTGGAAGTTATGAGGGGGGGACCCCAAAACTCTCTCTCTGAAAACTCCTTCAAGGAGAAAGTCTCCTTGAATCCTGTCCTCTATAAAAGATCCAGCCCAAGTAAAATAGGACAAACAGCTTCATTCTGTTATCTAGGTGGGGCTAGTTGATTCGAACTGGAGATTTCAATCCTATTGAATTGGAGATTAGTCCAGAAACACTCATTCAATTCCAAGATTTTCTATTCTGATTTTAGCCCAGGCTGCACCCAGCCCCCATCAAGAGCTGCTAGCCTAAGCTTCTATTATAAAATGAGCCAATTTCGGGCTTAGTCCTTGCAGAGGACCTAACATGCCACGCTATGCCAAGGAACCTCTCTCTTCCTGGCATAGCAGCAACTCTCTGACCATTGAAATGATATTCTCTTTCAGCATTATCCTCTCTTTATCTTTCTCATCTATTTCCCTAACAAAATTTTATACCTCTCTGTTGGGATTTATTTCTCTGCTAGAAACTTTACTTCTCTGTTGGGACCTTGCCACCAAGGAATTAAGTTTTTCTAGTAAAGGATGACTTCCCAACGCCTGTAATAAATTTCTTTTATCAGTCTAGCTTTTCGGGTTCAGAAATTCCTTTACAAATGACCTCTGCACTGCCAGAAGGGGTTCCCACAACTCCCTACCCTGTGCTAAATCCTAGGGGAATCTAGGGGAACCAAACCTCTTCCTTTGGTTCCCTGAACCCCGAAACTGCCACTAACCTCATCATTTAACTCCCTGACCACCAAGAACCCTAATCTCATCAGAGCACTGTTTATTGCTTAAAAAAAAAGTTGTAGATTTTTTTAAAAGAATGACTATTTTATGATAGTAAATTGAGGGAACTCACGGCTCTGGAATTATATAAGCTAAAAACAAAAAAAGTATCAAAGTTTAAATATGTTCATAAATGATACTTAACTCTGAAGTGTCCTCAACATTACTACTTCTGGAAAACTGCTAACACTGTGACTATCAGATTAATGACTAATTGTCCCCTTGGATTACCCTCCCAAACTCTTTAACCTTGGTTACTTCCTAGAAGCTCTACAAAAATTATAGAAATTTGCCATCACAACTAATCTTTTACAGAAAATTATGTAAATTGTATCCCCTTTAACTTTTGGGAAGCCCTGAAATTGTGCTCCCTTTAATCTGTGGGGGAAGGGTGATTCAGGATGTTAAACTCTCCTCTAGAGGGCCACACCCCTCCCAAAATAAGTAATCTCTTTTCAATTGGAAATCTTGGCTTGGAGCATAGTCAACATTGAGTGGCTCAAACTCCCAGTTAAGTAATCTCATTCAATTTTGAATTGAATTGAAGTCCCAAGCCTCAGAAAGCTAATAAAAGGTGACTCTGAACCCCAATTTTTTGCAGAAGTCCTAACAGGACCTTGCCCACTGCAGAAGATATTTTCTTCTCCGTGTAACCCACCTTTGCTATATTCCTAACAGAATCTTCCCCACTAAGAAGGCTGTCTTCCTAGCAAGCTGTCTTCTCAGTGTAAAAAAATCCCTTTCTTTGCCACAAACCTCTTGCCTGTATTCATTGGGGTTTGTTCGCAAAGCCTGCCACCTGCCAAGGGGATTCCATTGCTGTTAGGGGATCTCTTAACCTCCATTCTCTCACCTCATCATTATCACTTTAAACCACATCTCAAAAAAGAGCGATTTACACATTTATAGGGATGATACTTGAGAAACATAAACTCTCTTCCTAGATCAATTCCCACCATTGGATTCATTCTGTGGAACTTTATTGTTTGGCTCTTGCTGTGAATTCTTTCTTTTAAAACGTGTGCGTATTTCTTCCAAGAAGATGATGTCTTTTTATCTCTAGACTATGTGATGGAGACAGAAAGTAGTAAGCTAACGTTATAAATTATTAGGATTACTCAATTTTCTAGCCTATTTTTTTATTCTTCTAGTATAAAATCCCAAAATCTAAATCTAAATCTTGAGATTTAGAACGGTTGTTGTCATTTACTCTGAATTTAGAGTCTGAAGACGTACCTACAAATTCTGTTTCTGTTACATACTCCTTTAAAAAACAAACAAAAATAAAACAACTTTGGACAATTCATTTGAATTCTTTGAGCTGTAAAATGAAAAATTTGGGCTGGATCAGCAATTCTCAGAATGTGGTCCAAAGATTCCTGGGGCTTCTCAGGATAAAAACTATTTGCAAAATAAGATGCTATTTGCCTATTAAAATCCTCCTCCTTTTCAATTGGCTATCTGTGAGGCTGAATTTTTTTCACATAATTCAAACAAAATAACAAAAGATGGAATGCAAAAGCAATTATGAGAATTTTATTCTATTGAACTATGTATTTTCAAAAATTCACAAAAAATTGTAAAAAAATTGGCATTCTTACTATTTTTGTTTTTTAAAATATTGGGTTTTTTGTGAAATATTTGTGTTAACATGTCATGACATGTTATTGTTGCTATTTTAAAATGAAATAATAAACATTTAAAAAATTTGTCAGTTTCTGGGGCAGCTAGGTGGCGCAGTGGATAGAGCACCAGCCTAAAATTCAGGAGAATCCAAGTTCAAATCTGGTCTCAGACATTTAACACTTCCTAGCTGTGTGACCCTGGGCAAGTCACTTAACCCCAGCCTCAGGGAAAAAAAAAAACTGTCAGTTTCAATATCTAATATTGATGAGGAAACCCCAAAACTCTTAAAACCTCCTTGGACTCTGCCTCAGGGAAGGGACTCCACCCCAAAATCCATTGAATTCTATTCAAATTCTAACCCTGGCTGAAACTCAAGCCTAAAGCCAACCTGGAACTCCACCCACGAGCCCCTTCAGATTGTTCAAAGACCCCTATTATAAAAAGAGCCAAACTGGAGTCCACTCTTTGCAGAGGTCCCAAACATGGCACCCTTATGGCTTATTTAACTCTGTATCTTTGCGCCAAATCCAAAGGGGTTGCAGGGGAACTCTATTTGAATCTCTGTACCCCAAATCTGCCACTAAACCTCAATTAAATTTAATTTCAATTAGGTACCCTTTATTTAGTTCTCATCAATATGATTAAATTGTTGTGACTGTGTTAGTGTTCTGGATATCTTAGAATCAGCCTGAGTCAGGATAAGCAAAAGTCTTTTTGGTCTTTTGGAGTGCCCATCAGGGGATTAGAGATAGGAATCTATGCACCTCCTTTCTCTCCACCGCCAAAAGAATGATCCTGCTGGTCCTACTCTACCCTTTGATCTCTCTCCTCCTTCTCTGTGCACACCCACAGATCGAGCCAGCACAGAGTTGTTGAGTAGGGTCATCCTCCAAGCATATGTTAATAAAGTATTGGTCCAATTGGTAATTATCCTTAAGTGCTTAGGTTGTCCAAGTGCATCTGCTCAGAGTTTCAGCCCTTTACAGTAAATATTGAACGAAATAACCCATTGAAATAAAAGTGCTTTGGAATCCTCAAGAATTTTCAAGAATATAAGAGGCCTTGAGATCAAAGAATTTAAGAACTACTAAGCTAGATTATTTTTAAAATTGTATCCAATACTAAAACCTATAATCATACGATTCAAAAGAGAAAAAAGAAGTTACTTAACAGTCATGAAGTTCACATTATGTACTTGGCACATAGGAATAGGGAAGAGAACTAGACCTAAGATTTCATTGCTATAGAGGATTCCTGAAGGAGGAAACTCTTTCTACTAATGCAGACTGACACCTCCTCAGCAACTTAAGGCAAAAGAGAGTTGCCAAGAGTGTAGAGTGGTTAAATGACTTGCCTAAGGTCATTTAACAATATTTGTTTAGAGGGCATGAACCCCGGCTTTCTTTGCTCTGAAGTCAGCTCTTGATCCTCATTAGGTCATAGTGATGTGACAATCTCTTCCCCCTCAGGAAGAAGCCCAAATAACTATAATTAGACCTAATCAATTCCCAGACTATCCTGCTTATATAGTGATTGTAAGGATCTCTTAATCAATCTCCTTTGTCTATATAGCCCTCAGCCTTTAAACAACCTTTGAAATATTGATTAGCATATCTTTAAACAGGTCTGGGACCTAATCTGCCAGGTACTTTCCATCTGGCTCTTTGATATACCTCTAAATTCTCTTCTGGAAAAAAAGCCAAAGCTATATTTCCCCTATAAATGATCTATAAAAAAGACTTGAACCTAGACTCTGATTTGAAGGCTGATGCAGTACTGACGGGGCTATCCAAGTTCATAATAAGCACATCATGAGTACTTTAAACTTGCGTGTTGATTGACTGATTGGGGCATCTAGGTGATAGAATAATACCCTACTTGCAGTCAGGAAAACTATTCCTGAGTTCAGATTCGCTCTCAGCTACTTACTAGCTGTGTGACCCTGAGCAAGTCATTTGATCCTGCTTGTCTCACTTTTCTCATCTGTAAAATGATCTGGAGAAGGAAATTGGATGTGACTGAAATGACTCAATACCACCCTTCTACTTCCCCCTTACCTCTTCCTCTAACCATAGCATCCCATTTACCAGACTGTTTCAGTCTGACAAGCCATAGCACCAAGCATACTCCTAAAATATAGTAAATGAATTCCATTCACACTTTCCAATTATATCAATAAGCATAAACCATCTTTCCTACTAAATCTTAGGAAGCCTTTCTTTTTCTTTACTGTGATTAAGCTTGTTCCCCACCAGCAGCATTCTATCAGAGACTCAATGTGATTACAAACAAATTTATCTGAAACTTTAGATCCTATTATTGAGAAACTTCCTTGGGACCGAAGTTAATAAGTGCCTATTAGTCACAGGATTGAAAGCTCTCCACATTCCCCTCTAGAAAAACCAAATTTGAAGCAGCAAATACTTATATTACCCTGAGAAAGGAAATGTCACCACCTGGGATAATGTACCTCTTGGAGCAATTGGCTAGAGCTGCTGCTACTTTCTTTGCACTTTGAGATCTCAGAGTTCTGGGGCATCCAGTACTTCAGGAAGCTTCTATATTGAAACTTCCCCTGCTCAGACCTAAGAAGACAATCAAAGACAAGTCACAAAGCAGCTATGAGCTTGAATTGGCTTATGGGAAATGGCAGTATCATCATCAGGGTACTCTAGACATGTAAACTACTGTAATTCAGTCAAGGCACCTCTAGGACCCAATCAGTATGGATTTCTCAAAGGGCACAATTTACAAACATGTCCCTGAACACAAACTCTTACTTCAATGCCCCTGAGGATTACTTAGAAGAGTGGGCCAAAACACTTCTTTACTACAAGGAACAGGACCAGATTACCAGCCAAGATAAACAATAAGCTTTCTTTCTTTCTTTGCAAAATTTATTTAATCTAAAGGTTAATTGATGGGGTTCTACTGGCAGTCAGAGAGTTGTGGAAATCCCCTTTTGGTCAGTGCAGATCCTTAGTGAAAGAATTCACCAACCTGATGAGTTTCAAGTGGCAAAAATGGAAGTTTATTGTTCGATGAGAAGTCAGCTTTGCTAGAAAAACTGATTTTTTCAGTGGCAAAGTCCTATTAGGGAAATGGAGACTAGCATTGAGAAGAAGATGTATTCTCAATGGACAGAAGTGCTGGCAGGCAGCTATGCCCTTACTCCAGACTTTTGTTAAGAATCAGGAGTTTAGAAATATCCCTTAATAGGAAAATCTGAGGATAAGGTTTCAGGTTGAAAAGAAAGCCAAAGTCCCCAGGCCTAGATCTCCAATTGAATAGAAATTACCTTTTGAAGGCTTCTAGAATTTGGAATTTTCTGAAAAGGGTCTGCATCAATGGGGTGATTTGCCTTAGAAAAGGCCCAGCCAGGAGGATATGCTCTCATAGACTCTCTGGAATCTGGAGGGGGGTGGGGGTCGGGAATCAAAGGGGACAGAATTTTAGAGTGTTAATTTTACAGATCAAAAGGGAACACAGTTTCATATGCCCATCATTAATGATCTAGGTTCCATAAATAGATTCCAGGTGATTCATAAATTTGGGTGATGAAACAAAATTTATAATTTTATTTTTATTAACCTCCAATTAAAATTAGTATTTCCTTCAATCACAAATGTAAATAATAAACATTATTCTGAGAAGGGGTCTGTAAGGATTTTTCAGATCACCAAAGTGGTCCATAACATACAGAAAATGTAAAGAACTCTTAAAATAATCTGTCATTTTATTATTATTTTTTAAAAATCTGTCATTTTATTTCCATTTTTTCTCTTGTCACGAATGTCTAGGTTACAGATAAAATCTTCCTACCTTCAGGCTCTTCCTTCTTCAATCTATTTTGTACTTCCTTTACAAGACTAATCTTCCTAAAATCTCAGTTTAAATATATACATATCTATCTATATGTGTGCGTGTGTATACCCCTGTTAAAACAAAACCAAACCTGTAAGAACTAGTCATTATTAGTAAAATAAAATCCACATTTATTAGTCTATGATTCAATGCTCTCTACAATCTTAATCTAGCCTTGTTTTCTTTGTCACAAAGGTCTTAAAGGTCACAAGAATTTTGGAGATCCTTTAGTCTATCCCCCTCATTTTACAGATCAAATAACTGAGGCCAAGGGCTTAAGTAACTTACCAAAATTCTATGGGTAATGTCAGAGTCAGAATTTTCAGGATGTCATAGGACCATTGATTTAGATCTAGACATTAATCTAGTTCAATCACCTCATTTTACAGATGAGGAAACAGATCCAAGATAAAACAGTAACAAGGCCATACAAGGAGTAAGTAGCAGAGGTCCTCTACATCCAAAATTAGGGATCTTTTCATTATGCTATGTTATTTCTTAACTTCATTCCAGTCAAATTGGTCTGTTTATTGTCTTTCGAATCTTCCTTGTGCCTTTATGCTGCCATATTTTTGCTCACTCCCATTCTTCCCCTGGAAACTCTTCATTCATTGCATGCCCTGTGGCCACAGCCCAGTAAAAGTGCCTTGACAGATACCAATGGACTAAAGCTGTAAATAATGGGCCTCAAACCTATGGGAGAGTAGGGGGATGTCTATCCCAAGCATATTCCCCAGCAGAATGGGCAGACGAGACAATTTATTCCAACAGCTATGAAGATGACCAAAGCAAGTGCTGTGGAACACTTAGACTTTCATCAGACATCAAAGATGCCACAGTCATCCACTGAATCCCAGATCAAGAGCCAACTTGGATGACTGTCCTGCCATTGAACTTCGATGACTCTGGAAGAGAGAGTAAGGTTGATAACTTTGTACAATTTTGCCTCACTTAAACCCAAATTACACATGTCAAACCATCACCCACAATGTAATTGGTTCCTCTTCAAAAATGAAGGTCAAACAACAAATCCTTTCTTCCTGAATAAAAATCTTACTCATAGTTCAAAGCCCACTTCAGATATTATCTCTTCAATGAGACCCTTTCTGATTAACCAATTCCCTGCCCTGGACCTCAGTTTTATCACATGTAAAATGAAGGGTTGAACTAGATAATCTCTAAGATCAGAAAAAAAGGGGGTAGGGGGGAAGATGGAGCATTGCAGAGTATGGAGGTCAATGACAGAGAGATGATCTATTAGAGAGCAGACAAAAGACTTCCCTGACCTATGTCTGCTACTCTGGGGCTGCATTAGACAGATGAATCAACTGTGTGGTTGGTGGCTGATTGTACCAGTACTTCTGCCAATATTTAGGGAAGTCACACAATTGGAAGAGTGCTGGTGTACATTGAATCAGGCAAGTCTATGAATAGAGTATGTGATAGTGATCAGAACACTAAAGTTTCAAATTCCACCTCTGACACTTAAGAAACTATATGACTGGGAAAGTCACATTGTCTCTGAGCTTGAAGTTCCTCTTCTGTAAAATAAAGATAATATCTGGCTCACAGGGTTGTTGGAAAGTTCAGATAAAATAGTGTATATTAAGCATTGTGAAAGTCTCATATCCCTATGTAAATGTCAGTTATTATTATCACAAAATAAGCTATGTATGTGTGGGCAGAAAGATTAATTGAGGCTAGGGAAAATGGTACTAAGTGACAAATATTTAAGCTATCTGAATCTCTTTCCCCTTATTATGATCAAAGGGGAGAATCTCTGTTGGATCTGGGTTGCGTACCATGCCGCTCCAGAGGGTAGCATGATATTCACCAACATGGTAGGAGCCAGTAATGATAAAGATGCATTTAAAATCCAACCTAGAGCCATGGAACTAGATATAGATATCCAACAGCAAGAGCCATTCCCCAATGGATAAGTGGATAAAAGATCAAACAGTTTCTAAAAGGAGAATAACAAACAATAAATGGCCACATGAAAATATATGCTCTAACTTATTACTATTACAAGAAATACCAAGTAAAACAACACAGGTTTTATATCATCATGAAAGTTGGAAAAATGGGAATAATCAATTTTAGAGAGGGCATAGAAAGATAGACACAATGATACACTTACTGGTAGTGAAACTGTGAAGTAGTACAAACAGTCTGGATTTGTTTCCAATATGAAAAAAGTGATTCAGCTGTCTGTATCCCTTACTACGTGGTACATAATATAAGGAAGTAAAATACAGAAACAAAGGTCCATTACCTGCCAAAATATTCATAACAACAGTCTTTGTGGTAACAAGGAACTGCAAACAATGTGATGACCTTTGGGAAATAATTGAGACACTATGGTAAATTAATGTAATGTAATTGTGTGGTAGGAAATGATCTGTGAACAATTAAGAGAGAAATTTTATGAAGTGATTCAGAATGAAATAAGTAGAACTAAGAGAATAATGTGTAGAATGAGTATAACAATGAAGATGAAAAAAATCACTAAAAAGGAAGTTAAATTCTGAGTAATGAGGGAAAAATCCCCCAATGATGGCCTAGAGAAGAAATAATAAAGAATAACTCCTACTTCATAGGAGGGAGGGAGGGAACTAGTAGGACAGAATATTGTACACACTGTCAAACATTATGTCTATTAGATGTTTTTACTTGTTTTTCTTTGTCTGAAGAGACTAGGGCAGGAAAAACTATGAGATCAAGAAAAAAAGGCATCAAAACAGTATTTTTTAAATGAAAAATAAATTTAGACCTGGTAGACTTACTTACTAAAATAAGGATGCCCAGAGGTAGATGTCAGACACATTAGAAGGAAGTCTCTTCTGCTCTTATATTCTATTGTTCTGATTCTATTCTAACCCACACCAGTCTCTCTCTCTTTTCCTTTTTTAATTATTTAGACTTATATTCAATATCATACAACTTAATGAGTGTTTAGTTGTGAACTAAATATATTTGTTTTATTGTTTCAACTAAATTGTAAAGTTCTTGGGGTTTAGATTTTATTTTATAATTCCATTGTATATAGTACAGTTCTGGGCCTAAATGGATGCTTAGTATTTGCAAAGACTTTTAGTTCTACCTGAAAACACAAACACTTAAAAACAATTGACAAAATTGTGCCTGTATGGTAATATTCTAGGATCTATGTGATTTGAAGGTCCAACTCAGAAAGTCAGCATACTTTCAGTTAAAGAAAATGAATGAAGCAGTTAGATGGTACCATAGATAGAGTTCTATACTTCAAATTAGGAATACCCAAGTTCAAATCATTTCTTAGATACTTACTAGTTGTATGATTCTAGTCATTTCACCTCTGTACATCTAAGTTTCCTCATCTGTAAAATGGAGATAATAATATCACTTACTTTCAGGATAGCTATCAAATTAGATAATATTTGGTAATATATGGTATCATAATATATTCATCAAGGACTAGTATTATGAAGATAATAGGAATTGTCATATTTAGGCCAGAATATCTAGAAAGGCAAAGTAAGCATGTGGTATAAAGAAGCATGTTGCTTATATAGTTATCTATATAGTTATAGTTCAACAGAAATTTCTTCAACCAAATGACAAAATCAAGAAATTCACAAATTCAGGTTATGAATCATTACCTTTAATTGGAGTAGTTTTTATCCTTTATTGTGTATACTACTCTAATAGTATAAAGCAACTGGTCACTTCCTAATAGACATTAGGGCTTCTTCTGTGTTTAATCAAGGCTTACTGTTTTGAGGTATGATTGGCTCCTAATGAGACCACTCATTTTTAAAAAAACTTTTAATTTTTTAAAGATGTTTTTTAAAAGCTATAAGCTTCAGATCAGAAAAGTAAAGATAAGCATAATGAATAGGATTCAAACAGAAAGTTCACTTACTCCAAAAAATATGAATTTATTAAAATGTTTACGTTTGGCAAAACTAGCTTTTTCTTCTTGCTCTTTATTCTCCCAAATGTTCTTATATCTCATACCATAAAGTTCCACAAAATACCCATTGATCAGAATGCTTCTGGGCATATGCTTCTCAGGTTAAACTGTGCCATTCCTTTGCTATTTTACTTAAGTAATGGTAGTAGAGAGATGGGATGGGCTCTTAGAAAAGTGAGACTCTCTTCTTTTTCCCCATTTCTACAACTAACATTGCAAGAAATTTGGGTTAAACTAGGTTAAACCAGCTACTCCTGCTATACTTAGTCCATGGCTATAACAGTACAGTATGAGTTGGGACACAAGGTTACCAAGCCATATTCCTCCTGTAACCAAATTTGATAAAATTTATCAAAAGCAGAATCCTAGTCACATCTAATCATAGAGAAAAGTTTCAGTTCTAGAACTGGAGTAAGAGCCAGGGGGTATGTGTGAAATGCCTGGGGCCTTGTTATCATAGCCCTAAAAGGACTCCCAGGAGACTCCTCTTTTTCAACTGAAAAGGATGTGGATCACTAAGTAACAAATATGGTCTGGTCCCCCCATCTCAATGGGAGGCTTACTATATCTTCCCCTCAAGGTTCTAGCAGTGCCTTGAGGATTTGTCTTTTATCTAATGCTATCAGTTAAGGTCCCCACCAATTGTATTCCCCTTACTGTAGTCAAAAAGTAACTAGCATCCCAGGGACAATTAACATCATATAGCTTTTACAAATGGTGCAAAAGTATCAACATTTCTCCCTGTTATAGATTCCTGTAGATTCATTCTGTCTTATACTATCTTGGTCTCTTGGGAAAGTGGGTTCAGTGTAGTGTAATTTTTAAAATAGAATTAGTCCCACTAGTTTAAGGTCTAAATTGGACATCATTGTAAGTTAAATCCTTGTCTGAGTTACCATTGGACTGGTTTCTGCCATAGGTCACTCCCACAGGTCATTCCTTGTGCCCCATAACTTTGATGCTGAGCTGGCTGGAAAACCTGGCCTGACAGTCAGACTCCTGGATTTAAAGACTCTCAGAATCCCAGGATTTTATTCTCTAGACCTTCCAAACTCACAAGGTTGAAAACTTCAGATTAATCTCCTTCACCAAAAACAAAAAAATGATAAAGTGGTGTAATGGATAGAGTATTGGACTGAGAATAAAGAAAACCTGAGTTCAAATCTAGTCTCAAGCACTCATTAACTATATTTTAATTTATGTTTGCACCTGTTTCCCCACTTATAAACTGAGGATAATAATAGCACCTGTCTTCCAAGATTGTTGAGCTTTGCACACCTGAAAGTGCTAGTACATGGCAATTGTTTTATTTAATCCAGTAGTGTTTTAGCTAAGGAAACTAGAGCATGACCACTAAATGGATGAAGATTAAGAAAAGACAAAAGGGCCAGTTTCAGAGAAACCTGAAAAGACTTGTATCATCTTTATGTAGATAATTGTTAGAACTATTTATCCAGTTCGAACCTCTCTCCTGCTCTCCTGTCTCACATTCCTAACTACATACTGAACATCTTAAACTGAATGATTGGTACAGATCACAAGGTCAGCATATCTCTTCCCCCTCACCCCCAAACCATTCCCTCTTCCAAACTTCCCGATTCCGGTCAAGAATACTCCCAGTCACTCTGGCCTCCCATTCTTGATGTTATCTTACACTTCTCTTTCTCACTCATCCCATCTTCTATATATAATTCCACACTTATCATGCTGCAAAAGAAAAATCAGACCAAAAAGGGGAAAAAATGAGAAAGAAAAAAAAGCAAGCAAGCAACCACAAAAAAGTGAAAATACTATGTTGTGATCCATACTCAGTTCCCACTCTGGGTGCAGATGGCTCTCTTCATCACAAGACCATTGGAACTGACCTGAATAATATGGCGAGTCTTATGGTCCTCAGATGTCTACCAAATTGACTGAGCCCCCGCTCTGTTACATACAAGTGGGACTAATGCCCTTATGTGAGCAGGAAGCTATGTCAAGGGAGGCAGTATTCAACTGGATCCTGGGGACATCTTTGTTGCCTTTTAGGGAAAAGTAATTCTTATCATGGAAAACAAGGTAGAGGGACACCTGAGTCTATCACAGCAGGTCTCTCCATTTCATTCTCCTGTTCAATAAATTCCAGTGGTGCTCTATTACCTCCAGAATCAAATTTAAAATTCTATTTGGCTTTTAAAGCTTTTCATAACCTAATCTTTTCCTACTTAAGTCTTCTTATAAAAGCAATATGCTACATTTATTATGTACTTACAAATGCATGCTGTAAAGAATAGAGATATGTGATTTCACATATAATCTTTTATTATGTTTTAATTTGTATATGGAAATATACTTTCTTGAATGATTATTAAATTCAAAATTTAAAAATTTAAACAAAATAAAATTATGTCATGCTTAATGGTATCATTGACCATAAAATATATGTGACTGGTGGTATAGCAACTAAATTAATAAAGGAAAGATGGACAACAGACATTTATTAAGAATTTTCTATTATGGAGTGAACATTGTCTGAAGCTTGATCTCATCAATTTTGGCTCAAAGAGGAAATAACTTAATTATTCAGTTAGGCATGGAAATTTATCTAATCTTATAAAGAAGTAGGAGGAGAAAGATGAAAAGAAAAGAGAGGGACAGGATAGAAGGAAGTACAGAAATACTAGGGGAAAAAGTAAGAGAAAGGGGGTAAGGAGTGATAGAAAATAAAATAGGGGTGGAGTGAATTTAAAAAACCGCTACTAAAAGAAAGAAGAGGGGTGATGGGAGATAAGGTAGTGGCTGGGGTGGGTAAAACACAACAAAGAACAGGGTGAAATGAGAGAACAAAAATATATACAGGGGAGAAAATGTATGGAGGGAAATACAGAGCTGGTAATCATAACTGTGAATGTGAATAGGATGAATTTTCCCATAAAATGGAAATAAATAGAGTGGATTAAAAAACAAAGTCCTACAATATGTTGTTTACAAGAACCACATTTGTCACAGAGACACATATAGAGTAAAGGTAAAAGGCTGAAACAGAATTTATTATGCTTCAGCTGAAGTAAAAAAACAAAAAAAGCAGGAGTAGCAATTCTAATCTCAGATAAAGTAAAAGTAAAAAGAGATATTATTAAAAAAGATAAGGAAGAAAAATACATCTTGATAAAGGGTATCATAACTAATGAAGTAATAAGGATACTAAATGTGTATGAACCAAATGCTAAAGTAGGCAAATTCTTAGAGAAGATTTTAAGCCATTTACAGGAAGAAATAGACAACAAAATTATTATAGTGAAGGATCACAAGCTTTTCCTCTCAGAGTCAGACAAATCTAACCACAAAATAAACAAGAAAAAAGTAGGATCCTAGAAAACTTAAATATGAAAGACCTCTGGAGAAAATTGAATAGGTACAGTACATGGCACCTACATAAAAATTGACCTTGCCATTGCCATTACTGTTCTGTATCCCAAAGAAATCATAAAGGAGAGAAAAGAACCACATGTGAAAACTGTTTGTAGCAGCTATTTTTGTGGTGGCAAAAAATTAGAAAATTGTGTAGATGGCCATCAATTGGGGAATGAATGGCTAAACAAGTTGTGGTATATAAAGGTAACGGAATATTATTGTTCTATAAAAAAAAGATGAACAAGATGATTTTAGAAAGGTCTGGAAAGATTTACATGAACTGATGCTGAGTGAAATAAGCAGAATCAGGAATACTTTGTACATGACAGCAAGAATGTGTAATGATCAACCATGAAAGAGTTGGCTCTTTTCAATGATTCAGTAATTCAAAGCAATCCCAATAGACTGGACAGAGAATGCCATCTGTGTCCATAAAAAGAACTAAGGAGACTGAATGTACATCAACACATTCTATGTTCACTTCTTTTTTCTGTTTTTTTTTTTAATTTCTCCCATGGCTTTTTCCTTTTGCTTCCCAACATGATTTATTAAGCAATGTGTATTAAAAATAAATAAATTAACTAGAAAAAATAAATCTCTATGTATCAGGGACTGTGCTACATAAACACAAGCAAAAGAAAAACAGTCTTTGACCTCAGAAAGTTTATATTCTAGTCGAAGAAGATAATACAGAAAAAGTAGCTGAAAAGCAAGGAAGTAAGGAGGAAAGTAACCAAATGGGAGAAAGAAAAGGAATGATGGAAGGATGTTCCTGGGTGAAGCTGCAGCTGAGGTACAATAGGAAAGTCCAGAATGTCAGAAGCAGAATAAAAAAGGGAATGAAGATTGATCTACCTGATCCTAAGGTAAACTGAGCTACAGAAAAGATTAGATGGGTAATTGGTAAGAGGAGATTCCATTACCTTAGTAATGGAATAGTATACATTTTTAACAAAATAAACAAGAAGAGTTATGAATTTCAATATATCATGAAGGAAACTGAATTTGATAGCCAGAGGAGGAAAAATGACTGAAAAAAGTAGAGAACTTAAATTTATTAGATGGAATATTTACAAAAATGAAAATATTCTAAAGTATAAAGATAAATTATTTCTAAGATATAGATAACTTCAGAATTCTAGGCACATTTATGGAATATAATACAAGAATGATAATAAGCAAGGAAAATAGATAAAAAAATAATAAGTCTATAGGAAAAGAGCCGTAAAATTGGAATAAGAGAATCTGAGTAAAATCCTGTTCTGCATCTTGCTGTTCCTATGACCACCACTTCTAGGGCCTTTGTTTCCTAGAAAATTTTGAACTTGAACTAGAAGGCCTCCAAGGTCTCTTGTATCCATGAATAAGTGATTCTTAAAAAAAAAAAAAAAAAGACTCTCAAAGTCATTTCTCTCTAATTTGAAAAGCAAATTACAGAAATAGTAACAGATTATAATAAATATACAACAAAGTAATACTTTTCAAATGCAGTCAAAATAACACTCTGAAAACTTATACTAACACAAGAGAAAAAAGAAAAAAGAAAAAATTACATTTTAGTGAAAATTTTAGAAAACTGATAACTATATCAGAAACAAGCAAAAAAACATTATAATTAAAGAGAAATGAACAGATTAAAGAGAAAGAACAAGTGAATTGATAAAATAAAAATGTTTTTAAATACAACAAATTTTATTTTTAAAATGAGCAAATTTAATAAAAAAGAGGAGAGAGAAAACGCAAATGACTAAAATCCAAAGTGGAAAGGATGACAATAAATGTAAAATATTTTAATGAGAAAAAACTTTCCAAGACTATTATTAGATAAATTGTTTTCAACAATAGAGGGTCAACATTCTAAATAATTATTTCTTCTAGACAAATATAATTCTTCCGCCAATCTGGGCAAAAAAAACCAATAAAGGGAACTATAGCTGCTAGAATTAATAAGCAAGAGTAGAAAAATAAATATAATATTAGCCAATATATTCCACATGTCTAAAAATAATCAGTATTAGTGGCTTCTTACTTTAATAGTTCAACAGCAGTAATTCTGTAATCTCACTGATGTGAGGTTCCCTGCAAGGGTGTAGAACATATTGTATATATCCTTTCATTTTAAGTGATTCTTGTCTATGGACTCCCAAAAATCTTCCTTATAGTGTCTATTCAATATTCTAAGGATCTTCCTATAGATTTCTTGATATTGCATGAATGGTGATGAAGAGCAAAAACTGCCTTTGGTTATTCCTTCCTCTCATTGCATGACTAACCTGGCTGAGCAATCTCAGGACCTGAGGACTCATTCTACCTTTTTCTTAGAACCTCTTCCCAATTGTGGAAAGGAAGTTATAAGAAAATGATGAAGCCAATATCTAGAGAGATTGTTAATTTTCAGTGTGATCATTTTTGTTGTTGTTTAATCTTTTCAATTTTTATCTGAATTTGGGACCCCATTTGGAGTTTTTGTAGTAAAGATTCTGAAGTGATTTGCCATTTCCTTCTCCAGCTCATTTTACAAAAGAGGAAACTGAGGCAAACAGAGTTAAGTGTCTTGCCCAAGATTACCCAGCTAGTATCTGGGGTCATTTTTGAATTCAAGTCTTCCTGACTCTGGGGCTGGCACTCTATCCATTGTGCCTCTAGTGGTGCTTCTGAGCATTTACATCTCAGAAATTACCAAAGGTTATAAATCAGCACTTCATTAATTGTTTTGTTAATTGTCTAAGCTTCAATATGGAGAAAACAATAATAAAGCAGACCTAAAATTGTGTCTTACCTTTGATTCTCCCCTACCCCCCAGAAAACCAGTTGTTAAACATTTACCAGCATACTTTTGGGTGGATATGAGTGAGACCAGATTGCCTTTTACAAGCCATAAGGCATGTCATACTCTTTTATGTTAACAGATTCCTTGGGAAATTCTCCTTTTGAGAATTTTTAAAAATCTTTTTTAAAAATATTCTATAACTAAGTGACTTAGGAAAGCTCTTATTTTTATTTAGATTAAGGGAGATTTGGAATACCAAATTTCCTTGCAAGGAAAAAGCAAGCTCACAACAGTAAAATAAGCCAATTTATTTAGGGGAGATCCTTGTAAAATGACAAGTAATTAGGGAAAATGCTGAAGGTAGGAGAGATCCTCTGAACCCTCAAGTGGTATTGGGAGCACTGAGAGAACCTAGGAGATTCAGGGTTACCCTCTCCCAAAACAGTAAAGTCTGGCTAGTTTCTGTAGGGTTCTTAGCTAGATCTAGCAAGGCCAGGAACTGTGGGAAAGGAGTTTGTAGCCTAGATAGGGGACTGGTATTGATTAATTGGGTTAAGGGCAAAAGGGAAAGGATTTACTCTGACAGAAAGACTCAGAACTTTTTAAACTTCCTTGGTTCTTCTTCATTTAATGTTTTAGATGCCCAGAGGTCTTATCCCTTTCCAATTTGGTCAGGGACTCTCCTAATTCACTTTATTTACAGAAGAGGAAGAATACAAAGGAATACAGAAATAATAATTTTAACAAAATCATTAGAAAAAGAAACAAAAAATGTACTCATTATCAAACTATGAAGCACTTAACTTCTAAGCTGTCCTATCTCACTATAGTTCTCTAAGCTTAGCAATATTCATTTTTGTTGTTTGTTTTGTTGTTGTTTAGTTATTTTTCAGCACTATGCCATTCTTCCTTATCCCATTTGGGGTTTTCTTTTCTTTTCTTTTTTTTTTTTTTTCTTTTTTCTGAGGCTGGGGTTAAGTGACTTGCCCAGGGTCACACAGCTAGGAAGTGTTAAGTGTTTGAGACCAGATTTGAACTCGGGTCCTCCTGAATTCAAGGCTGGTGCTCTATCCACTGCGCCACCTAGCTCCTCCCCCCCCCCCATTTGGAGTTTTCTTGCCAAGATACAGTAGTGATTTGCCATTTCTTTCTCCAGCTCATTTTACAAATGATGAAATTGAGGCAAACAGGGTTAAGTGACTTGCCCAGGGTCACACAACCAGTTAAGTGTCTGAGGCCAGATTTGAACTCAGGAAAAGGAATCTTCCTAATTTCAGATCCAGCACTGTACCACCTACCTGCATTAAATACATACTATGTGCCAGGCACTATTCCAGGAGCTGGCACACACACACACAAAATGAAAACTATTCCTGCCTTTGAGTAATTTAGGGGAAACAAAATGCACATTAATAAAATAAATACAAAAACAAAAGTATATACAAAATAATTGAGGTATGGGTGGTATTATGATAGGTTTTTTTAATAGACAAGCTGTGCTGATAATGATATGACAAGCTGATAAGGACCAGAGGAGGGGTTTTTTTAGTTTAGTTTTTTTTTTTTTTTTTGAGGCAATTGGTAGTAAGTGACTTGCCCAGGGTCACACAGCTAAGAAGTATTAAGTGTTTGCAGCTGGATTTGAACTCAGGTCTCCTGTCTTCAGGGCCAGTATTCTATCCACTGTGCCATCTAGCTGCCCCCAGAGGAGGGGTTTAAAAAAAACATTTAAATAAAAAATATAATTCCTACCCTCAAGGAGTCTGTCATCCAGTTAGGCGTGAACTGTTCTAACACTCTTTGCCCAAAATTTGAGGGGACAGACTCTCAATGACTGTTTCTGTAAGTAGACATTAGATTTGTTATTAAAAAATAAATTTATTGATAATTTTTGGTTTTTTACATCACATTTCCCCCCAAACCTGTGTTTTTTCCCTTCCCAAAGAGCCATTCCAATGAAAAAAGGTTTAAAAAAATTACCACAATTGATATGTTGAAAAAGTCCAAAAATATATACAACATGCAATGTCAGTGGACTTGCCACTTCCATAAAGGTGTAGGTTAGGAGAGTTCTCTCATATCTCTTCTTTAGGGAAATTTTTGACCTTTATAAAGTTTGGCCATATTGACTTTGTGTGTATGAGTTTGTGAACATTCCACCTACACTGTTGTAGTTATGGGTACTGTTTCCTTGGCTCTGCCTATTTAATTTTGCATCAATTCATGTTGCTCTTTACATGCTTCTCTGTATTAATCACATATAGCACACTAATATTCCATCACACTAATGTATTGCAATTTGTTTACAAGTTGAGCTATTACAGAATCTAAGGAGTCTATGAAGCAGAGGTGAGGAGGGAGCAAACATTCCAGGCTGAGGGACAGCCTGTACAGTCATGAAGCCTGAACAAAAAAGAGCAAGTAACATAATTTAGCTGGAACTTATGAGAACTTGAAGAACAATGTTATAAACGTGTAAAGGTTAATTGGAGACAGATTGTAAACAGCTTTAAAAGTCATTACAGAGGAATTTATATCTTTGTCCTAGAGTCAAGAGAAAGACATTAGTGTTTTTTCAGCATAAATGGATCTACTTTTTAGAAATATCAATTTGGAAGCTATGTGTAGGATGGACTGGAAAAAAGGGGAGAGAGACCCAAGATAAACCAATGAGGTTGTTGCATTAGTTTAGGTGTTAAGTGATTAGGGCCTGAACTAAGGTGTTGGCTGAGTAACTTTAGAGAAGGGAGTAGATTTGAGATATATTGTGGATGCTGTGATTTAAGACAATTCCAGTAGTCTTGTGATAGGGCCATCCGAATTCAGAGAGAGCACTATGGGGACCGAATGTGGATCACAACATAATATTTTCATCTTTTGTTGTTGTTTGCTTGCTTGTTTTCTTTCTTATTTTTCCCTTTTGATCTGATTTTTCTTGCTCAGCATGATAAAGGAAATATGTTTAGAAGAATTGCACATGTTTAACTTATCTTGCATTACCTGCTGTCTAGGTGGGAAGGGGAGAGAAGAAAGAAGGAGAAAATTTGGAACACAAGGTTTTGCAAGGATGAATGTTGAAAACTATCTTTGTATGTGTTTTGAAAAATAAAAAGTTATTATTTCAGCAAAAGAAAGAGTAGCAAGTTATATAGAGGCAGACAGAGAAAGAAGAAGAGAGACAGAAAAACAGAGAGATGAGAAGAGAGAGAGACAGAGAGACAGAGAAAGAGACAGAGACAGAGACAGAGAGACAGAGAGAGAGACAGAGACAGAGAGAGAGACAGAGACAGAGAGAGACAGAGAGACAGAGACAGAGACAGAGACAGAGAGACAGAGAAGAGAGATTGTGCATCTAGGATATACAAGACTTGGCAGTTTACTGAATGTGAGGGAAAATGATGAGTTGAGATTGACCCCAAGATTGTGAACCTGAATGGAAGGATGGTAGTATTTGAAAAAGAAATGGGAAGAGAAGAGAGTTTATTGGGAAAGATAACGATTTTTGTTTTATGAGCTAACTTTAGAACCTAGTCATCAAGGAAGCATATTTTTTAAAACCTCCTTTTTAGTTTCTTTAGAAATATTGGGAATATTTTTCTCTAAACTTTTTGATACTCCTAGAAAAACTCCTTTAGAAAAATTTATTCAGGACAAAAGGGAAAGAAAGCATCTTCTTTAAGTGAACAGATTAAGATAAATTTAAGTAAACAAACTTAGATTTTTTTTACTATTTACAAGAGCAAACTAAGTGGCAAAGTAGATCGAACACTGGACTTGGATTCAGGAAAGGTCATCTTCATGAGTTCAAGTTCTCCTTTAGACACTAACTGTATGACCCTGGCCAAGATACTTAATCCTGTTTGTCTCAGTTCCTCATTTGTAAAAATGAAGGAAATGGTAAACTATGTTTGTGTTTTTGCCAGAAAAATTCCAATGGAATCATAAAGCATCAGATAAAACTGAAAATGACTGTATAACAACTATTAATGACAAAGCTTCCTTGCCTACCTGAAGTCATTAGTAGCACCTCCCTTCTCCACCAAGAAAGGAGTAACATAGTGGAGAACTAAGAGGAGTGGTCCAAGAGGAATGAAATAGTGACTTTATTGTTCTTTTCTAAAATGTTAACTCTGATTGTATTTTAAGATATATGTTTCCTTGTTCAAGATTCCTATAAACGTTTCATGAAAACGTCTTAAAACAAAGAATTGTGTCAGAGGATAGGGAAGACTACCATATTTGGATGTGTGTTTGTGTGTCTGTTTCTCTTCTCTCTATCTCTGTCTCAGTCTCTGACTTTTTGCATCTCTCTGTCTCTGTTTCTGATTGTCTGTCTGTTTCTATCTCTGTCTCTGTTTCTCTATCTCTGTCTCTGTTTTTCTGTCTCTCTCTCTCTCTCCCCAAGCTAAAAATCGTTTTGGATAGATTAATGTTATAAAACTAAATAAAATTGGTTTTTATAGACCAAAGCTTAAAAATGTATAATATACTAATGGTATCAACATCTTTTCTTTGACATCCCTGTATAAAAAATAGCATTACTCTCCAACATGATATAAAATCTGGAAGGGTATGCGTGTAGTGTTTTGAGAAAAATATCAACATAAACATTGAATTCTCCAAATATGCTCACAGGAGTTAGGATGGAGAGGATGATGGTGAATCAGATATTTTACTTCTTGAAAAAGAAAGAAGAGTGACCTAGGAAAGTGAATTATTCTGAAGATAATGGCAATGGGACTCTAGCCATTGGAGGAAACTATGGGAAGAAAGATAGAACCATGCAATATTGACAGGGCAGTGAAGTAGTATAACCATTCTGCAAAGCAGTTTGGGAACTACATCCAAGAAATCACTAAACTGTGCATATCCTTTGACTTATGATAACATCACTAATTTTTATACACCAAAGAGTTCCAAGGAACTCTTGTACAAAAAACATTAATTAACAGCACTTTTTGTGTGGTAAAAAGAAATAGAAACAAAGTGAATATCAATCAATCAAACAGTTGAGTGGCTAAATAAATTATGATGGAGGAACAAAGTGAAATATTTTACTATCGGAAAATAACAAAAGGGGTGGTTCAGAGAAAACATGGGAATATTTGTATAAATTTTTTGCAGAGTAAAGAGAGCAAGACAATGAAAAACAATTTATATGTTTTACAATATGGAGAGCAAAAAAGAACCACAGTTACTTTACATCATCTTAATAAATTAACAATGTAGAAAATTCCCCTAACCATCTGGTCACCTAAAATCACAAAATCCCTAATCCTTATGCAAAGTCATGGGAAAGTAGATATTCTCAATAACTATTGCTATAACTACTTGTTTTTTGGATAAGACACCTTGGAATTTTGCCTAAAAAGAATTTCTTTCACAATTGTAAATGTATTTGGTTTCATGACCTTTGTCTCCTGCACTTGTGTAATAAATGCTGCCAGTTGCATTCCAACCAAAATATACCCTTTTTTCTCCCTTGGATGAACCCCATTTTCTCTACCCTTCCTTTTTTTTATGAAATGTTTTACTTTTTTGTGCTAAATTGTCACAGAATGCTGCTGATTATATGTTCTGTGAAGTTCTGAGAAGTTACAAAACTTAGATAGTTGAAGCTGCTATCAGCAAGATATCACTCTTCCTCAGCTTGCTAGAAATCTTTTTGTTTTAAGTTAAGCCTCATATCTTTGATCTACAGTCAGCTTTATCTTCTGGCTCCTATGCCTCTCTCAAGAGATCAAAAGAATTTTGGGACTAAAAGATTGTAGTGGAAAAACAACTGTAGAAAACTTAAAATCTAAGATCAATGCATTAACTAATGATTCCAGAACACTGATTTCCCATCTCTTGGCAGAGAGGTGATGGAATAGAGTTGTAGAATGAGACATAGATATATTTTGAGACAAGCCAACTGTGAATCTGAGAAGTGGAAGAGCTAGTGATAGCAATACTAATTTTTTTTAAAAGGAAGTACAGACTATGACCCTTTTAGACTTAGGCAATTTTATCACCTGAAAGAGGGAAAGACACAGACACATGTAAGAAATGCAGTGCCAAAAAAACAAATAACAAAAAGACAATCTTGAGAATGCAGCTCACAAGAACAAGACAAAGACAAACCTCAGTGCTTTGTTTCCTAGCTGTTATGTTGCTCCCTACAAGTATGTCTCATACTATGGTACTTCAAGATTTTGCCCACTCTATAGACATTGTGAGCCTTGATGAAAGGATGAACCTAAGGTTTATAGGAAGAATACTATGTGATCATTAGTCTTGCTTTGGCTTTTGAATAAATATTTTTATGAAGAATTGATTTAGCTGGTTGATTTATTCATGGGAAACATACCACTTGAACTTAGGAGCCACAGTAGTAGAAGTGTATCCCAAAGAGTAACCCTTAGAACTCTTAGAACTTAGAACTTGTAAAGTAAGTCAGAAGAGTCAGTGAGTGAAGACAGAAGTGGAAAGAGCATAGAGTAGCACTTATCCTACAGGAAAAAAGGAAGGAAAAGAGTGTCAATGAATTGCTTAAAAATACAAAGGAGAACATCAGGGAATTTAAAGAAGTGCACAGAAAAGTAGGGCAGTGTTAGATCTACTGTATTGAGTTTGAAAGGGTAACCAGTGAATAGAGCATAGGATGTGTAGTCAGGGCATGAACTCATCTTCCTGAGTTCAAATGTGGCTTCAGACACTTACCTGTGTGACCCTAGGCAAGTCACTCAATTCTGTTTGTCTCAATTTCCTCACCTGTAAAATGGAGTAGAGAATGGCAAACTACTCCAATACCTTTGCCAAAAAAAAAAAACCCAAAGTGGGGTCACAGAGAGTCAGACAAATACCACCCTAACTTTTGACTTAACTGAACAATCAACAAAGTTGGAAATATATAAGAATCAGGAAAGAGGAATGAAGTGGGGAGAAGGAATTAAAGAAACAAATCAAGAGATATATACATATATACACACACACACACACACACACACACACACACACACACATATATATATATATAAAATAAAAATTCATGGTTTCATTTGAAGTCTTCTTTTTTGCTGTTCTTTGTATAGGAAAATGTTCCTGCTTATCTAGTCATAATAATAAAAAGGAAAAAAAATTAACCAAAAAGGAATCTAGCTACTCTTTACTCAGTGCAGAAAAATTTGGAAATTTATTAGAAGAAACCTACAGGGTTCCTGATTGATTGACAATGAGTCAAAGGTAGATAGTGATTTAGTGTCAGATTTTCATTCCCTTCAGGGTCCTGGGTTAAAAGATCTTGTTGTTGTATATTTTTTCCTTAATCTTAGGGAAATGCTTTCAAAAATTAGGTTGCAATACTTATGACCAATTGAGTTTTTAAAGGTTATTCTCCCATCAGATTTAATGGAGATCAAATCAAGTTTGTGACCATATTCATATCAGCTCACTCCATTGGCACAGCCTTACTTGCCCATCTTCCCACTTCTAGCTACCCAGGCACCTTTCTTAACTTTCAAAGATACAAAAATTCATTTCTCATAAATTACTCAGATGCATCTGTGATCTTGTCAGTGTGATGATTGTCTCCAGTAATACAAACCAAAGTTGGCATTGTCTATCCTAGAAAATATTTCTCTATGTTTGCTTATTAATTCACCATATGACATCCATCCAATATGTAAGCGTTTCCCCTCACTTGTTCTTGACACTAACAACTCTCTAGGATTTAAGATAAAGAGAAAGTTTTAGCCTGAATTAATAAAGGGAGTTTATTCATCTGGGATTTCATTATAGCACTGAAATTATAGATCCAATCTTCTTTATCCTTCTCCAACAACCAAAAGTATCAAATGGTATCTCAATGATACCAGTAGTACTTCAGTTAGCCCTCATCTTCACCATGTGATCATTCATATACCTCTTTTATGACATCTTTTACATTTCAGGGATGTTAGCACTGTGCTTAGGAAAAAATGATAATAAATATAGCATACAGAATATAGTATTTTAATAAGTTTTTATTCATTCATAATTCCTTGTTTGTAATATGTTGTAGCCTAGTTAGACCCACCATGTGCCTCTATATTTCTCTGAGAATGATTCTTATTTTCATTTATTAGGAGACTTTAGTATTTCATTTGTAGCCACACAACAATATTGACAAAATATTAGAATTTAAAACATGAATGTCATTGATTGGAGAAATGACTAAACAAATTATGGTACAGGCCTATAACCATGCTGTAAAAACAATTAATATGATAAATATAAAGAGGTAGAAAAATATTTATATGAAATAGCAGTAAGCAGAAGCAGGAAAACTTAGACATATAATGACTGCAACAATGTAAAGGGAAAGAATTATAGCAACCAAAACAAGAATCAAAACTGAAAGCTGTGAACTAAAAATGAGCAAATTTAGTCTCAAAGAAAAGATATGAAAAGATATCTCCCTCCCTTCTTGGCAGAGGTAGGGGATCATGGAGTTGAAATACTGCATATAATATCAGATTTTCCTGATATATTTGTTAGTTTTAATGAACATTTTATTGTTTTACTTAATTCTTTATTATAAAAGATGGTTATCTTAGGAAGTATGGGAGAGATAATGGAAATAAAAGTGATACAAAACCAAAAGATATCAAAATTTTTTTTCCAGAGATTGGCTTTTGTTTTAAGGAGAAATTAAGATCACCAATTACTTATTTTCAAAACTAGGCCTAATTCATTGCCTATTTGCAATGTTTGTCTGAGATATACATGTGTGTGCATGTATATATAAGTATGTATAACTGAATATCATAATCTGAATAATAAACATTTCTTTATCAACATTTTTCCTGTGTTGATAATTAAATTAAAGCCTTTTGAATGTTTACGGATCTTATCAAGGAGGCTCAACAATGTTCCCTTGGCAGTGATCAGAATTGGAACAAAAATTAAGGGGAAAAAAAAAGCATCAATATTTTGTATCAGAATTGTACAGAGAGAGAGAGAGAGAGAGAGAGAGAGAGAGAGAGAGAGAGAGAGAGAGAGAGAGAGAGAGAGAGAGAACATTAGATTTGGAAGCAAAGGGCCTGGGTTCAGAGGGTTCTAAACACTATATATATGTATCCTTGAAATAAATGGCTTAATTCTCTATATCTGTGACCCTCTGAACAAATGTCCCTGGGCTTCATTTTCTGTACCTGTAAAAATGTAATTTCTAAAGTCCCCTTTAGCTTTAAGTTGCTTGACAGACTGATAAAATGAATAATATATCTCATAATCCAAGGAAAAATTTATATTAAATTAAAATATTCGGGAGTTATTCAGCATACAACTGATAATCTCTTTCATATTTCTAAATCAAGAAGAAATGTTAATAAGTGCCCACTCAGGAGAATACCTTTAAAATACTCTCTCTTAGAATTCAGTCATATTCTATGCAGTCTTGAGAATTGAGAGAAGACTTAATGAAGAATACAGTGATCTGTTCTCTATTCTTTCTCCATTTCTCTCCACTTGTTCCTTTTTTCTTCAGAGCACAAAAGTTGCTTGATGCTTTGCTGACCTTTGAAATTATGAGAAACACAAAAAGTAAACAAATCCCAATTCTCTCATTTTCACTTTTTTTTGAACTATGGAGGGGGAAGGATAACAAAGGCTCTTTATTACTTTAGAGCAATTGCCTATTCCTGGGTCCCCAGGCTCCCTGAAGAGATCTGAAAGGCTTGCTCTTAGGGGGGCATCTGCATGTAGCAGGTGCCTCACAGTAACTCAGATTTTCCCAGTTGACAGAGCCAAGTTGTTTAAACTTTAATCAAAAGTAACTGTGTTTCTTTGCTGTTACAAAGGAAACTTTTTAGGAACAAAGTTAGAGGAACTAACAGTCGAGGGACTGGAGCAGAGTTTGCTGCCTTGAAATAACGAATCTCTAGGGATGCCCAGCTCTATCAATACATATAGGAAACATGTCCCCAGATGTCTCAGTATTTGGGGGCTGTGTGTCTTTACAATTCTATGAAAATAAAACAGCACCTCAAATGCTGTAGTCCTGGCACAAGAGTATTCCGGAGTTTATCTCAAAGTTGTTTACATCATATTGTCCACAGGAGTCTATTAGCCAATATCCTTTCAGGTACTATTGGAATGAACCAAATTAATCTCTATTCAACAAACAACACTTAAAAAGAGGATGATTTGTACTAAGTACATCTTGTTTGCCATGACCCATTTGTACCAAGAAGTTCCCTCCATTACTCAGTAGAGCCCAAAGGCAGCTGGTCTGAATCCTGGCTAAACTAAAGCTGGGATCCTAGAACAGGGCCAAACATTCGGATGATCCCCAACTTATTATAAAGATAACAGAAATGATTCAGATATAATCTCTGTATTGATCTAAAAGTGTAGTGAGCATATATGGGTCAGTGGAGGGCATACAGGAACTTTATTAAGAGAGCTGGACCATTGAATACCACTGCTAGGTCTATATCCCCAAAACATTCTCCCCCAAAAGAGAAAAGGACCAAATTCTTTTTTGTGGTGGCTAAGGATTAGAAATGAGAAAAGAGAATGAAGTTCAGATGTAAACTGTCTCAGGAAAAGTTGCTACCTTACTATTGCTCTTTTCTTTTGAAAGTTTTGTGGACCATTACACAGATAAATAAAATATCTTCATGTAATGTAAGTATTAGGAGGCACATTCATTCCCGACAGATTTGCAGAAAGCATCCTTGACACTTCAGTGTCAAGTTGCAGACAAGATAAGACTGACAAGAATGATTTCTACCTTATTCAATTCCCACATGATTTTCATGTCTTTTGCTAGGTCTACATATTTTAAACCTTTGAGATTACAAGTATTTGGTATGGTGCTATGTTTAAAATATCATATGAAAGTTTTTACAGATTAATGTCAAGTGGAATTGAACTCACTTTGAGCCTAAGTAGCTCTAACTTGGTTTTAAGAAGAATACTATAGTCTGACAAATATATGCTAATATAACAATGTGTACCTGAAGATACATCTTGTATCTTTAATTATTTTTCTAATAGGTATTTCTTTGCTCTAGTTAATAATCTGTGGCACATATCACCTGTTGATGCAGTTACTTTGTTAGCTACAGCTAATTATCCCTATTACATAGTATTTCTACCTTTTAAAATCAAATGTTTCTTACCTGACTTTGATTTTCTGTATTCTGATGTATATCCATATCTTGCCCATGTAGACAGTTCAGAGTAAGCTTTTCCTTTTATTTATGTTGCTTTTCTATTTAAAAAGAACCTTCTTTGGAAAATTGAGTTCTTACTTAAAGATGTCTCTTTGTGTCTCTCTTGTATTATAAATTAAAAAAAAAACAAATCTGATGACATGTGACATTTTTTGCCATATCTGGGCCACTATGAATAACCTCAGGCTCTGATAATGTTCCGGGTTGATTACACTCTGATTTATTTCTCAAAAATGATAACTTTTATCATCATTGTGGTTATCATTATCTTGATCTCATCATTTTTATGAAATTCAAATAGGAATAATCATAGGACAAGTCATTATCCTGCTATTTACATGTTATATTTAATGTTCTATGGGACATTGTCCAGGTGGATAAAGTGACTGCTTTTTTATAATGAATAAAAAAATCAGGCCTGCCTTCTCTCTGAAGACCATCTTGGGGGTAATAACTTCAGGAACAGACAAGATAAGAGGATGATATGTTTATTCTATTAGATCTTATATTTTAAATTTTTTTCATTCCATGCCATTTGCTGATTATGAATATTTAGTAAGGTGACTCATTAAAATATTTGTTGTTAATTTTTTGTGGTTAGTATCATATCTAGGAAGTTGTATAATAGATTTCATCTTTAATAATGCTCCAGTTTTAAAGTACAGCTTACTGAGTTCTTAGAAATATCTTTGAGATTCATTTTTAAATATGGAAATTTATCATGCTTTAATTTATAAAGTGAACCCTTAGGTGCCAAATCTGATCTTTCTAAATAATTGCTAGTTGACAAAATGTGTCACCTATAGTACTTCACTCTTTCATTGTATAATCTTCATTGATCTGAGTACCTTAAGGATAAACTTTTTATAACTGTAAGTAGCAATGACTTGATTTTTATTATTTATCATTTTTATTTTGATTGTTTTATTTTGCATATTATTTTATCATGATATTATGTTAATATATTTATATAAAAGTTATTATTGTGAGTTATGTATTTATTATTTATTATCATAATTATCTTATTATTGCCATAGATGGTCCAAGGACATGTCAAGTTCCTGCTACCATTCTTGGATTTTTAATATTCTGCATACCATTGTTGTTTGATTGTTTTTAAGTCATGTACATCTTTGTGATTTCATTTGAGGTTTTCTTGGCAAAGATACTGGGGTGGTTTTTTTGTTTCCTTCAGCTTATTTTACAGATGAAGCAACTGAAATAAATGGGATTAAGTGACTTGCCCAGAATCACACAGCTAATAAATATCTGAGACTAAATTTGAACTCATGAAAAGGCCCAGCACTTGGACCACTACCCCACTTAGCTGCCCATGTACTATTGAACAGGTAGATATAATGATTGATCTTTATAATTAAATAAGAATATTGGGATAAAAGCTCATCTTCCATGAACTCACTAAAAACATTTTTTGGATACTTCAGTAGCAGATAAAACATGAGTTGATATGCTTCTTATCCCATTGCCACAATTTTAATCTCTTTAGTTAGTTCTCTATATGTTGAAGGCTTTTATTTCATTTAGCGTAGAAATTAGGAGGGATCAATATAGCAACAGCTATTAAAATATTGTCTTTAACTTTTATGGATCTAGATTTTATCTAAACAATTGAAAGCAATAGTTCCATTTTTAATAATGGTCCAATTATTTTCTGAATTCTCAAAGATATTTCACATTTATGATACTGAGATTTATCATCTATTTGTTTTTAAAAGAACAGAGATTTTGATGGATGATTCCAGCAACTTGACTGGATCTTTTTATATATCTAATAGATGCTAAATTTTTGCAGCCTAAAATTATATGTTTCCTTTTTCTTATCACTTCAGTGCATAATCTGAATTGATTGATAAGTCTAGTTTTCTTAAGGATAACTTTTCTCTCATTTCTAATGGCAATGACTGACCTGAGGCAACCTGATTTGACTCAACAGATAGAACACTAGGCCTGGTAACAGGAAAATCTAAAATCTGGCTTCATTTACTTACTAACTATATGATGCCACGTAAGTCATTTAAGAAGGAAAAGGCAAATCCCTTCAGTGTCTTTGCCAAGGAAACCCCATGGACAATGGTAGTGAGCTATGGTACTTGGAGTCACGAAGAGAGACAGACACAACTGAATGACTGAACAGGACACTAGCGAGTTTAAATTCTGTCTTTGGAAAATGACACATTTTATATCAATTACCATTAAATAATATTAAATGTCATTGAATGAATGAAATGAATATCATTGGGTTTGTAGAATAAAGAAGAGAACAGTTTAACTGTTATGTAAGTACCAAATCTTAACATTCTCCCTGTATTTAAGTTGGTTTTTAAGCCATGAGTGCAGAACTGAATCAAAGGCTATATATGATAATCCTTAAAAGTGGTATAAATGATATATATGTGTGTGTGAACTATGTGCTACGTAACATAACATATATATGATATAGCATACATAGCATTAGCATATATGTGCCATTACATGTAACATATATGTTATATTATTTTTAATGATTAGCACAAAATCTTTAACTCAGTTCTGGTTATATATACAAACATATACATATATATGTATTTTATACTATCATATATGTAAGCATACGTATATAATTCTAGAAAACACTCTTTTCTAGGCTCTCACTCTAGAAAGCACTCTTTCCTAGGCTCTTTTCTAGAGTGCTTCTAAATTGAGAATCTAGAAAAGAGTGTCTAGAAAGAAATGCTTTCTAGATTAAGAGCCTCTAGAAAAAAAAGCATTTGCCAGACTAAGCATATAGAAAAGTGCTTACTAGATTCAGAGTCTAAAAGAGAGCTATCTCAATTGAGAGTCTAAAAAAAAGAGTGTCTAGGAAAGAGTGTTTTTGAGATTGAGAGTCTAGAAAAGAGTGCCTTCTAGACTGAAAGTCTCTAGAAAAAAGTGCTTTTTAGGTGAAAAGAATAGGGGGAAAAGTGCGTTCTAGATTGAGAGTCTAGAAAAGGATGCTTTCTAAATTGAAGGTCCAGAAAAGACTGTTTAGAAAATAATGCTTCCTAGATGGAGAGTATAGGAATGAATATTCTTTTAGACTGAGAGTCTAGAAAAAAGTGCTTCCTAGAGTCTAGGAAAGAGTGCTTTCTAGATGTAGAGTCTCTAGAAAAGAATGCTTTCTAGACTGACAGGCTAAAAAAGAATGTCTAGAAAGAAGTGCTTTCCAGATTGAGAGTCCTTAGAAAAGAGTATTTCTTAGAGTGAATATCTAGAAAAGTGCTTTTTAGATTCAGAGTCTGGAAAAAAGTGCTTTCCAGATTTAGAGTCTAAAAAAGGAGTACTTTCTAGACTGAAAGCCTAGAAAAATTCTTTCTAAATTGAGAGTTTTTAGAAAAGAATGTTTTATAGATTGAGAGTTTAGGAAAAAATGCTGTCTAGACTGAGAGTCTACAGAAGAGTGCTTTCTAAACTTACAATCTAGAAAACATTGTCTAGAAAAAAGAGCTTTCTATACTAAAAGTCTAGAAAAAATGTGTAGAAAATAGTGTTTTCTGGAATATGTATATATGATTATATATTATGAATGTGTATCTATTCATTCACACATATAAGACAGTATAAAATACATGGATATGTATATGAAAGTCTAGAAAAGAGTGCAGTATTTTCCAGACTCTCAAACTAGAAAGCATTCTTTTCTAGACTAAATCTAGAAAGCACTCTTTGCTCAATTTACCAAGCACTTTTTCCTAGACACATAGTCTGGAAGCACTTTTTTCTAGAGACTCTCAGTTTAGAAAGCACTCTTCTCTAGATACTCTTTTCTGTACTTTCAGTCTAGAAAGCACTCTTCTCTAGAATCTCAGTCTAGAGAGCATTCTCTTCTAGATGCTGAGTCTAGAAAGCATTCATTATATACTCTTGGTCTAGGAAAACACTCGTTTGTAGACTCAGTCTACCCTGAGATTACTAACACAGTAATACTCTATTGCATTCTTGTATCACAGTTTGTTTAACCATTCCTCAATTTGTGGTCACCTACTTTGTTTCCAATTCTTTCCTATCATAAAAAGTGCTGCTGTGTATATGGGGATTTTCTTCTTATCAGTGACCTCTTCAGGATTTTCAGTGATTTAAAAAGATTTCCTTCAGCCTTTCTCCTCTTCATATTTAATTAACTTTTCAGTTTTCATTCTTGTTTCATCTACTTTGAGTTTAGCAGTGTTCTTTGGTTTTGTTTTTATGTTTGCACTGCATTGATTTGCAATGTGTTATCATATAATTTGAAGCTAAGAATGCCATTGATAAAAAATGATATGAAGTCTCTTCGTATAACTGGTAAAGTCTGATTCAAGTTTTGTTTATAGACTAACAAAAGCATTTACATCTTCCCTGTAATTTGTGTGTACACATTTAATGTTCAATACCTTTTGTACCAAAGCATATTCAGCAATTACAGCATTAATTGTTTTTGTTTTGTTTTGTTTTTGCTCTGATGTCTCTTGTCTTCTTGCCCTACAGTAGCACAAAGGAATACCACTCATCCCAATGTCCTATATGAAAAGTTGATTATCACAAGAGTTTAGTAGGACCAGTCAAACAACCCTATCCTACCCCATTTGTTTGTTAGATTCCTAGGAGATACTATGTGTCGCTGACCAAGGTGCTGATCCAAAGAGTGATATTACCAGAGACCAAATGATTGGTGTTTTGGGCTCCCTAGCAGGTTTTCATAGGCTTTATAACAGGACACTCAGTATCTTTGTCATATATACCACCCAAACTGGAATTCTCTTCCTTGGCCATTGTGTCCCATTCTTCCTCCAATATGTGGACAATGAATTGGGCTTAGTAGAGATTACTATTGTTGTTGTTACTATTTTTCTGAGAAGCAACAAGAATGGGGCTACTTTAGAGAAAATTTTCAGTGATCCATACAATAACCTGAACCTTATGTACTTTTGGGGGTTGGAGGGTGTAACAGAGAGTTAGCATGGAAAGCAACAATGGCCTAGTAACTCCTGGAAATACTGTATGATAGTATTCCATCAATTTTTGGCATCTACTCAAACAGTTTAAAATGGTTTATGTTGACTACTTTACAAAAGCTGCTGATTGAGTGAGTCAACACTAAGGGAACTTGCCTGGCCTATTTTTGTCTATCAGTAGGAATGAGATCTGGGCAAAAGCCAAGTATAGGCCTGAGAGCTTGTACACAAAGCAGGAGGCAAAGTAGACCTTTTCTACCCACAAGAAGAGTTTTATACAAATGGGCTTGAGCACTGAATTACATACACACACATATAAATATGTGTTTCATTTCAGTTATCTGTTCTTGCTTCCATCTTCTATAAGTAGTCTTTTTTTCCCCCCTGAGGCTGGGGTTAAGTGACTTGCCCAGGGTCACACAGCTAGGAAGTGTTAAGTATCTGAGACCAGATTTGAACTCGGGTCCTCCTGAATTCAGGGCTGGTGCTCTATTCACTGCACCACCTAGCCGCCCCTATAAGTAGTCTTTTAAAAATATTTCTTAGTTAATCAATAAATTTTCTGGGTATTCACATAGATACCCTTAGAAAAGGGGTTTGCTAGTCATCAGAATAAACCCCCAAATCTCAAATACTTTTGAAATAACTTTATTAGATTATTTAGTAAGAAGAGAGATGGAAAGAAGGTGTGCATAATTCCTTCCACAAGTTTTTGGAGGTTATAGTATATAGAATCCAGACAAGGACATTTGCCTGATTGACCTCTTATAGGCAATAGTTAGTCTCCAGGAGGACAGATTAAAATATGTATCAGCAGGTAAATGGATCTAATTTGGGAAATACAAAATACAAGCTTTGAGTGTAACAAAAACAAACACTGGGTGGGACCTAAGCATTCCTTTTAACTATCTGGCTTCCCTGGAGTATCTCTGGGGTCAATCTACACTAGTCTTTTGGGTTACATAATTTTCTAGCCATATAAAATTAGGTACAGCAATATTTATAAATAAGGTTTTCTAAGAAATATAATAAAATAATTCCGTACAGGCTCTTAACCTTTTGTGTGTGTGACATAGACTTCCTTGGTAATCTGCACCCTTTTTCAGAATAATGATTTTAAATGCAAAAATTATACTAGATTATTAAGGAAACCAACTATAATGAAATAAAGTTATCAAAAAAATTTTAGCAACTTCATAAATTTCAAGTTAAAAAGTCCTATTTTAAGCAAAATTCTTTTCTTCCTCTTAAGAATAATCCATCAACAAATTCATTTAACACTTAATATGTACCATGAACTACATGGAGTATTAAGGATATAAAGAATGCAAAAACATTATCTGACTGAAAGAAGCTTTCATTTCAATGAGGGAAATGACATCTTGAAATAAAAAACAAATAAGATAAATGCAGAGTAGATGAAATGCAAACTTAAAGGGGATAGAACCAGCAGCTGAGGGAAGGTGGGGAGGAGCAAACCAGGAAAGGTTTTCTGGAGGACTTAATGCTTGAAATGAATCTTAAATAAAATAAAGATTAGAAGTAAGGAGGGAAAGTATTCCAGATGTAGGGAACAGCTAGTACAAAAGCATAAAGAAGAAAGATGGGTTGTTGTATGTAGGAAACCATAAGTAGGTCATGTGATTGGATTGGTTCATCCTACTTTGGATGATCCAATCCAACCACACTCAACTACTAAATTTAAGTAGGATGTCTAATTTTTAAAAATTATACTTTAAGCATTTCTTTTTAAAAACTAAGTTCTCAGTTCTTTCTCTCTCCTCCTACTCATTGAGAAGGCAAGCAAAAAATGCATGATGAGAAGGCCAACAATATGGTATCAGTTTAACATGTGAATACATGCAAAACATATTTCCACATTAATTATGTTACAAAACAAAAAAGCAAGAAAATTAAAGTCAGTGAAAAAATGCTTCAATCTGCAATCAGAATTCATTGGTTCTGGAGGGGGGAAGCATTTTTCATCAGGGTATCTGCAGAATTGTTTTGGATCATAATACTAATCAGAATATCTAAGTCTTTTACAGTTGATCATCATTGCATTGCTGCTGTGTCTGTGTACAATATTCTGGCTCTGTTAACTTCCCTTTGCATCAGTTCATATGTCTTCCCAGGTTTTTCTGAATCCATTCCCCTCATCATTTCTTATAGCACAACAGTACTCCATCACAATCATATATCACAACTTGTTCAGTCATTCCCCAATTGAAAGGCATCTCTTCAATTTCCAATTCTTTGCCACAATAAAAAGAATTGCTATAAATGTTTTTCCCCCTGAGACAATTAGGTTTAAGTGACTTGCCCAGGATCACAAAGTTAAGAAGTGTTAAGTGTCTGAAATCACATTTGAATTCAAGTCCTCTTGATTTCAGGGCTGGTGTATAAATGTGTGTACATAAAAATCCTTTTCCTTTTTCTTGGATCTCTAAAATTTGAGTCTAGCAATGGTATTGCTGGATCAAAGGTTATGCAGAGTTTTATATAGGATGTATAGTTATCAAATGATTTTTAACTAGGATTTTGAACACTTTATTCCTACTGAGGAAATAAAATTTAAATCAATCAAAAAATTTTAAATCAATTGTTAAATTTTTTTTTATGAAAACATTGATAGCTCAGAAATCAAGCAATATTTAACCAAAATTAACTGCAAAGGACATATGAAGGAACAAGTTATTTGAATCCAGAGAAAGAACTGAAAGTTGAAGTGTTAATAGAATGATTTTGTGTGTGTGTAATAGTAGCCATCTTTAGGATGGGGATGGGGGAGAGGAAAAACTTACATGATGAATATTTTATTTAAAAGAAATAACAAGTTGCACATAACAGATTTGCAGTTTCATGTGCAATCATCTTTTATTAAAAATTACTTTTTTATTACATAAACTAAAATGTAGAAATAATTTTAAAAGAATTTAACCAATATTAAGGATCAGAGATTATTTTATTTTGTTTATTTCTAAACTTAAGAAAGCAATATATAAAATATGAATAATGCAAATCAAACTTAACAATGTATGAATGCATTTTTCAGAGAGCCAGTTGTTAAGAATCTAGCAATACAACATTATATGTATACATGTATAATATATGTGTGTTTGTGTGTATGTGTGTACTAGATCCCAATTAGTATAAATAATGACTCCTATGAAGTAGTCACATGTACCCAAATTCACATTATATGTCTCCTTTCATTGGATTGGAAGCAATAACCATTTTTTACATAATTATAATTTCAAAGAGCATGATCTTTTTTAGGAAAACTACTAAATATACTCATTCCTTCTTCAACACCTAAAGTTGAGATTTTGAATTCAAGTGTAAGACTTGACAGTTATTCTATTAAATTTTTCTTTTCTTTTCTTTAGATTCAGCTCAATAATCTAGCCTGTTAAGATTTTTATGGTTCTAGATTCAGTCACAGAGTGTGTTAGTTATGTCTCCTAATTTTACATCACCTACAAATTGATTATGCTTCACCTTAGTACAGGAACTATACTTTCTCGTTCCCACAGATTAAATCAAGAACCCCCCCCCCCCCCGCTTCTTCCAGAAGTCTAGATCTGAAAACATTAATATTAAGGAACATTATGGCATAGGGGATATAGCACTGGACACAAAGTCAGAGAAACCTGAATTCACAGGAGAGCTATGGATATGATGACCACTTTAATATAAAAAGAAAACAACAGTGAATGACTTCAGAACTCTGATCAATGCATTGTAAAATGGTGACTACAGAAGATTAACACTGAAGTGGTCTCTTGCTTCTTTGCATAGAGGTGGTGGAGTGTAAACACAGAATGAGCCATACAATATGTTGATTTGTTTTGCTTGATTATAATGATTTTTGTTACATAGGAGGATTTTATTTGGTGGTATAAAACCATTAGGAAGTTATAATATAAAAAGGAGCATCAATAAAATTAATTTTTTTTTATAAAAGAAGATTAGGGTTTAGATTCTGCCTTTGAGGCTTAGTAGGTTTGTAACACCGAGCAAGTCATTTAATTCCTCTGAGCTTGTTTGTTCATCTAGAAAAAAGTTATAGTAATAACCCAGCTAATAGAGTAACTAGGAGGATCCAATGAAATATGTAAGTATAGAGAAAACTTTAAAGCTCTGTTTGAATGTCTGTTGATAACACTGGTAAATGCCTCTCATACGCCACTGTTTCAGGCAGATCCCAGCCATGCTTCGTTTTCCCCCTTCTCCAACTTTTTGTCACTTTGCCACCCTAAATAGATACAAGGTTCTATAGTTCTGGAAGGAACTCCCTGTGATCTTGATGGTCTGTCTATGTGATAAAAGAGGGTCTCATCTGACTTAATATACTGAATATGCTTCAGTCATCTTGGCTTTACTTCTAGAAAAATATCTAAGGGTCTGAGTGGACTACAATATGGTCTTGGGCTACATTAATCAATCAGTTAACTAACAAACATTTATTAAGTACCTACTATTTCTCAAGCTCTGTGCTAAGTAATTGGAATATAAAGAAAGGCAAAAAAAAAACAAACAATTCCTACTCAACAAATTGATTAATCAACAGTTGATCAGTAAACATTTATTAAGAGTCTGGTAGTACCTAGGCAGGTAGGTGGTGTGGTGACAAAATGCCAAGCCTAAAGTTAGGAAGACTCATCTTTCTAAAATTCAAATCCAGTCTCAGACACTTCCTAGCTGTGTAACCCTGGGCAAGTCACCTAACCCTGTTTCCCTCAGCTTCCTCATCTATAAAATGAGCTAAAAAAGAAAATGTCAAGCCATTTCAGTATCTTTGTCAAGAAATGGGACCACAAGGAGGAGTCTGTACAATAACAACTTGTTCCAAGTACTCTAAGTACCACTCTCAAGGACTCATGTTAACTGGAGAAATAACATCGATGCACAAAGACAAAGACAATATAAATTGGGAATAGTCAGAGGGAAGGCACTAAGATTAAGAGGACCAGGAAAGGGTTCATGCAGAAGCACATTGGCTGAAACTTGAAGGAAGCTAGGGAGAAGTGCAATGTCCAGGAATTAGGTGATATAACCTCTGGGCCCCGTCTTGGTTAGACTACATCTGGAGGGTTATGTGCAGTTTGGAATGTCCCAGGTTAGGAAGGGATAACAGAGGACATTCTGGAAAAGACAATCAGTATGATAAAACAGTATTTTATTTAAATCACATTAGGACCACTTAAAAGAACTTGAAGACTTAAGAAGAGCAAGATATCTTACAGGCTGCCATGAGAAACAGAAATTAGATTTATTCTATCTGGTCTCAGGAAATAGAACCAGGAGCAGTAGGGAGAAGTGTCAAAAAGACAAATTGAGACAATGTCAGAAGCAAATTCCTAAAAAGCTATCCCACAGTTGAACAAGCTGCCTGGGAGATAGGGGGTTGCCCATCACTGGAGGTCTTCCAATAGAAATTGTATGACCACATATTGGGGATATTTTAGAGGGAATTAAGAGGGAAAAGGGAATAAGACTAGAAGTCACTTTCCACTTTAAAATTCTGTGACTTGGTAATCATAAATCATGGAGTCCATAATTTTACAGGTGAAAAGAACAGATTCACAGAAATGGAAGTCACTTTCCCAAGATCTTATGAACAACAACAACAAGAGCCAGGATTGGTGGAGGGAGGGTGATCATTCCTATTTCCCCTCAACTATTAGAGTCTGGATACCTTCTCTTTGAAAAGGAAGAAATGCCCACAAGAACAAGGTCAATGTATTAAACACCTAAATTATTGGATAATGAAGATCATTTTCAATTCTCATAGTCTGAGTGTAGGAATCTAGGAAATTGCTTGTGAATCAAATGCAAAGTGATTCTACTTTAAGAAAAACAGGTAAGTTTTGGTAAAAAAAAAAATAGAATTGCATAAGACTTTTGGGACATCCTATATAATACATCAAATTGCAAACTTATAAAATAAATCCATTTGGGAGTTATTGGTCACATTAGGATAGTTATACAGATATGTTACCTGGAAAGGGAAAAAAGGTAAAATTCTCATATTATATTTTGTTTAGAAAGAGTACAGGTCTAACTTTCCTCATACACTGAGCTCCAATGGCCACACTGCCCAGAAACTCTGCATAATCTTGTTTGCCTATCTTCTTCCCCCAAATCTCTGAAATCATTATTGAATGTAACTCCTATACAATTAAACTTTCTCAAAATTAATGTTATGTTTTGGCCAAAATAAGGAAAGAAAACTTTTAGTCCCAATGTTGGAAAAAGTAACAGTCAAGAGGTTTGGGGTGAGATTGGGTCCTTGTTATGATTAAATTATAATGAATCTCAGGAGAGCCCAGTCCTACCAATCAAGAATGGGGAAAAGAACTCCGGGAGGGTCAACATTTGACTTGTATACTTCAATGTTTCCATGGAAACAAAGTAGCATCCCAAATACAACAGAACTGGTACTTGCTCCACAGAGAGACTGCCTATTTCATAAATGTCTCATACACATTTCCCACCCTTTGTGCACCATACATCCCTACATGTACAAGAGTCATTTATCAACAAGCATCCCAAGCACCTGGGGATAAACTAAATGAGCTTCCATCAGCCAAAGTCAACCTGTAACCCAAGAGGAAAGAAAGAAGGATTTGTTGTCAAAATGAATATGTTTACTCTTCCTGTCCATTTCTACACCAAGTTTCTTCTGTGGAAGCACAAGAAGGCATTTAGAAGAAGGAACTAGGGAATGATGCTATGATGGGCCTGGCTGACAGGAGAGATCCAGAGGCTGTATTTTCTTTGCTATGAAGTTACTTATGTGATGTGATTTTAGTTAACTAGTCACATATGAAGCTGAGGATAGAGTTGCTAGAAAACAAGTCTGAGAGATATGAAAATCCATGATCTGATTTTGTTTAGATTCTACGTAAAACATATTAGCTCCTGGAGTTGGCGATGAGAATCGGATGTCCCGACCTCCAACTCTCTGAGTACAGTGCTTACTACCAGAAGTAGTAGTAGGATCCCAAAAGTGATATGAGCATTGTCCAGTGACAGATAATTTAAACTCAATGCCCATTTTAAGGTGAATAGGGAACAACACAGAGGTTGCCTGGTAACCTTAGAAAATCTGTCTTGTAGTTTGGAGTCTAACAAGCTATACAACCTAATCTATGAGTCAAGAAAATTTGTGTTCAAATCCTTCCTCATATACTTACTCTCTGTGTCCCTGAGCAAGCTTCTTAACCTCTCTCTGTCAAATAAGGATATTTATGCATTCCCTTCAATATTGTTGTAAGGGTAAAATATAACAATAATCATAATTTAATTTTGCAAACTTTAAAACAGTACCTAAATGTTAACTATCTGTTGTTATTACAGAGGAAACTCTAGCAAATTTGTTAATCATCAAGGGAATTTGTATGAATTGCTCTGCCAAAATTGTTCAGCCCTTTCTACGTACCATGTTACAGTCACAATTAATTAACCCAAAGATTAAAATCCTTGAGTATCCTTACACAGAGAAGGAAAACAATAGCCGCTCCCATAGACACCCAAAATGAAATGTGCCTTGAGGTATGACAGGGCAAGACCACCCAGGAAGGATATCTCAGAAGGTACTCCATTGAATAATCCACTTTCACTCAGCTCTATATAGAGCCAAAGCTGCATTTTTAGACTGAGAGAAGAGAAGGGTTCTCTTTCTCATCAACAGCCCATTGATATCTAGAACCCACTGTACCTGCTGGACACTCTCATCTTGTCAGTCAGAATCCTGGAAAAAGGGAAGAATACAGAGGATTCCAGGAATGGTGACTCCCTCACAGTCAGGTGAGCTCTCAAAAAACTGTTTATTCATGATTTCTCAGTGAGATGGGAAGAACTAATCAGTTTATTAACGCATTCAGCATATCTGCTGAACCATTGTGCCATCATATCATCATTGTTGTTATTGTGAATGAAAGAATGAAAAAGCATCTATTGAACACTTATTGTACTTTCAGATCGTTCTCTTAAGTGCTCTTTTCCTAGAACTCTAGGATGAAGACTTGCATTTGGTCTATGTTTCTCTATGAATCTAAGGTCTGTTTCTAGCCATAATTAAATCCAACCCAGATTCTCATCATCTAAGTATACTTTTGTCTCCTCTGAAATGTCTCCTAGAGTATGCAATCTTTTAAAATTAATCTGACTACGTCTCTAGTTTATTCTAATGACATTAAATTTTACTCCTATTGGAAATCTAGAAATCCTTCTGACTAGGTTAACCTCAATCTCAAACTTGATGATTAAAGATGTCAGATCTACCATCTGATCTACCATTACTTTTAAATTCATTGACAAATATCATTTCTAGAATAATGAAATGACATTTAACCATATTTTCTCTGAAACAGACATTGAAAAAATTATTTTACTGTTATTCCCCTGAAACTATTTAATACTTCAATAATTTTATTATTATTTCTGTGAGTAATTATTGTTCAATATGTACATAATGCTCTTGGATTTTTAGAGATTAGAGATCAAATAATCTCTAAGTGTATCATATGTCAAACAAATATGCATCAAACAAAATATTTTTCAGTAGCCTGATAGTTGGTCTGTCTACCACAGTTCTTTCTTTTCCTACTCTGACCAACCTCTATTTAGTTTGTCAGTGATTTTTGAAGTCTCTCTGATCATGTCTCCTTCCTTCTGAATATACCTCAAAATTTCCCTTAAGAATAAAGAATAAAATCCTCTATTTGACATCCAAAACCCTATATATCTAACTTCCTTCTCCACTTTCCCAGATTTCTCATGTTTTATACTACATACCACCATACATATTATGACCACTGTCATTGACCTTTTTGCTCTTCCTTAAACAAGATACTCTATCTCCTGACTTTGAATATTTTCATGTCAGCCATGTTAAAAATGTCTCCCTTCTCATCTCAACCTACTAACTTTTCTGGATTCTTTCAAGTCTCAGCAAAAATTTAGCTTTCTACGGGACACCTTTCCCAATCTGCATTAACTCTAGTATTTTCCTTCTATTAATTATTTCAAATTTATCCTGCCTATAACCTCTTCACATCTTTCTCTCCCATTAATGGATTTTTGCCCAATTTTTTCTTCCTTTGGTTTTATTTATAATTTGTATAGCATTATGCATTTCACATTTAAAATTTTAATTTCATCATTATTGTGTTAACAGATATAGCAGGCAATAACAATTAATAGAAAAGTTAGTGAGGCATTCCTTCCCAAGTCTTTCATAAATGTCCTTTGACATATCAGATTTGGAGAGAGAATGTCTTGGAATTAATAAAATATTCCTGTAGCATGAGGGAACAAGGGGAAAATGATCCAGCAAGTTGAGAGAAAAGAAAGAAGGAAAAAGTTAAGAATACTCTTTTTTTAATAAATAACAAGAATAACAACAAAATATCCCCCCAAAATGTGTTTTCATTAGAAAGTTAGGCTCTTGTAACTAAGGGGAGTGATAAGGGTTTCATCTAAAATTTTTTCACTCATCAGCCCAATTGTTATTACTAAGCTTAATATCACTGCACTTGACTACTCAATTCAACACCAATACTCTGACAATAAGGTCCATGTGGGTACCAATATAAGAAAATACCCACATAAAGCACAAACTTGAACAAGAAGTCTATAAGATGGGTGAAGTGAAAGGTGAGATAGAGGATGTTGCTACATATAAAAATAATGGAATCCTTCAATTTAAAAAGCTTCATTCTTCTGTTCTCTTCAATTCTAGACCAAATATGATCCCAGAGCCTCATAGCCTCTCCTCTTAATGCCATGTCTCTCTGACCCCAACATGGAGCATGGGGAACAGCACCACTATAACTGAGATCATTCTTCTGGGACTCACAGATGCCTGTGAATTCCAGATGCCAATCTTCGTAGTACTCCTCCTGACCTACCTTACCACACTGCTAGGGAACTTCCTCATCATTGTTGTCACCCTGATGGATCATCGCCTTTATACCCCCATGTACTACTTCCTCAGAAACTTTGCTGTTCTGGAGATCTGGTTCACTTCTGTCATCTTTCCCAAGATGCTGAACAACATCCTAACAGGGAACAAAACCATCTCCTTACCGGGATGCTTTCTGCAGGGTTTCCTTTACTTCTTCCTAGGAACCACAGAATTCCTCCTCCTAGCTGTTATGTCCTTTGATCGGTATGTGGCAATCTGTAACCCCTTGCGTTATACTACCATCATGAGCAAAAGGGTCTGTGTGCAGCTAGTGCTGTCCTCATGGGTGGGAGGTTTCCTTCTCATCATTATTCCAAGCAGTATCACATTCCAGCAGCCTTTCTGTGGTCCCAATGTCATCAATCACTTTTTCTGTGACAATTTCCCATTGTTAGAACTGGTCTGTGCAGATACAAGCCTGGTGGAACTGATGGGCTTTGTTGTGGCCAATATCAGTCTTCTGGGTACCTTATCTGTCACTGCCCCCTGTTATGGCCATATCATCTACACAATCTTGCGTATACCATCAGCCAAGGAGAGGCAGAAAGCCTTTTCCACTTGTTCCTCCCACATCATTGTGGTATCCCTTTTTTATGGCAGTTGCATCTTTATGTATGTCAGGACAGGTAAGGGCAGTGAAGGCGAAAACCTGAATAAAGTGGTGGCCCTCCTCATCACTGTAGTGACTCCAATGCTCAACCCTTTCATTTACACCCTGAGGAATAAACAGGTTAAACTAGTGATTAGGGAAAAGGTGAGCAAGTGGATTTCCCAGGTCTGAGATGGAGTTGCAAGCTAAGAAAATTTGCCAGAAGTGCCACAAACTCTTGTGTTTCCTTAAAATCACTGTTCTAGGTATCTCCTCCTCTCCTAACCTAGATTTTTTTTTATTCTCTTCACTTGGACCAACTGCCAGATTGAGCTATTCTGAATGTAATGCCCTCAACCTTTCTCACACATACTAAACCCCAAAAGTCTCCTATCCTTCTCACCCTGATGATTTTTTAGATCCATATAAGTCAGGAGGCATAGAACACAGTAAAGTCAACACTACAATTGTGCTTTCTTCATGTTGTTGTCCATTTCCTATATTCCTGCATCCTAAGTATGATTTCCTTCCTTATAATTCTTTAAAAAAAATCCAGTTATTACTGTTGCATTTGAAACTTTTGACTGTATCATCATCAAAAGTACTTTTGTTGTATATGTCTTAAAAATCTCATCTAAAGTAATACAAATTGTTTTTACCTTCTGTGAGTTTATTATTTAAAATGTACAAAATTGATATGATCAATTGGGTAAAATAAACATACATTGAACAAATTATCTCTTTAAATAATGTATCTGCATAAATTAAAATCAAGAGGGAGGAAAGTATATTTCATGGAGTAGAAGGTTAATTAAGTTGGAATCACTCTCAGTTACATTAAGAATAATCTCATTTGAAGTGGTTCAATGATTTTTAAGAGTGATATAAATAAATGCTATTAGTAATGGTTCTCCCAAAAATTCCATCTTTTGCCTCCCTGCAAAGGTATCTCCTCCATACTTAGAATACAGTAATTCCTTTTCTCCTTAAATTCACTGTTTAAAATTGGTAATGTCTCAGCTCTCAACTCAGGTGTTACCTGTATCACACAAATCTATCCCCTCCTCCAGATATTAGTTCTTTTTTCCTCCTCAGATTAACTTTTATCTGTTTTACCAAAGAAAAGGTGACATCATTCCCATTAAGCAAATTTCTTGAGATCAGGTCATTTTTCTTTTTAATTTTGTACCCTAAGTAAGAGGGAATAGTAAGTGTCTTTTGAATTGAAGAATATGATTGCTAGTTTCTTTCTCATAGGAGATGACTTAAGCATAGTTGCAAGCTGGAGCATCTTTGAGAATATTTGTCATGTGGTGGAGATGATGAACTGGGAAATAAACCAAGATGACAATGAAATCATCAGAAAATGTTCAATCAAGATTTTTGAAGCAGACTCACTATTTTAAACTTTTTTTAAATTGGGAAATGAAGTTTTTGTTGTTGTTGTTCAATAGATTTTTATATTCTTTTATAAGATTCTCAAAGGATCATGGGGTTGAACATTCAAACCATGAAGAGACCTTTGAGACCATCCCTTTTGATGATTAAGTCCAATTTCTTTTTATAGATTAAGAACTTGGGATTCAAAGAAGTTACATGATTTGCCCAAGATCATACAAGGTTTTTCAGAAACTACTGGATTCTAATTCAGATTCTCTGACTTCAGATTGAGCATTTTTTCCACTGTACTATATTACTGAGAAATGAACACTGAACGGTCATGGGAAGTTGAAGAAACCAACTTAGGTTATATAGGAGTAGAAAATCACTTTTTCAGTGCCCAAGCAGGAAATTATCAGGGAATTATTAAAAGTTTGTGACCTTAAGAATACAGAAGGGGGGAATAAATATAGTGATTAGAGGAGATCTCTTCTAAAAAGTCTGTTCCAATTCTTCTAGAAGTGGAGATCTCCTCTAATTATTATATTTGCCACCTTCTTGCATTCAATCAGAGGTACTACAAAAGAAACCATGTAGTTCTTTTATATAATGATGTAGATCTATGAAGTGTGTGCAAATGAAGCAAGAGAGGCTTCCAGAGAAGCTCCACATAAGAAAATATGGGCTTCTAGAGAAAGGAGGATATATAGACAGACAGATAGATAGATAGATAGATAGATAGATAGATAGATAGATAGATAGATAGAAAGATAGAGATAGATAATAAATGAGAGGATAGGGTTGATAGATGGCTGATTTTTACCCTCAGCTACAGGCCATTTTCCAAAGGCTTTTTAAACATTTAATGTACTATGTGGGATGTTTTGGTTTACATGAGAAGGTCATTGACTACAATATATTATTTTGTAGCCCTAATAAATTGATAATTAATTACCCAGAAATTATGTCTCTTGGACTTTTATTTGTTACACAGCACTTAGCACAGTGCCTGGAATTTAAATGTTTAATAAATGTATTTTTTCTGTCTATCTCTGGTTTTGTCTGTCTCTTTCCATCTATCTACTCTCTTTTCATTCATCTATCACCCAAAATAGAAAAGTACATATCCTGAGAACTTGAGCAATAATCTCATCTATAAGCAATGTCAGATAGTGAATAACCTAAGAGACTAGTTAATTAGGAAATAGGAAGGAAAAACCTTAATTTTAATTTAATGATTGGTTATTAATATGAGTGAGAAAGAATCATTTCTTTCTGCTGGGGATACAATAAGCAAACAAGATGGTCCATAGTTTCATAGAGTTTCTATTCTAAAACAAAATATAAAGATGCTTTCATGTGGCTTGTTTAATAACCAGTGAAATTGTTCTTTATTCATCTGGGACTTTTTGACCACCCTTTTGGCTTCGAGGTCAATATATTGTTTAATTGTTAAGTGTTTAGAGATTTAAAAAAATAATAATAATAATACAAGCCATGGATGCTTATATGAGTACAGAAGCAAGTGAGAAAGGCCTATATTTGAAGTTACTGATATTCTCATATTTTGGTAATACATAGGTTATGCTTTCTGTTAAGATAGGATCATGCCTTTTTTGGTGATGAAGCTGATAAAGCACTTTCCTAGTAATTCATATGTCACTGAGATTCCTTTAAGCCAATAATCATGGATCTTATCCTCCCACCCATTGCCACTTTCCAGTTTTATAGAAAAGCTAGAATTTTAGTCATCTTTTTTTGCTGTAAACATGCTGAGTCATCTATTATATTCATCCACATGAAACTTTTCTGTTTCACGTTTGATCCAACTTGCCCTTTTATTGTGTTGGTCTTCATTGTGATCATATAGATAAGCAAAAATTTTCCACATTTGTCTTCTTTAGGGCATCTCTTGCTCCTCTATTTTTTTTATTTTCTCTTCCTTTTTTTTTCTTCCTAATCTCTTTGATGTAGTTTCTGACTAACATTGAATTATTTTGTTATTTGCACTGCTTGTCCTTGTCCAACCTTTAGACTTTCATTGTAATTGTTAAATAAGGGGATCAAGAATTTCTGATATATTTTTCTCTTTTGTTTTCCATTCTGAATGCTTCTTTAACTGACATTTTCTGCTCTGCACAGTGCTAAGTGCTGATATAATCTTCAAGTGTTTTCCATAGGTATTCTATAGTTTTCTCAAGTTCCTTTTGCCATGCTGGTTTTAAGAACTGTTTTTAGAAGGATTTCTAGGTATCTCACCTTTTTTCCTATGAGCTTTGTCACATTAGTAGATATAGCACATACTAGTATTATTTTTATATTATCCTGAATTATTTTTATATTATCTATTAAATATTTTGGAAAATGTAGTCATTCATGGCATTTATAAAGATAGTAGCTTTCATAAATTATTTTATCCTGACACAATTAGCCTAATAGTTGGATTTGATCCATCAAAATCTAAAAAGTCTTTTGAACTTGTCACTTTAAGAATACACATCTCCTTTTCATAATGGTGTTATTTTTGTCACTTTCATTATTTAGTAGCATCTGGATATCATGTTGTACAAGTTTGCAATGATTTTCTTTTTTGAAAGAAGTTTTTATTGATGGCTTTGTTTTTATATAATCACAATTTTCCACAATATCTCTCCCCCTGCTCCTCTAGAGAGTCAGTCCACAGTACAAATAAAGACAAGGGGAGGGAAACAGAGAGATACAGAGATACACAGAGAAATAGAAAAAGAAAAAAGGAAAAAAATCAATATATGTATCAGTTACAACTGATATATATATATAGTTACATATATGTATTATATATATTTAAATTATAACTGATAAGTACATTTAAAAGAATCTGAAAATACATGCAATGTAAAAAACTGAGTCTCTCACCTCTGCATAGGAGGTATCTTCTCATATCTCTTTAAATGTATGCTTATTGTTTATAATTTTTAAAATTCACTTTTGAATTTTTGTGGTTGTTCTTTCCATTTAAATTATAATCATGTATTTTTTTTTTGGCTATGCTTACTTCTGTATCAGTCATGCAGATATTTCCACACTTCTCTGTACTTATTACATTCATCATTCATCATTTCCTATAGCATAGTGATATGTCATTCATGTGTTTTAAATATATATATATATATATATACATATATAGATATACACATACATATATATATATACTATATTATATTTATATTTAAGAAAGATGTACTGGTTTTCAAGGGCTGGTTGTTAAATTTTCAGAGTGAGTATTTATCCTTCAGAAATCAGCAAATGCTACAAATCAGGATTTGATTTATTGTTTTATTGTTTGTTTAGACTTAAGAAAGTAAAGGAGAAAATGTCAATAACACATATTAAACTTAAAAGTATGTCTCACATACAGAGTTGTTAAACATTTTATTAGAACACTAATATGTGCATATTTATCTATGTATGTGTGAGTTGTATGGGGTAGGGCAGAGTGACCAGAGAGGGACATATACAGCTAGATAATGTTCAGATAAGGAACTTCATGTTGGTATTAAGCAAGAAGTAATAACCATATTTTTCACAAATATAGCTTCAAAAAGTGCAAACTCTAATATATGCAACAATTTCACAGGATTTCTTCTAGCCCCTTACATACAAACACAAATAAACTCTCACACATATATGTATATATACACACAAAAGAATTCCATGAATATATATTACCGCATACTTAAATACATATACATACTGTATTATGTATGTATGTATGTTTGTATGTTCACATTTTGTGGAGAGAAAGAGAAATAAAAAGAGAAGCAGAGAGATAGAAATAGAGAGACAGAAAATACTGTATTTCTATTGCTTAGAACAGTGTACCTGGCAAATATTAGAAGTTTAATAAATACTAATTTACTGATTGAATAACATTAATCATTGATTAATGACTAAGACCACATTGTAGTCCACCAATGACTTCAGATTTTTTTCAGATAAATTACTATTTATGCAGTATTTGAAGTTGATATTTTGAGCTCATATTGAAGGAGGGGAACTGAGAGCATTCAAACTACATCAATACCTAGGATTTTAGAGCTATTCTATTAAATTTCACCTTCTTAGATTTGACCCAATGTTCTAGTCTGTCAGGCTTTATTTTTTGATCTTGACTTAATCCTAATGTACATTAATTATCTCTTCCAGCTTTACACTATCTACAAATTGATGATACGTCTTGGGATAGAAACTCTGCTTCCTCTCTTTCAAGAGGCTGGAATCAAGAACTCCTCCCTCTTTTTCCAGAAATTTAGATCTAAGAATTAGTGTTGGAGGAGATACCACATGATGAATATAACACTGGGCTTGAAGTAACCAGTAGTTACAGGAGAGCTATTTACATGATAACCATAATAATGTAAAAGAAAACAACAAGCTAGTTGATGCAGTAATAAATGGTGTCTTCAGAGGATTAACACCAAAGCAGCTTCTTGGCACAGAGATGGTAGACTAGGCACAGAATGAGCCATATAATGTGCTCATTTGTTTTAACTTGGTTTTATACTATTTTTTTTTCTTACAAAAGGAGATTTTATTGGGGGAGGGATGGATGTGAAATAATTAGAAAATTACTAATGTAAAAAAAAGTATTAATAAAATACTGAAAAGTAAAACTTTTTTCAATCTAAGGTTAGATCCCACCTGAGATGCTTAGTAGGTTTGTTACACAAGATAAGTCACATAACTTCCTCTAAGCTTTTATTTCCTCATCTCTAAAATAAAGAGAGTGATAAACACTTGCTCACTGGATAATTGTGAGGACCTAGTGAGATATGCAAATAGAGGGAAAACCCTAAAGCTCTGGGTTAATATCTCTTGATGATACTGGTGAATGCTTCTACTTTTCTACTATTTTAGTCAGATCCCAGCCATGCTTCACTTCCACCTTCCACAACTTCTTTTCAGACACTTTGACACCCAGACCAGAGCATAAACTCTGAAGCTCTGGAGAGATATCCCAGTGATCTTGATGGTCTATCTGATAATTGAATGTTTCATCTGACTTAATACATCAAGTATGCCCCAGCCAGGTAGCAAGACATCTAGTGGATAGAGCACTGGGCTTGAAATTAGGAAGGCTCATCTTCCTTAGCTCAAATCTGGTCTCAGACACTTAACTAGCTAGGCAAGACACTTAACTTGGTTTGCCTCTGTTTCTTCATCTGCAAAATGGCAAACTATTCCAATATCTTTGCCAAGAAAATCCCCAAAGGGATCACAAAGAGTCATAAATGATTAAACAGCAAATGACTGCCATGAGGAAAAGGTATTAGATTGATTCTGTTTAGTCTCAAGAAGTAAAACCAGGAATAATGCAAAGTGTCAAAAAAGGTAAATTAAGGCTTCATTTCAGGAACAAATTCTTAATGAATAGAGTTATCCTACAATTGAAAAGTCTGCCTGGGAAATAGAGGATTGCTCATCACTGGAGGTCTTCCAACAGAATGTGTAGATCAACATACTGGGTGTATTATAGGGAAAATTGAGGGAGGGGAAGGAAGAGGATTGAAGTTATTTCCTACTTTAAAATTCTGTGACTCAGTGATCATGAATCGTAGAGTCCATAATTTTATATGTGAAAAGAACAAGACCCACAGAACTAGAAATTACTTTCTCAGGGTCATATGGCCAAGAAGAAAAGCTAAAATTGGTGAAGGACAAGTGATCATTCCCATCTCCTCCAATTTTCAGAGTCCAGGTGCTTTCTCTTTGAACAGAAAGAAATGCCTTCAGGAACAGGAGCAATGTATTAGGACAAGCAACTAAATTATTAGCTCACCAAGATCACTTTCACTTTTCATTGTCTGAGTCTAGGAGTCTAGGAATATGCCTGGGCAAGAATGCAAATTTATCCTGCTTTAAGAAAAACTTAGGGGGGAGGCAGCTAGGTGGTGCAGTGGATAGAACACCAGCCCTGAAGTCAGAAGGATTGAGTTCAAATCTAAACTCAGACACTTAACACTTCCTAGCTGTGTGACCCGAGGTCCTTAGTGACTTCACTTAACCCCAATTGTCTCAGCAAAGAAAAGAAAAGAAAAACAAAAACTTAGGCAAATTGTTCCAAAGGTCCAAGTGTACTTTTAGGATTTAATAGTTTAAAATTACATGATTTTTGAGACAACTTGTCTACTATATGCCAGATTTCAAACTGGGAAAATAAATTATGGAAATTCTAGTCACATTGTAATAGCTATACAGAACAAAATACAGAAAGAGGGGAAAGGTAAAATTCTCCACCTTCTATAACTGGTAGAAATTATTTGGGATTATTATTCTCATGCACTGTACTCCCATCCTCTGATTACAACAAGCCTCTGTGATGGCCACACTGCCCAGATTCTGGGCATAATCTTGCCTGTCATCTTCCTTCTCAAATCTCTCAATTCATTACCAGCTATAATACTATACAATTGAACTTTCTCAAAACTAATTGTACGTCTTAATCAAAACAAGGAGAAAAAACTTTTAGTCCCAAAGTTAGAAAAAGTAACAGCCAAGAGGTTTGGGATAAGATTGGGTCCTTGTTATCATCAAGTTATAATGAATCTCAGGAGAGACCAGCCCTACTAATCAAGAATGGGGAAGAGAACCCTGGCAAGGTCAACATTTGCTTATGTACTTCAATGTTTCCATAGAAACAAAATAGCATCCCAAATACTACAGAACTGTTGTTACTTGTTCCACAGAGAGACTGTCTATTCCACAAATATCTCACACACATCTCTTGCCTTTTGTGCATACCTCATCCCTACATGTACAAGAGCCATTTTTCAAGAAGCCCCCAGGGGCCCATCTGGGGATAAACTAAATGAGTCTCCAACAGCCAAAGTCACCTTGTGACCCAGAGGGAAAGAAGGATTTGTTCCCAATAATGCTTGCTCTTCCTACCCATTTCTACACCAAGTTTCTTCTCTAGAAGCACAAGAAGGTATTTAGAGGAAGGGATCAGGGGATGATGCTATTATGGGCCTGGCTGGCAGGAGGGAGTCAGAGAATGTATTTTCTTTGCTATGAAGTTATTTATAGCATATGATTTTAATTAACTAGCCATATATGAAGCTGAGGATGGAGTTGTTAGAAATTAAAGCAACTGAAAGATATAAAAACTAGATGCAAGGAGGGAAAAAAGATACAAGTTGATTTTTTTTAAAATTGTATACATCACATATTAGTTCCTGGAATTGGCAATGAGAATGAGATGTCCTCTCCAATTCTCTTGAGTACATTGCTTGCAAGTATTTGCAAGAATTACTTATCTCCCAGGGTAATTATGACAATAAAATGAAATATTTGTAAAGTACCTTAAAAATCTTAAAGTGCTAGATAAACTTTACCTGTTATTTTTAGGTATTATTATTATACTGGATATTCTAGCAAACTTATTGATTATCCAGGGAATCTTCATGGAATGCTATATTAAGGTTGTTTCCAACCTCATCTGTGCACCATTTCATAGTTATAATTAAATAACCCAAAGATTCTGACGGCAGATTTGAGTAAAATCTTTGAATATTCTTACACAGAGAAGGAAAATCATAGCCCCTCTAGAAATAATTAAACCACACAAACCAGAATGAAATATTCCTTAAGGCATGACAGGGCAAGGCCACCAGGCAGGACATCTCAAAAGGACCTCCACAGCCTGAACAATCCACTCTCACTCAGCTTTACATGGAGCCAAAATCTCACTTTTAGACTGTGAGAAGAGAAGGGTTCCCTCTCTTATTAACAGCTGATTGAGCATCCAGAACACCCTCCACCCTGCACCTGCTGAAATTTCTCTACTCCTATTAGTCAGAGCCCTGGAAAAAGGGAAGAATACTAAGGTGTCCAGGGATGGTGAATCTCTTCTTCACAATCAAATGAGCTCTTGCAAAGCTGTTTATTCATGATTTCTGAATGAGGTGGGAAGAACTAAACAGTTTATAAACTGGCATTCAGCATGTATGCTAGAAAAATATAAAGTGCTGAGATGTTATTGTTGAGGGCGGTAGCCCTTTGGTATTCTTTGTTTGATCTCCAACTTCCTTTGGGACTTGTACCTTTGATACAAGATCTGGTCAAACTAGTTTGGGCTATCTGAGGTGGCCAGGGTTTTACAGCTCCCATTCTAAATCTACTCAGGTAGACCAAATGGCATCAGGAAATTCCTTTTTGGGAAGAGACTTCTGTCTCTACTCAAAAGATAACAAGAGAATCCTTATCTTAATTTACATCACTCTCAGGAACCTCCTTACATCACTGCATAAAAGAGAGAACGGGAATCTTCTCTTTGCAAATGGCCTTGTACCATGCAGCCATTTTGCCCACCGGCTCTCCGGTGTTTCCATTCTAATCAATAAAGACTATGTTTCCATACAGCATTAAGTAGCAAATTCCTTTGCTGCCGAACCCGCCATTGGTTACTTTGGGGAAGGAAGGAGAGAGAGAAAGGAACTGACCCATCTTTGTTTAGACCACAATTTACACCTCCTCATTTACTACTCATCATTTACTACTCATCATTATGATCGTTGTTATTGTGATTGGAAGAATGAAAAAGCATCAATTGAACACTTACTGTAGGATAAGGAGGAGCATTTAATTTATGTTTCTCTATGAACCTAAGGTCTGTTTCCAGCCATAACCAAAACAACCTAGATTCTCAATATTTTAAATATGTACTTTTGTCTCTTCTAAAATATCTTATGTAGCATATTATTTTTCTTAATTAATCTGACCACTTCTCTAATATACTCTACTGACAATGAATTTTACTCTTATCAAAAAAACTAAATGCTCTATTGAGCAGATTGACCTGAAACTTAACTTGATTAGACATAAACTTTACCAACTGGACCATTTATGAAGTCATTAACCAATATTTTTGCTTTAATAAATCCTTTATGATTAACAATCTGAACTTAACTTAAATTGTAGTTTTCCCGGGACTATTCAATACTTTAATCATTTAACTATTATTTCCCCTAGTATAATTACTGTTCTTTTTTTACACGCTATTTTTATACTTATTAGTATTGGAGATGATAACCCAATAAACTTTATGTCAAATATACAGCACAACTTTGAAAATCAATGAAAAGAAAATATCATTCTTATTTGCCCAAATTTTATCTTCCTTCAGTTTTATAGTAATTTACATAGAATTGTGTTTTTCACATTTAAAATTTTTATATCATCATCATTATATTAAAGAGTCACAAGTATCAATAATTATTAGACAGATAAGCTAGAGAGGGCATCTCTTCCCAAGTTTTTCATGAATGTCCTATGACATATCAGATTTGGAGAGAGATAGTATTATTGGCATAAAAAGAGGAGTCCTAGAACAATGAAAACTATAAGTAAAGATCATCAAACATCTTGAGAAAAATAAAAAGCAAAAAAAATTTGTGAGAATACACTTCTTATAAAAGGAACAAAAAAAAAGAAAAAAATCATTTTGCTTAGGAATGTCAGATTTTCTAAATGAGGGGATTGGTAAGGACAGGGATTTTCTATAAAAATTTCATTCATCAGTCAAATTATTGTTATTAATCTTAATGTTACTCCTTTTAACAATCCCAGCCAATGTTGAAATTCTAACAAGATCCACAATCCAGGAAAAATGTCCATATAAATCACAAACTTGAACAAGAGGCCTAGAAGATGGGTAAGGTGAAAGTTGAGATGGAGGGTGTTGCTACATATAAAAATAATGAAATCCTTCAACTTAAAAAGCTTCATTCTTCTCCTGTTCCCTTCAGTTCTAGATCAAATATAAACCCAGAGCCTCATAGCCAATCCTCTTAATGCCATGTCTCTCTGACCCCAACATGGAGCATGGGGAACAGCACCACTATAACTGAGATCATTCTTCTGGGACTCACAGATGCCTGTGAATTCCAGATGCTGATCTTCATGGGACTCCTCCTGACCTACCTTACCACACTGCTAGGGAACCTCCTCATCATTGTTGTCACCCTGATGGATCATCGCCTTCACACCCCCATGTACTACTTCCTCAGAAACTTTGCTGTTCTGGAGATCTGGTTCACTTCTGTCATCTTTCCCAAGATGCTGAACAACATCCTAACAGGGAACAAGACCATCTCTTTACTGGGATGCTTCCTGCAGTTTTTCTTCTACTTCTTCCTAGGGACCACAGAATTCCTCCTCCTAGCTGTGATGTCCTTTGATCGGTATGTGGCAATCTGTAACCCCTTGCGTTATGCTACCATCATGAGCAGAAAGGTCTGTGTGCAGCTGGTGCTGTCCTCATGGGTGGGAGGTTTCCTTCTCATCATTGTCCCAAGCAGTATCACATTCCAGCAGCCTTTCTGTGGCCCCAATATCATCAATCACTTTTTCTGTGACAATTTCCCATTGTTAGAACTGGTCTGTGCAGATACAAGCCTGGTGGAACTGATAGGCTTTGTCATAGCCAATGTAAGTCTGCTGGGTACCTTATCTGTCACTGCCTCCTGTTATGGACATATCCTCTACACAATCCTACGTATCCCGTCAGCCAAGGAGAGGCAGAAAGCCTTTTCCACTTGTTCCTCCCACATCATTGTGGTATCCCTTTTTTATGGCAGTTGCATCTTTATGTATGTCAGGGCAGGTAAAGGCAGTGAAGGAGAGAACCTGAACAAGGTAGTGGCCATTCTTAATACTGTGGTGACCCCCATGTTCAACCCTTTCATCTATACTCTGAGGAACAAACAGGTAAAACTGGTGATTAGGGAAAAAGTGAGTAAATGGATTTCTCAGGCCTGAACTGGAGCTGAACATCAGGGAAAATTCCTCACAAGAGGTAAAACTTCTTGCAGTTCCCTGAAATGATGACTTTTGAAGTCATCTTGGCTTTTCATCCAGACACTTTGGCTTTCTTCTCTTCATCAGCACTAGTTGCCATACTGAACTATTTTCAAAGCAATGCCTGCAACACTTCTCATAGATACCAAACCCCATACGTTTTCTGTACTTCTCACCTTCTTGGAACCTAGTGATTCTTACATTAATGTAGGTAAGCACAACAAAGTCAACACTATTATTGTGTCTGGTTTTTCCTGGTGGCCTTACACATGCCTGTAACTTGATTACATGCTTTTTTTCATGATTCATTAAAACTGGATTTGAAACTTTTGAAACTGACATATATCATTATCTAAAGCATTGTTATTATTTTTGTCTCAAAAGTCTCATCTAAAGCAAATTAAATTGCTTTTGCCTTCTGTGAGTTTATGATTTAAGATATACAAAACTGACCTTATGTTAACATGCAAAGGTCAAATGGGAAAAATGAACAAATATTGAACAACTTTTCTATATAAATAATTTATCCGGATAAATTAGGATCAAGAGGGAACTATATTTCATGGGGTAGAACTTTAGTTAGGTTGGATTCATACTCTCAGTTATAGTTAGAAAATTTTTCAATAGAAAGGTTCATTTATTTTTAAGATTAGTATAAAAAAAGAGTATTAGAGGGCAGCTAGATGGTGCAGTGGATAGAGTGCTGGCTCTAAAGTCAGGAGGACCTGAGTTCAAATCCAGCCTCAGACACTTGATACTATCTGTGTGACCCTAGGCAAGTCATTTAACCCCAATTGCTTCAGCAAAAAAAAAATTGATAATTATTACCCAAACTGTCCTAATTCCCAATGATTCCTCCTTGTATTCACTCAAAGCATCTCCTATGCTTGAAACATAGTAATTCCTTCTCTTCTAAAATCCATATCTAACATATCTCAAAGAATGCAATAGAATATTACTTGGAACATGAAAAATATATACTATCCTAGCAACCCATTCCCAATCTATACTTTCAACTCCAGAGTCACTTTTGCACACATTCACAGATCTTAGGTACTTTACTTACTAAGTTTCATAATTTATTTAACATAGGGAAGATGGACAGAAAAATTAAATTCTCCTCCACAGAGCCATACATGTTCAGCAAATTCCTAAGTTTCCTCCTGCTTACATAGTTCTTCACATGTGGCTGAGAAACTACTAAAATATGCCCTTTCATATCATAAAAGAGAAATAAAGTAGAGACATTTGTTTGGAAGTTCAACTCCAGATCACAACCCATACCAAGGGAAACCAAAAAAGATTTGCAAGCGAAGCTGTATTTCCCACAAGGAGTCAAGTCTTGAAACTGAGGATCAATCTGGATCATCTTTGCAATACAAGTCTCCAAAAAGAGCAATGGATCAGGACTACCCCATCACCTCAGAGAATTTTAGATGACCTTTGGCTATGACTTCTCGCCTTTCATGGCCTTCATGGTTGGAATATCAAAGTCATCTGCCAATGAGGTATATGACAATCAACTAGTACAACTCCAAGTCATCGATCTTTGGTTACTAAAAAGGATAAGAGAAGAAAGACATAGGCACCTTACATTGGATACCAGCATCCCAGTCAGTAAGTAAGGCAATAAGCACTTACTAAGCATCTGCTATATATCAGGCACTATGCTAGGCACTGGGGATACAAAAAGCAAATTGGCAAAATATAGTCCTTGTTCTATAGGAACTCACAATCAAAGGGAAGGTTTTCCTGTTACAGGAAAATAACTATGTTTAAACAAGCTATATATATCATCAATAGGACATAATCAGAAGGAACACTTAACTCCTATCATAAAACATCACCATGAAAATATTGTTGCACAACTTCAATATAGCATACTTTCTTACTCCTCTTGTTCAAATCTTGGTTTAGTTCATCTCTTCTATCCGATCATAAAGCTTCCAGCCCACTTCAATTTCATGCTTACTATTAATTGTGGGAAAGTCAAATATTAGATACATATTACCTGTATCTTTCTTTAATCATCAGCATCTCCATGGTTCTAGGAAAAGTAATAATAATTCAAATAAATGAGAAAACAATATGTAGACCAAGATCACTTTCTTATTACCTTGTGTTTCCTTTATTATTCATCTTTTCCCCTTTCTATCAAAGTGAACCACTAAAACAGAACTTGCATAACAGTATCACTTCTTATTATTGTACTTATAAATGTTCAACAATCAGTTCTCTGGAAAAGAAAAATATATTTCCAGCATACTTTAAAATTTGACATGCATTATTAACATTTTACATCACTTTTCAAAGTCTAGAGACAATCAAAAAATAATAAATAAAGCCCTGATTTATAGCATCTGCCAATTTCCAAATGCTCGCAATGAAAATTTAACTATTAGCTCTTGTAAGGCAGTACAAGATGGTTCCAAGACACTCCTGCATCTATCTGCTTCTGCACTCTTAGTTGAACTTCATCTAAATATTTTCTATCATATTTGTCTCCTGCAGGTCCTGAGCTTTTTCTTCTAAGAACTTATATTTCTTTTATTTATTTTTTTATTAATTTATAATTATGAAATTTTTTTGACAGTACATATGCATGAGTAATTTTTTTATAACATCCCTTGTATTCATTTTTCCAAATTTTCCCCTTCCTCCCTCTACTCCCTCCCCTAGATGACAGGCAATCCCATACATTTTACATGTGTTACAGTATAATCTAGATACAATATATGTGTGTAAATCCAATTTTCTTGCTGCACATTAAGAATTGGATTCCAAAGGTATAAGTAAGCTGGGTAGAAAGACAGTAGTGCTAACAGTTTACATTCGCTTCCCAGTGTTCCTTCTCTGGATGTAGTTGTTTCTGTCCATCATTGATCAACTGGAAGTGAGTTGGATCTTCTTTATGTTGAAGATATCTACTTCCATCAGAATACATCTTCATACAGTATTGTTGTTGAAGTGTACAGCGATCTTCTGGTTCTGCTCATTTCACTCAGTATCAGTTCATGTAAGTCTCTCCAAACCTCTCCGTATTCATCCTGCTGGTCATTTCTTACAGAGCAATAATATTCCATAACATTCATATACCATAATTTACCCAACCATTCTCCAATTGATGGACATCCATTCATTTTCCAGTTTCTAGCCACTACAAAAAGAGCTGCCACAAACATTTTGGCACATGCAGGTCCCTTTCCCCTCTTTAGTATTTAAGAACTTATATTTCAATACTTTGAGATTATGTAGCAAAATTAGTTCTTAGACAAAAGACATAGATACAGTCTGTCACTGACCTCATACTTGAAACAATTCCATCTTGGTGCAACCTGCAAGAGTCTGTGTTCTGTGGGTATTGTCTTTGAGAGAATAGCATCACTTCTGTATCATGATAAGATATCCTAGTAGAATTTCAGTGGGGACTTCACACAAGAATATGTTCCTAATATACAATTAGATACAGCTCCTTTTTCTTTCCCCACTTTCAACTATTCTTTTCCTTTGGGATATATTCTTCTCTACCCTCATTCAAAGTGAGAATCCCATAATATCAATATCACCTATGAGATAAATATTTTTTCTTGCTTTGTAGTTTCTCATTTATCCCATTGATTCAAATGAACTTATGATCTCATTGAAGTGGGAATGTTCTATCTTTAGATAATATCACATTTTATATTTCCCATCTATCTGGTGCAATTTTCGTTGATGTTTTGACATAACTTGAACCCAGAAAGTCCTCACCTAACATGCTAGGGGTCTTTGACTTTTTTGCTTTCTCTTAATGTTACAGGAATATAAATGGCACACATAGATTGTCCAGTGGTTGTCCCTTGCTTCTTAGCAATGATCAACCCATCTTTTTTCCCCTGTATTTTTTTACTTCCTTTTTACTTCTTGTTGTTATCACAGCCTGATCATATCCACCACAGTCCTGTCTTTTGCTCTTTTGGGGATCCTCAGTTTCAGTGTGTGGCACATTATAAGCTCTTTTATTTATCTGTCTATCTATCTAAATATTTACTTATTTATTTGCTAAGGCAATTGGGGTTAAGTGACTTACCTGGGGTCACACAGCTAGGAAGTGCTGGTCTGAGGCCAGATTTGAACTCAGGTTCTCCTGACTTCAGGGCTAGTGCTCTATCCTATAAACTCTTTTAAAAAGGCTTTTTCATTCATCCATTCCTCAATTTTAATTTTTCAGAGATTGTAGGGTAGTTTCATCTCACAGACATGCAATTACAATGGCATTATAGTGGCATTAAGAAGATAGGCCATTGTTTTAAAAAGAAGCTTGAGGACACTAAAAGAACTTTCCAAAAGGCAATCTAGCCTACTTAACTTCTCTTTATTCAAATAATCATCCTTTTACAATTCTTTTCTAAGATACACACACATACACATAATCTACGGTCCTACTTTTCTGCCTTATATTCTGCATAATAGTAATTCTTCATCCTCTTGGTTTTTTCTACATGGATAATTAGAACAAGCTTTTAGGTTATTATAGATAACATCTAGGCAGGTAGGAATGTTCTAGGATTTTCTGTAGATTCAAATGAGAATGTGTCTATAAAGAACTAATCAATGCTTGGCACATAGTGAGAGCTATATAAATGCTTATTCCCTGCCTTTCTCTTCTTTTTTCTTCCTTTCCATTCCTTTCCTCAAATAGCACAATTTCATCTACAAAAAAAGAAGCATCTGGAAGATATTGTAATCTATAGGAAATTCTTCTTTAACTTGGAGTCTATGTTAGATTCTCCTTGTTGACAATGGCAAATAATTTGGGAGGGAAGGAAATAATTGTTTACATAGTGCCTACTGTGTGCCAGGCACTGCGCTTTACAGATATTATACCATTTAATTTTGTTTCTATTTTACACCTCAGCAAACAGATATTAATAATCAGGGTCTCATCCATAAGTATCATTGATAATTGCTATCATTCATATAGCACTTAAAGGCTTGCAAAGTGCTTTACATATATTATCTTATTTAATACTCACAACAACTTGTGAGGTAGATGCTATTATCATCCCCATTTGATAGATGAGGAAACCAAGTCTGCAAGAAGTCAATTATGAACATGATGTTCATGAAACAAGGTTATTTCTGTTATACATTTTTCAAGGAATTTTACTATTTTTGATATATACCTCAACCTTCTTGAAGAAAAGCATTTTAAGTGGTATTTTGTTCTATTGAATCAAATGCTTTTTAAATAGTCCACAAAGCATAATGAGATATTATCTACATCTTTTCATTAATTGTCTCTTGGTAAAGATATAACCTGCTGTGGAATGTCACTTCTATTTCCACCTAATACCTTGCTAAGGATACTCTTGATGCATGTGCAGATTGTCCTCATAAAAGTTTTAGGTAGATGAAAGAATAGATATGATTCTATAATTATTAAGCTTCCCTGAGTTGTCTTTTTTTGGGATAATAATTGGGGCTATTTTCTTTTCACCTTTGCTATTTTTACTCCTTGAAAATCAAACACATTCAGAACCTCCAACATGGATCTCCTCTGTTTCCCCTTGGACCTCTCTACCTGCTTTGCTGATTTTTGTTCTCTTCAGGACTATTTGTACCTTCTTTAGAGACATATCTGGAAAAAAACCCAAAATAAATAAAAATTGATACGGATGAAAAAAAGGAAAAAGCAATATACACATCTGAGATAACATTAAAACCTAAATGTGGTGGTTCAACAGTTTGTAATAATGAAAATATTTTTTTCAAAGAATATTTTAGGAACTTTACCATCTTTTTTTTTTTAGTTGTCTTTGTTTCATTTTCATCTTTTGATACTGTCAGGGTGATTTTTGCTTAGCTGAGCCTCTTAACAAACTTTTTTTCCTTGTCCCTCTATTACTTCTTTCTGTTTTATGAGATGATGAGATGATTCTGTTCATAATATTCCCTCTCAACTCAACATTTTAAAAATAAGTATATATTCTAAACCAGTGTTGTCAGTGACTGCCATATTTACTTTTGAAGTAAGTAAAATGTTTACTGGCCAAGGAGGTTTTGCTAAACTCTTTGGGTTTCTTCATTATAGTCACTGATTTGTATAAACTCCTATGTAAAATTAATTCTGTCATTAGAATGTTAGCCACTTAAGAATGAGGACTATGTTTTTGCTTTGCTTTGTATCCCCAACACATAGCATTCTTGCTGGCACATGGTAAGCACTTAATAAATGGTTAGCATTTATATAGATCTTTAACATTTACAAAGATATTCATAAATATTGTCTCATTTTATTCTCACAACTACTCTGGGAAGTAGATGCTGTTATTATACAGACAAGTAAACTGAAACAGACAAATGTTAAGTGACTTGCCCAGGTCACATAACAAGCAACTATAGATTTTAACTCAGTCCTTCTTGATTCCATGTTCAGCTTTCTTTCTTTCTTTCTTTCTTTCTTTCTTTCTTTCTTTCTTTCTTTCTTTCTTTCTTTCTTTCTTTCTTTCTTTCTTTCTTTCTTTCTTTCTTTTTTTCTTTCTTTCTTCCTTCCTTTCTTTCTTTCTTTCTTCCTTTCTTTCTTTCTTTCTTTCTTTCTTTCTTTCTTTCTTTCTTTCTTTCTTTCTTTCTTTCTTTCTTTCTTTCTTTCTTTCTTTCTTTCTTTCTTTCTTTCTTTCTTTCTTTCTTTCTTTCTTTCTTTCTTTCTTTCTTTCTTTCTTTCTTTCTTTCTTTCTTTCTTTTTTCTTTTTTCTTTTCCTTTTTTTTAATTTATTTTTTTTTCTGGTTTTACATGTACATTCTTTTTAAAAAAACATTTCCTTATGAATCATGTTGGGAGATAAAAATCAGAACAAAAAGGAAAAACATAAGAAAAGAAAAAACAAGAAAGGGGCATGGAGGAGCGAACATAGTACATGCTGGTTTACACTCATTCTCCATAGTTCTCTCTCTGGATGCGGATGGCATTTTCCATCCAAAGTTTATTGGAATTGCTTTGGATCACTGAACCACCGAACCACCAAGAAGAACCAAGTCTTTCAAGTTGATCATTGGACAATCTTGCTATTACTGAGTATAATGTATTCCTGGTTCTGCTTGTTTCGCTCAGCATCAGTTCGAGTAAATCTCTCCAGGCCTTCTAATATCAGCTTTTATAGAACAATTTTATTGAACAATAATATTCTATTACATTCACATACCACAACTTATTCAGCCATTCCCAAATTGATGGGCATCTACTCATTTTTCAATTCTTTGCCACCACAATAAGAGCTGCTATAAACATTTTTGCACATGTGGGTCTTTTCCCCTCCTTATGATTTCCTTCTTTATGACCCAGTAGTGATACTGCTGGATCAAGGGATATGCCCAAAGGGCATAGTTCCAAATTGCTTTCCAGAATGGTTGGATTATTTCAAAACTCCAGCAGCAATGCATTAGTGTCCCAGTTTTCCCTTATTCCTTTCAACATTTATTATTGTCTTTTCCTGTCATATATCTGCTTTCTTTTTAAAATATGTCTGCATTTTAAAAATTATTATTTCTTATAGCTTTATATTAATTTTTGCCTTTGCTTTAAAAAGTAAGTCGTCTGAATATAAACAGATAGCTAATTCAGAATGACTGTCAGATCAATATTCAATTGCTTCCTGTCCCTTTAAATACATATAATTTCATTTTAAAAAAAGTGTTATTCAACATGTTTAATGCCTTTTGATTCTTTTGTATTCATAATGCTTAGATAAGAGGCTTCTGTGCAATCTACAAGTCTTTGATCTCTCCCATTCCTTACTCCTGAACTATATTTTCCAATCTATTTCTTACCATCTTTATCTATTTTCACCTTTATATTGAAGTTACCAAGTACCAGTATACATGTTAATATAATATGGATAGTCTTATCAAAGGATTTTTCTACCTTTTTCATTGAGGGCAGCTATGTGGCACACAGGATAGAACATGAAGCCTAGAGTCAATAAGGTTCATCTTCCTGAATTCAAATTTGATCTCAAATGCTTACTAGCTGTTGGATTCTAGATAAATCACTTATCCCTATTTGCCTCAGTTTTCTCATCTGTAAAATGAACTGGAGAAGAAAATGGCAAACCATTTCAATATCTTTGCCAAGAAAATCCCAAACGGCGTCATGAAGAGTTGGACATGACTGATCAACAAAACAACAAACCTGTTACTTGCATCAGGGTTTGGTTTTGGTTTTGCATATCCTCATCATAAGTACTGAAATACAAGTTGACCAAGTTTTGGATGAAATAATGCTTCCTGATACCTTTGGGCACAAGACAAGACCAAATCTGCAAATTTCTTTCTTTTCCTCTCTAAAGAAAACTTGTGAGCAACACTTCAATTTAGTTACAAATTCCTTCAGTCTTGTCTCTTTATAACAAGAAATGTCAAGATTGACACAATTCATTTCTTGTTGTAACATGTATACTCATTGATCAACAGATAAAGATCTTATACTTTTTGTAATGAAAACTAATGAAAGCTAATGTTGACAGTTTAAAACTGTGATCCATATCTTCTGTCGCCTTTCCTGCTACTCTTCCTCCAATGCTACATAATGTCAGAGATATTGAAGTTTTATTTATTTTGCTTTTTTATTGGCTTCTAGGATTTGGTCTCCAATGAATTCCTGGCTCTTCTTGCTATTTGTGCTATAGCTGCTCCTCTCATTGATAGGTTTAACATATATACAAGTTTTCTCACTGTTCTTCCCTTTTCACCTTAAAACCAAATGAGATTTGCAGCCATAATATTCTCTCTTCTCATACCATAAACCAGCCTACTTCAGGTTGTGGAAGGTGGTCAAATGGAAACATTTTTTTCATTAATTACTATGATCAAAAAATTTGTTGCCAAGTGATCAGCCCATTACTGATGAATATTCATAGTTGGTCCTCAGAAAGTAGATATAATATACTGTTGGGACCAAGCTTGAGGCTTTTTTTTTTTAAGTATGATGGTACTTTCCAGAGCTTATGCTCCATTAACTCCAGCATCAAGAAACCAGGGTCTATTCCACACCATGTATTAAAACCCTCCTTTTTAATTTCTCTAAAAATATTAAAGTTAGGAATAATATTTTTCTCTAGAAGTCTCCAAGCTCTAGAGGTTTCCAGACCCTGGAAAAGACAGAACAAAAGTCAATCAAGAAACATATCAAGTACCAGGCCCTAGCCCAGACTTTCTTCTTTAAAAGCTCAAAGTCTAATGAGGAAGACAGCATGAAAAGAACCATATATAAACAAGTTATTTACAAGATAAATTGGAAATAATCAACCAAGAAAAGGCAATAGAATTAAGAGGGATCAGAAAGGCTTCCTATAGAGACAAACTTTTCTATTTTATTTATCTTATTTGTTTTTTTTATAATTTATTAATTTTATAATTATAATTTTTTTGACAATACATATGCATGGGTAATTTTTTTACAACATTATCCCTTGTATTCACTTTTCCAAATTTTCCCCTCCCTCCCCTAGATGACAGGCAATCCCATATATATTAAATGTGTTACATATAATATATGTATGTAAAACCAAATTTCTTGTTACACAGTAAGAATTAGATTCCGAAGGTATAAATAACCTGGGTAGAAAGACAATAGTGCAAACATTTTACACACCTTTCCCAGTGTTCCTTCTCTGGGTATAGCTGTTTCTGTCCATCACTGATCAGCTGGAACTGAATTAGATCTTCTTTATGTTGAAGATATCCACTTCAATCAGAATATATCTTCATACAGTATCATTATTGAAGTGTATAGTGATCTCCTGGTTCTGCTCATTTCACTCAGCATCAGTTGATGTAGGTCTCTTCAAGCCTCTCTGTATTCATCCTGCTGATCATTTCTTACAGAGCAATAATATTCCATAACATTCATATACCATAATTTACCCAACCATTCTCCAATTGATGGGCATCCATTCATTTTCCAGTTTCTAGCCACTACAAAAAGAGCTGCCACAAATATTTTGGCACATACAGGCCCCTTTCCCATCTTTAGTATTTCTTTGGGATATAAGCCCGGTAGTAGCACTGCTGGATCAAAGGGTATGCACAGTTTGATAACTTTTTGGCCATAGTTCCAAATTGCTCTCCAGAATGGCTGGATTCTTTCACAACTCCACCAACAATGTATCAGTGTCCCAGTTTTCCCACATCCCCTCCAACATTCATCATTATCTTTTCCTGTCATCTTAGCCAATCTGACAGGTATGTAGTGGTATCTCAGAGTGATGAAATAAGGGTGACAATCCTAAATTTAACTCTATTATTATTTACTTCCCAGCCTTGGAAGATTAGGTTACTGACTCCATGTAAAAAGTTCTCCTACTAATTTATCCCCAGGAAGGATTTCTTCCTACCTTTTTCAAAGAGTAAGAATTGAGATTAGCAATGAATAATGACTTGGATGCTTAATTCTGGGATGTTTTTTAATTAGTTAATTTTTTAAAAAAATTTTACAAAAATTTTATGCATAGGTAATTTTGTTCCAACTTTTCCCCTCTTTCCCCCCACCCCTTCCCCCAGATGGCAGGTGGACCAATACCTGTTAAATATGTTAAAGTATAAGTTAAATACAATATATGTATACATGTCCAAACAGTTATTTTGCTGTATAAAAAGAATCAGACTTTGAAATAGTGTACAATTAGCCTGTGAAGGAAATAAAAAATGTAGGCAGACAAAAATAGAGGGATTGGGAATTCTATGTAGTGGTTCATAGTCAACTCCCAGAGTTCTTTCGCTCAGTGTAACTGATTCAGTTCATTACTGCTCTATTGGAACTGATTTGGTTCATCTCATTGTTGAAGATGGCCATGTCCATCAGAATTGATCTTCATATAGTATTGTTGTTGAAGTATATAATGATCTCTTGGTCCTGCTCATTTCACTCAGAATCCTTTCTGAAATCATCCTGCTAGTCATTTCTTACAGAACAATAATATTCTGTAACATTCATATACCACAATTTATTCAGCCATTCTCCAATTGATGGGCATCCACTCAGTTTCCAGTTTCTGGACACTACAAAGAGGGCTGCCACAAACATTCTTGCAATACAGGTCCCTTGTCCTTCTTTAAAATTCTCTTTGGGATATAAGCCCAGTAGTAACACTTTTGGATCAAAGGGCATGCACAGTTTGATAACTTTTTGAGCATGGTTCCAAATTGCTCTCCAGAATGGCTGGATGTATTCACAGTTCCACCAACAATGGTGTCCCAATTTTCCCATATCCCCGCCAACATTCTGCATTATCTTTCCCTGTCATTCTAGCCAAACTGACAAGTGTGTAGTGGTATCTCAGAGTTGTCTTAATTTGCATTTTTCTGATTAATAATGACTTGGAGCATCTTTTCATATAGCTAGAAATAGTTTCAATTTCTTCATCTGAGAATTGTCTGTTCATATCCTTTGACCATTTATCAATTGGAGAATAGCTTTTGTTTATACAAAAACTTTCTGGAATGTATTTTCCAAATGTATTGTCCAAAATTCCTAAAATTGCATAGGAAAATATGGAAAGTGTGGACATTTTTTCTTTGAACTAGAAACAACTTAGTTATAGATTAATATTAAATTAAATCATATTGCTTCTGTTAGACTCAAAGCTAAATCACAAAACATAATATTAATACTACTTTTTTCTTTAACAAGTAAGACTGTAAATCTCCCTGTTGGTTACACAGAATTTGTATGAATAAATATTTGAGACACTGGGATTTTGTTTGTTTTGTTTATTTTTATTGCCTTCTAGGATTTTGTATCTGATGAATTACTAATCAATCTTTTTGTGTGTGTGCTGAAGTCTACTCCCTATGGAATTTGATTTAGCATACATAGAAATTTTTTCACTATCTCTTCCTATTCAGCTTAAAGCCTTAAAGAGATTTGCAGCCATAATCTTCTCTCTTCTCATACTACAACCATCTTAGTTCTGAATTATTGAAATTGTCTTCTAATTGGTATCCTGATTTGCAACCTCTCCCCTCTCCAATCCATTCTCCATATACCTGTCAAGTTAATTAATATTTCTGCTCTTAATCAACAGCTCTCACCAGACATTTCCTTCCTTGAGACACTCCAGTGGCTCCCAATTGCTTCTAGGAAAAAATATAAACTAATTTGCTTGGTATTTAAAGAACATCACATGATCAATTGTGATGGACATGGCTCTCTTCAACAATGAGATGAACCAAATCAGTTCCATTTGTTCAACAATGAAGTGAACCAGCTACACCCAGCAAAAGCAAAAGGAAATAAATATGAACCACAACACTCCCTCTGTTTTTGTCCTCTTGCATTTTTGATTTCCTTCTCATGTTATTTTTACCTTATGTCTAAGTTCGGTTTTTCTTGTGCAGTAAAATAACTGGCTATGTATACATATATTGTATTTAACATATACTTTAACATATTTAACATGTATGGGTCTGCCTGCCATCTAGGGGAAGGGCTGGGGGGAAGAAGGGGAAAAGTTGAAAAAGAGGGTTTTGCAAAGGTCAATGCTGAAAAATTATCCATGCATATATTTTGTAAATAAAAAGCTATAATAAAAATAAATAAATAAACATCACAGACTGGCTCCAGATTTCTGTCCCAACTTACTGCACATAACTTTCCTTCCCATACACTAAAATCCAGTCAACATGGGTGACTTATTCCCATTACAGAACATTCCATTTCTCATCTTGTAGCTTCTACACTCCATGTAGAATCCTCCATGCCTGGAATGCCCTCCAAGGGCTTCATCAAACTTAGGTCATCTTTTAAGGTTTAGTTCAAGTGACACCTCCTATATAAAACTTATCCTATTTCCCCAATTGATAATAATAATAATAGCAAGCATTTATGTAGCATTTAATATGTGCCAGCCTCTGTGCTAAGTACTTTACAATTATTATGTCATTTGATCCTCAAAACAATCCTATAAAGATGAGTGCTATTATTATCCCCATTTTACAGCTGAGGAAATTGAGGCAACAGAGGTAAAAACGATGTGCCCAGGATCACAGTGTCTTCTTGCTCTTAGTTAATTCATGCATTTATGCATCAATCCTCCTCTTCCCAATTGTACACAATAAAATGTGAGCTCCTTGAGGTCCAGAAATGTTTAATTTTTATTGGGCTTCTTTTCAAGGCTATATACATGTAGTTGAATAAATAAATTTATTAAACTACCTCGAAACATAGAATTTGTTGTCTCTGCCATTTATTCTTGTATTAAGCCTACTTTTTAAATGTCTTAGCTCCCAAACAAGATTGTAAGCTATTTAAGCAGGTAAAATACAAAAACTATTTTAGGCATGTTGGTATTCCCACCTCATTTGCTACAATGCTTTGTACGTCTACAATGTACTCTATAATGAGTACATACACATATACATTTCAAGGCTTATACATACAGATAAACACACACACACACACACACACACACACACACACACACACACAATGGATGAATAGACCATGTCACCATGTTCCTGACAACAAACAAGTATCTGAGTGAAACCAAGTTGAGGAGCAAGCTGACTCCATGGAATTATCTTGAATTATCTTTTATAGAGAGAACTATCCTGTACTAATGCCCACTGTCACCGTATACTTTCTGGAGGTTAAGCTACAGATGTTAACAGACAGACCTATTTTACAGAAACAGGATGGCCACAAACACCAGTTGATTTACTGACTAATGCAATTAGCATAGTTATCATATCTTCTTTGGGGTCTTTTTTCATACAAGGTCCCACCTCTCCCCTTATAAAATGGAAATCATTAGGAACTTCCACCTGCCTTATGGTATTATAATAAAGCTTTGTCCCTAGACCTGGAGATGGGTTGAGTCTGTAAATTCATTCCGGACAACTTTGTGACTTTATGAACTTCATCATGATTTGTTGTACATTATCATATGTATGTATGTATGTTGTGTATGCATATATATATTCTCTCAGAGAGAGAAAGAATATATATGTATATCTCTTAGTGGCATTACAGATAGAGAGTCTGGGCCTGGAGTCAGGAAGACTCACATTCTAAGTTCAAATCTGACCTCAAATTTTTACTAGCTGTATGACATCATTTAACCTGTTTGCCTCAATATCCTTAGCTGTAAGGTAAAAAAAATCACAAAATATTCCATATCATTCCCAAGAAAATGCCAAATGGAGTCACAGAGAGTCAGACATGACAGAACAAGAAGAACAAATGCAGAGAAAAGGGAAGGCATAAACAAATAGGATAAATTTATTTATTATTTTGCTAAAATTAAATATTTTTGTTAAACTGATATACATTTTTTAAAATTTCATGTATAACTTTCTGTTTCTTTGGGTACTTGAAAGCTTTTCTTTTTTCTTTCTTTCTTTTTTTTCTGTTTTGTTTGTTTGTTTGTTTGTTTGTTTGTTTTTTGTTTTTTTGCTGAGGCAATTGGGGTTAAATGACTTGCCCAGGATCACACAGGTAGGAAGTGTTAAGTGTCTAAAGTCACATTTGAACTCAGATCCTCTTGACTTTAGTACTGTACCAACTAGATACTGAAAAAATCTTTTTTTAAAGGAAAAAAGAATAAGGGGATTAGCTTTTTAATCTTATATAGTTGAAAGTGGTTTTAAACTTTCAGGATGACCTTTCTCTCTTGGTTAATTAAGACTTCTTTACTCATTCTCCACTGATATGAGTGAAAGTTTAATTTTCCAATTATTTTGTAATGTGATCTTATATATTTTGGTTGTAAATATATATATATATATGTATATATACATATACATATACATATATATATATATATATACATATATGGAATTATTTTTAACTCTTAGAAGACTTGGATTATGTCTTGTACTTTTTTTTAGCAGACTACTACAGAATATATAATGCTGGACCCTGAATGTTAAATAAATGATTAGTACATGGTGATTGGCAGGAAAACATCTTTAATGTGCTCAAAGATTAGACAGAAATTTAAGAATTTAAAGTTCAAATTATAACTTTGCTATATGGCCTCCATAGAAATTTTGACAAGGGACTTATTTTTTCTGATCCTTATTTTTAACATCTACAAAATGAGCATAGTAAATCATCACAGGCATGACATAAATACATTCACCACAAAATGCTGCTAATTCTCTTCCATCTCCCTCCCACTCTTTCATAAACTCAGTATTAGGTTGTATATGATGGAACTGGGGCTCTGAATGCTTCCCTCCATTCTTACCCCTACATCCCACACACATCCCCAGAGACCACATGTAATATTAGTCGTATCTACATTGCCTATAATCCAAAACAACATCTGAAAGATCTGTATGCCATACTAGCCCTTGGAATAAATGTGCCTGTTTACCAAAAACTGGACCAGAGTCAGTGACTTCCAGAGAAACAATTCATTTTATTGAATCTTGTCATACTCTATTACCCAAGGCTTAAAGGTTACAACTACATCAATCTTCTTAGCAGTAATGTCTATGTAAGTATATAGTTCATCAATTTGTTCATTCACTCATTCAATGATTCCTCCCTTCCTTCAGCAAATAATTGTTAAATATCTATTCTATTCCATTCTATGAAGGCACTATTTAAGACATTGGTGATACAAAGGTAATTCCCTCCCTTTCCACCAAAAGCACAAACATCACTCATAATGAATTGAATATAAACCTATTTATCCAAAATAATAGCAAACAGAAATAAGAACAGGTAGAAGAGAATAAACAAGATAACATACAATCTTTCATTTTATATCTTAAGCTTTCATTTTATATCTTAGCTCAACCATAAGAAAAACTCCCAGATCTCACCCAAGGGGAAATTCCCAAAAGTTTCTAGTGTGGTAAACTAGGGATATGAACATGATCAAAGTCCCAATTCTTTTACATAGCAACTTCTTCCCAGAGTCTTTCTTTCCCTTCAGAGACCTAAAGAGAATCTGGAGCCAGATGCCTTCTTTCTCAAAACTGAAAGCCAAAAGAACAGAATCTTTCTATTCCAAATTCTCACTAACTATCCCTCATGTAGGTATGAAGCATTGAGTAAAAAAATCTCTAGTAATCAAGAGAGTCCCATACAAATGGGCTTTGACATACATACATATACATATATACCTATACACACTCACACACATATGAACATATGGGCATATATTAAATAATTCCCCATCTAATAGACTAGATAGAAGAGTGGATAGAGTGCTAAACCTGGTGTCAAGAAGACCTGAGTTCAAATTCTGTTTCAAACAATTATTAGCTGTGTGACCCTGAGCAAGTGACTTAACCCTGTTTGCCTCAGTTTCCTCATCTATAAAATGAGCTGAAGAAGAAATTGGCAAGTTACTTTAGTATCTTTGCCAAGAAAATTCCAAATGAGGTCACAGACAATTGAAAATAATTCAGCAACAACAGTGGAAAGAACACTAGATTTGGATTTGGAGAGAGTAGGTTTAAAAATCTTGGCTCTGACACTCATCATCTTTATGATCATGGGCCAGTCAACTAACTTCTTTAGGTCTTAGTTACTTCATTTTTAATATGAAAAGATTGAATTACTTGGTCTCGAATTAAGAATTTTATTTTCTCAATTCTAAAGGGCATCATATAAATTTTTCCATATTTCTTTATGTTCTTGCTATTTATCATTTCTTATATGTAGCTGAAGGAATTTTGCAAATTTCAAGTATTCTTTATTTCCTGTCCTAAGGGGAGACTGTTCTGGCTGTTCTAAAAAGAGATTAGCCCAGAGTCAAAGGCTCCTGTATTCCCTCTGAGAGAGCAGAATAAGGAAACAGTCTGCTCTCCACTCTGGCATTTTGGACAAAAGTCACATAACCTCACTGATCTCAGTTTCTTCTTCTGTAAAATGGAAGATATTAACATTTGCCCAATCTTTTTCAAAAGATAATGAATGAAAATTTACTCACAGAATAATGAATTAAAAAGGTCTAAAAGTAATTTGTAAACTGTAAGCACTACATGAATGTTCATCATGATGTCTATTACTCAAACATCATTTGAGTGTCCATTATGTGAAATATGAGACACAGGAGTAGAGTATGGAGAGTTATAATGAATGGATACAAAAACAAAACAAAAAAAAAGATGCTCAGCAATTAAGCAGCTTTCAAGAGTACCTACTACATTGCTACTCTTATACACATCAACAATACATAAGGTACAAATTATCTACTGCCTACTGGGCAGATCCCCAATTGCTCTCTGGGATGAGATTGAAAATACCATTCACAGGGCTACCGGAAACATCTGGCTCTTTAAATATGTGATGTGATCTACAACTCCTGGGCAGGTCAAATTGTGTCCTTTTTGTTTTTATGAAGGACCACATGTAGATTTCTATCACTAAATCATTCACATTTCTCAGCAACCCTGTTTCCATAATATAGCTTTTCTGATGAATTACAACTGACACACACCCCAGATCTGCTTAGAAACAGAAACCTTCCTGTCATTGGGCTGACTAAGCTTGGAGCATCTTCCTGTCCCTTAAATTCTATATTGCATTATATTCTGATACAAATCCTATCTATGAACTGGAAAATATGTCCTGGCTATGCTAGGATATATGTTGAAAGGGTAGAATTTTCAATAGAAAGAATGATGAACAATTCTGATGGACGTGGCTCTTTTCAACAGTGAGGTGATTCAGGCCAATTCCAGTAGTCTTGTGATGGAGAGAGCCATCTGCATCCAAAGAGGACTGTGGGGATTGAGTGTAAATCAGAACATAGTTTTTTCACTTTTTGTTGTTGTAATTTACTTACATTTTGTTATTTTTCTCAATTTTTTGATCTGATTTTTATTATACAGCATGATAATTGTGGAAATATATATGGAAGAATTGTACATGTTTAATATATTATATAGAAGAATTACACATGTTTAACATATATTGGATTATTTAGTGTCTAGGGGAGGAGGTGAGGAAAGGGAGGAAGAAAAAAAATTGGAACACAAGGTTTTAGAAGGATGAATGTTAAAAATTATTTATGTATGTGTTTTGAAAATAAAAAGATTTATATTTAAAAAAGAAAGTGAATGAATGATGAATATAGAATCTAAGAACCTGTATTCTAATCTTTATTCTGTTACTTATTATTTTTGTGAGTGAGCAAATCATTTAATTATATCCTGTTAAATGATGAACCTGGATTAGATATTTCTTTCCAACTCCAGACCTTTCTTATACTATGAAATGGACACAGAGGCCAAGAGCATTTTATTTCCCGGAGTAAACCATCCTCCCTTCCCTCCTGGACAATGCAATGACTTTGGCTGCTAGAAGTTCATTTTGCTCATCCTCTGATTAGCCCGAAGGGCCTATCGGTAAATGGTCTTCAACAATATGCCTATAGAGATATATGATATATTTGTGGAGTAAAATTGCCTTGCTTTGGAACAGATACCAGTTCCCCAGTATTTTAGCTGCTATTTCATTTTTTAGAAATAAAGAAGTATAGAACTATTAAGATTGAGCCACAGTTTCCCCTAGCTCTCTGTTCTGATAGAGCTGAACTCTATCAGGAGTCATAAAACTGATAAGAAGACCTTAACTATTCCAAAAGCCCTTTGGCTCTTACTACAAGTTAGAATTAAACTTTTCAATTTGTTCCAGATATGATTTAGTCTTTATCTGTGATAGTACTTAGCAAAAAAAAAAATGGCTTACAGGAAGATGGGAGTAGCCTATGTCAAAGCTATGTCAGAGCTGTTATACACAGGGGGTTAGACTAGGAGCGATGCTATATTCTGAATAGCTTATAAACTGTAAGCCAACTAGAGAATATAAATCTGTCAATGCCAGCTAAGTATATATAGAGACAGGAATTCTCAGCTTTACCCTTTTTATCATGCAAATTTCTGACCTCTTCTCATTCATGTAAATTTAAAAGTAAAATAGTTTTTTACAGAGAAATATTCCAGAAGAATATTTTGCTCAGATTTGAGACATGAGAGACTAGAAACCTTTTTAGAATGAAGGATGAAAAGACTATTTTTCATAAAAGAAAAGCATTTAAATATATTTCTTTTCTGAAGTAATTCACCTTTCATTATGGAGTATATTATATACATTTTTGATGTTTTAGTTAGAGGCTAATAGATTAAAAAAAAACATGGTTGTGACATTCTCTAAAGATATAATGTTCTCTGGGAGCAGATTTATTGGGGAGCTTCTGGAGCTAGCCTTAGTTTCAATTCAGTGTAATAATCCCAAATGCAGCCAGGAGTTAAAGTCCAAATCCTTTACTTTCTCCTTCAAAGTTTTGAATCTTTTCCTGGGGCCCTGTTAGCTTTCTTAGAGGTCTATTTCTCTCCTTGGTTCCAAGAGCTCCCTTCAAATGTCTCCAGCCAGCACAAAGGTGGAAGTTGGAATGACACTTGACTCCTCCTCCCAGAGAGAGTGGACTTGTGGGGTTCTGTGGGCTTGTGGCTCTGGCCCTGAGAGCTTCTTGCTTGTATTTCTGCTCTACTTGTGAATCTCCTCCCTATATATGTTCTCTTAAAGGTGTGAACACTAATAAGTACTCTAAGTACATAATCACTTAGCACCTTGTTTCAAGTTCTGGCCCATAATACATGGTAACTGGAATAGTCAGTAGGAGCTGTTATAAGTTTGTAATAGTATTGGTGAAGCTTGTCAAAGTGTTCATTGTCATCAGGCAGTATTCAAGTACATTAGTCATGAGATACCAGCACACCAAGAAACAGAGGGAGGTAGAAGGCAAAAATAATGTTTTGGGAAGGGAGGAAGGATGTCATCACATAAACTAGTTTTGTCAAAATTTTAATCTCTATTCTATTTATCAGTTTACTGTTAAATGAGGGATAGTTGTGAAGTGACCTTACCATTAACATAAGATTCCAGATGATTCCTTGACTAAATCTATGCAATGACTTACTCTATAATGCATTCTGACCTCAATTTGGAAAATCTTGAAAACCGTGTTCACCTGTGATAGGACAGTGCCTTGGGTCAGCCTTTACCATAAAGCCAAAAAGACAAAGAGAACAAAGGGATAGATGATATGTGACATACTTCCAAGCCATCATAACTTGAATTGAATTTCTCATGGTCAAAAACATAAAAGAGATAGAGAAAGCAAGATAGTGGAACAACATGGATAGTTTCTCTCAATGACTGACTTTGTTGTTGTTCAGTCAATTCAGTCATGTCCAACTCTGTGAACTCATTTGGGGTTTTCTTGGCAGTGATCCTGGGGTGGTTCGCCATTTCCTTCTCCAACTCATTCCAGATGAGGAAACTAAGGCAAAGAGGATTAAGTGACCTGTGCAGGGTTATACAGGCAGTAAATGTTTAAAGCCAGAATTGAGCTCAGGAAAAGAAGACTGCCTGACTTTAGATCCAGTCTCTATTCACTGTATCACCTAGCTGCCCCCAAAGTCTTGCTTACTCTTATGTATATTCCAGCAATCTACTATCACAGTATTAGTTAGTTCAGCTAAGCAATCAGTGTTCCCTGCCAACAATAAAATATTAAAAGACAAGCACTGGGCCCAGAGTCTTTGGCTTCTCCCAAGTTCATACTGTACAAGTGCATACCATACTGTAAGGAGTTAAGATTCAAATCCAAATTTGCTTAGTCCTTGCTCTAGTGATTGGCCCTACTAGATGCATAAATTGAACATCCATTAATAATGTAATGTCTTTCCCATACTCTTTTTCTTGCTCTAAGAAATATTGATTGTGGAAGATTAAACAAGCTGAATTATATTTTACCTACAACTGGATTCAAACCAACTTGGTGGTTGGGAGATATCCTGAATTCAGAAGAAACTGATTGTGTTCAATCCTGAAAAAAGTCTCTTATTATGTATTGTTTATCTCTTTATTGATTCTATAAGAGAGAGAGAGAGAGAGAGAGAGAGAGAGAGAGAGAGAGAGAGAGAGAGAGAGATTTGGGCCAGAATGTGAAACAAGGTGCTAAGTCACTAGAATTGATAGAGACAACGATTATGTACTTAGTATTTATTAGAATTCACATTAAGAGAGCATATTTAAGAAGGAGCTCCCACAAGCCCACAGAAGCCCAAAGCCCACTCTCTCTGAGGCAGAGTCAGATTCATTCCATATTCCACCTTTGTGCTGGCTGGAGGCTTTGGATGCAGAGGGAGCTAAAGGCAGAAGCTGGAAGAGACAAAGGATTAGCAGCAAGAGCTCTTGGAACCAAGGAGAGAGATAGGCCTCTAAGAAAGCTAACCGGGCCCCAGGAAAAGATTCAAGACTTTGAAGGAGAAAATAAAGGATCTGGACTTTAACTCCTGGTTGCATTTGAGGTTATTGAACTGAACTGAAACTAAGGCTGCCTCCAGAAGCTCCCCAAGAAACCTACTCCCAGAGAAGATTACATTTTAGAGAAGAACATTACAAATATTGCCTATCATATTTAAGCAATTCTATCTATTCCTAAAAAGAACCTAGCACATTATGGCAAAGCCACATGATGAAGGTTCAATTAAATAAAACAAATTCAGGAAAGAGATGGGATTTTGCTAGCAGGGGCATTGCAGAACTATACTGATTATATAAATCCAGACACATTGCTTGGACTATTAAGACAAAAGCAATCAATGAGAAAGAGAGAAATGAAGCTGAGAAACAGGAGGACTCTTAAGAACTACAGGGATTTTTGTACTGCCCCAAGATCCCTTTTGCATAGCCTGAGTATGGGATTTCACAGGTCCTTTCTTGTTAGATAAAATCAGGTTAGCATTGATCCATTGCAGTTAAATTTGCTAATGATACCAAACACTAGAGTCATACCTAAGATTTTATTACTAAAGGATGTTTAGGGTCTATATGGCATAATGATTAAGAAGCTGGTTTCTGAATGAGGAAGATCCAAGTCCAAGTCCCACTTCTGAAACATGCTGGCTATGTGATCCTCATTGTTGTTGTGTCATTTCCAATCATGTCAGACTCTGTGATCTCATTTGGGGTTTTCTTGGCAAAGATGATGGAGTAGTTTGCCATTTCCTCCCCCATCTCATTTTACAGATGCATAAACTGAGGGAAACAGGGTTAAGTGACTTACTCAGGACTCATAGCTAGTAAATGTCTGGTCAGATTTCAACTAATGAAGATGAGTCTTCTTGTCTCTGAGCCTGGTGCTCTATTCTCTATGCCACCTAGCTGCTGAAATGACCCTGAAAAAAATCACTTTAGTGTGAGCCAGGAAGCTCTTGACTCTGTATTTTTTTTTTCTGGACTGTCTTGGCTTTGGAAAAGGAAAACGAGCTACTGTGGGGCATCTAAGTGGAAAAAGGGTTTGAGTCCTCTCTCCTTTCCCCAGAGCTGCCATAAAGTTGAGAGACCCTATGGCCCTGCTGTTAATTTTATCACTCTTGAGCCTCTTCTTTCCTTCTTTAAGGTGAAGGAGATTAATAATGGTTATAACTTAGGAGCTTCAAAATGTCAGGAGAGCATGTCACAAGATATCCCAAAATTTCAATCCATGCCATTGTCAAAAGCTATTAGGTGAGAACCAACTGTACATGAAGCACAGTGATTTTTCTGGGATCAATCCAGCTGTAGCAGAGAGATGAATTCATCTATCCATTGACTATATTACATTTGGAAATGAAACCAGTGGAGCAAGTGTTATGTAGAAATTGCATTAAGTCTAAACACATTCTCCCTAGGAGCCAAAATGGTATAGGAGACAATGTATCCTGATATATTAAAAAAAAATTATGTGTTCTTCTGACCATACTATAATTTTATCTCTGTAAAAAGAATTTTAAGTATCCCAGATAACTCTAAGACCAAAAGTTTCAATACTGATCTTCACTGAAAAATAATTTTCCTCATCGGTGTTCCTTACCCACCCCACCCCATTTCACCCCAAAATGTACCCAGGAGGGCACAATACTAGTATGAACAAAAAAATTTCATAGAATTATACTGAAAAGATAATCTTAACTCTCTTTTTTTATTTATTTTTTAAATTTTATAATTATAAAATTTTTGACAGTATATATGCATGAGTAATTTTTTTTATAATGTTATCCCTTGTATTCATTTTTCCAAATTTTCCACTCCCTTCCCTAGATGACAGGCAATCTCATACATTTTACATGTGTTACAATATAACCTAGATACAATATATGTAAATCCACTTTTCTTGTTGAACGTTAAGTATTAGATTCCGAAGGTATAAGTAACCTGGGTAGATAGACAATAGTGCTAACAATTTACATTCACTTCCCAGTGTTCCTTCTCTGGGTGTAGTTGTTTCTGTCCATCATTGATCAACTGGAAGTGAGTTGGCTCTTCTTTATGTTGAAGATTTCCACTTCCATCAGAATACGTCCTCATACAGTATTGTTGTTGAAGTGTACAGTGATCTTCCGGTTCTGTTCATTTCACTCAGCATCAGTTGATTTAAGTCTCTCCAAGCCTCTCTGTATTCCTCCTGCTGGTCATTTCTTACAGAGCAATAATATTCCATAACCTTCATATACCATAATTTACCTAACCATTCTCCAATCAATGGACATCCATTCATCTTCCAGTTTCTAGCCACTATCAAAAGGGCTGCTACAAACATTTTGGCACACAGGTCCCTTTCCCCTCTTTAGTATTTCTTTGGGATATAAGCCCAGTAGTATCACTGCTGGATCAAAGGGTATGCACAGTTTGATAACTTTTTGGGCATAGTTCCAGATTGCTCTCCAGAATGGTTGGATTCTTTCACAACTCCACCAACAATGCATCAGTGTCCCAGTTTTCCCACAGCCCCTCCAACATTCATCATTATTTGTTTCTGTCATCTTAGCCAATCTGACAGGTGTGTAGTGGTATCTCAGACTTAATTTGCATTTCTCTGATCAGTAGCGATTTGGAACACTCTTTCATATGAGTGGATATAGTTTCAATTTCATCATCTGAGAATTGTCTGTTCGTATCCTTTGACCACTTATCAATTGGAGAATGGTTTGATTTCTTATAAATTAGGGTCAGTTCTCTATATATTTTGGAAATGAGACCTTTATCAGAACCTTTAACTGTAAAAATATTTTCCCAATTTGTTACTTCCCTTCTAATCTTGTTTGCATTAGTATTGTTTGTACAGAAACTTTTTAGTTTGATGTAATTAAAATCTTCTATTTTGTGATCAATAATGATCTCTAGTTCTTCTCTAGTCATAAATTTCTTCCTCCTCCACAGGTCTGAGAGGTAGACTATCCTCTGTTCCTCTAATCTACTTATGATCTCATTCTTTATGCCTAAATCATGGACCCATTTTGATCTTATTTTGGTATATGGTGTTAAGTGTGTATTCATATCTCATTTCTGCCATGATAATCTTAACTCTCAAAGCAAACTTGAAAATCAACTATTTTGAGATCAGTCAACAAACATATGGTGCCTACTATGTGCCAGGCACATATAAGCTAAACTGAGATGAATCTACTTATGAATTCCAAGATACTCTGCAATGGAGAGATAGCTGCAACATGCCCTGGAGAAGAAGATATACCTATCATCTAAACTCTCACCAAAGAACATTAGCATATAGGCTTAATCATTTTGTAAGTTGTTGAATGCATGGCTTAGGATGAATTTGAAAGTTTTGTTAAGATCAGCATATAGATACTAAGCATCTCTGATTATTCCAGCAGTGTAGGAACTTTAGAAACTACAAAACAAAGTTTGTCTTAAAACTCCCTGACCTCATATGTTCCATCCTAAATAATGAAAACTACCAAGCACAAAGTAATTAGAAAGCAATTAAGTGTTAAGTGATCCTATGCTGACTATAAATACAGCTAGAGTTCAGGAAAAGAAGAGGATAATATTGGCTAAGGTAGAATTATGCAGTAGCTAAAAGGGAGAACTGCCACAAGTGTCCTTTGGATGTCTCTGAGCACTCCTTTTCTAATAAGCTAGGTCAGAGCCCAGTCTGATTAGGGATTTGAGATAGAACCTAGATGTGGGCTATGCATGTGCTCTAGAGTAACATAAATATTAACTATAGATCAAAACATGCCTGTGGATGCTTTCAACTAGACACAATTGTAAGTAGAGATTGCACAAAGTCTGGAAATAGAATCCTTTTTTGACTTTTAACCATGGATGACTCAAGGCTGATGAGCTAACATTTGAGACAATGAAATAATTCCTTTATTGGTCATTAATCAGGAAAAGCCAATCTCTCTCTTCTTCCCCCTCCCCTCTCCTTCCTGCTACAGGGAAATGTTTACTGGAGTGTGGACACTGTTCAGGGGCCATGACTGATTGACCTGACTTTTGTCCTGCCTTCAGAACATCAAAGACTCAGGAAAAGAGAGTGAATCTGATGATTTAACACAACTCTGCTTCACTTAAATCCAGTTCTTGAGCAAGTCAAGATATCACCCTTGTGATGTCATTGCTCCTCTTTGAAAACAAAGGATGAGCAACAACAATAACAAGAAGGAAATGTCAAGCTGTTTACTGAAAGGGTTGAAAGAAGTAGAACTTTACCTATCCCTTATCCTGGCTGCCATCCAGCCATGAGCACATGACAGCTAAAACCCATGCCCTACCTAGTTAAGCCTAATTCTGTTTTCCAGGGCTGCTTCTGTTTATTTTCCAATCTCAACTGAATGACCAGGAACCCTAAAATTGACACTTTCAGACTTAGATGCCACCTATGAGTTTGAGAGGTTTGGAGAGCCCAAGTAATTTGGCTAGAGTTGACTAGCAGCAGGAGAAATCTATTACAGATACTCCAGCACTTCTTGGAAAAGGTAATTTCCATTAATAGAATGAACCTAAAATCTGGTCCAGTTTGGCAGAAGACATCTACTGTGAGTAGGACAGCACAGAATTTAAGATGGACTTCATGAAATGCCCATTTGGTGGTTATACAAAAAGGCTTCATTTTCCAGTGTTTAAGACTCAACTTTCCAAAAGACTGTAATGGTTGTTATATTAGTGATTGCCTAGTTAGTCAAAAGCAAACTCACAAGTGAAAAAAAGTTTTAGAAGGCATTTATTGAGTCATCTAGTAGGGAGAAAAGCCAAAAAAGGGATGTCTGCTCCCCCAGAGTCTCTGTAAGTTTTACATTATATAGAAATCAAACAAAGGAACAAGGAAACAACAGCTGATTGGTCAGCTGTTTCTAGATAAGACTTGTAGATGACTTGAGATATATAGTGGGAGGAAACTTTTTACATTCCTTCAATCTTTAATTCCCTGGAAGGTTCTTTGGAGATCAGCATAATCTGCAGTCCAGTCTTAAATTAAGCATTAAACACATTTTTCTAAGCAACAAGCCTGATCTCTTCACCTTTTCTGCCAGATTCACCTCTCTGATTTACATGGGATCAAGTTGGTAATATTGGAGTAGAAAGGAATTTTCTTTCTAAATCAAATAAGAATTTAATATGGCATTCCCTCTGGAGTAAAAAAGACAAACTGAAATGCTCTAGAGCTTTCTATCCAGCCAACTGGATCCAATTTGTTGGGTTCTAATTCACAACAAAACTGAAATATTCTGATGTGATAAACTTTTGGGAATTGAGACACAGTGGCAGCTCAAAGAAAAGACCGAATTATGGCTGAAGACCATTGGATAGAACCAGAGAGCAGCCCCAACAACCCATTAGCAAAGATGCTAAATCACAGATGAAGATGACAAAAACATGACAATAGAAAGTTGCTCAACAGAGAAACTCCATAGAGAGCAGCAGCAGGTAATGTGAATCATCCTGGCCACAGCTTTCCTTAGCTATGTCAGTTCCCTTAGGAATGTGAATTTCCTCCATGTTGATGGACCCTCTACAAATATCCCATGTCCACAATATGCCCCACCCATTGTGTCCTTCCACTCATGTTTTTCAGCCATTTCAGCTCTTTAAAGCTACAGACCCAGCTCAGCTATACTAATTTAGTAAGGCCCTCAGGCATTTAAGTCTCTGTTTTGAATTCCTTTTATCTTGGAGGCAAAGAAATCAAAATCTCACCTTCTAAAGTTTTATTTGTTTAAAGATGAAACATTCCTTTCAACCCCTTTCCAATTTCACAGGGAGTTGGTAGAGCTGGAAAACTTCCCATCCAGCAGCCAAAGTACCTGAACTCCGAATTCTGGCTCTGTATGAATGATTTTCATCAAATTTCTTAACCTCTCTTGAACATAACTTTTCTAATGTGTAGGGGATCAACTAAATTATCCCTAAGATCTTTGCAGTGCTAAATTCTGCTAGTTGTAGAAAATGAGGTTGAAAAGGAAACTCATAAAGGATTTTGAAAAGGTCAAACAACATGAACATTATAACTTCTAAAAAGTAAGAATTGTTTCATTTTTGGCTTTGTATGTCCCATTGTCTAGCACATAATAGATGCTTAATAAATAATTGTTAGACATTGAAAGTTTTTTTCTGAATAAAGTTATGACATAATACAAGAAAAAGTGAAGGAAAATAAGGAAAATATGGTAGCGGCATGTAGGGTGAATTAGAGAAAAGCCTAAAAAAGAGGCAAATTATAAAGCCATTATTCTACTGCGTATGTGAGGTGATCAGGTCTAAGAGCTAAGTGATAGCAATGAGAATAAAAAAAAATAGGAAAAATCAGAGAAACAATATAAAGGAAGAATGGTAAGGACTAGGTAGCAGCAATGGATATTATAAACACATTTTGATCCCAATTCCATCTAGTGTAGACATGTTTGAGTTGACTCAGTCTACAAAGTATTTAATCCTCAAGAGTGTTGAATTGAGGTTTTGTGCTCCAAGACAAGACAATCATATCCCCTGAGTCATTTCCAATGATTGGGTCCTAGAGCTAACTTTCCCAAATAAGAATCCTTCTGCTACTCTATGGCACCCTAGTATCTGTCAAAAATCATTCTATCATGTCTCATAGCCAAGCTCAAGAGCCATCCTGCAGTTTGCCTTCCATTGTACCATCTGGGCAAATGAACACAGGCCCAAGATCTTGAAAGACTTAGCATTAGGAGTCTCGATAAAAGAAGTTTTCTGCTGTAAGGAGGAGTCTTGGAATTTTGAGATCTCAGAGCACAAAGAGAGCAAGCAACATTGCCTCTAGTCAGGTGTTCTATGAGTGAGGGGCTACTGGGTGCTGACATCACCAGTCTCAGTTAGAATGTCAGTATGTGTAGTTTCATCAAACTTGTTGACTTTACTGGAGAATGGAAAGAACAAGTAGAACAGAGGTTTTCATTTCTCTATCCTAGAAGGGCAAGGAGAGAACCTAACTCCTGGAAAGAATGGCTTTCTCTCTCATTACCAAACAGGATAAGCTATCTAGAGTAAAAATAATTTATTTATAAATTACACTAGAACCAGATAGAGAGACCACTATAAAGAAGGTTGGTTTTTTATTATGCATAATGGATGTCAACGAAGATGCAACTTGTTGTTCAGTATGATAAGAATCATGTTGAATGGTGAAATTGCTTTGACAGGTTTTATTGTATTTCAGAAAAAACACGTACTATATTTGCATGGCCTGTCAATCTCTGGCATGGGGTCTATGGGTGGGAAACTAAAAAAGAGGAGAAGGAAAAGGGAAGGAGGATGACAATTTGGATTGTATTTGGTAACTCCCTGTCTTTATAATCATGAGATCATAGGTTTTAGTATTTTAAAGAAACCTTAGAGATGAGTTAGTCTAACATCCTGATTTTATTATTACTCCTAAATAAGATAATGGTAATAATAATAACTAACATTTCTATAGCACTTTAAGGTTTATAAACACTGTACTTATATCATCTTATTTGATCCTCATGAAAATGTTATGAAAACAATCTTATTACCCCTATTTTACAGAGGAGAAATGTAGAGGGCTGGAACTCTAAAAAGGTATATTTGAATCTCAAGACAACAGAGTACTTCTGGCTAATTGCCTACTCAATGTGAGATAACGGTTCTATATGATATGGTAATGTGATGGCTCTTCTCATGATTGGTGCTTGCTGAATGTGTTCTGATGAGGTAATCAAAGGCAAGGATTGCAGGGCTGAGGGAGAAGGTCAGACACGCTCCATATCAGTACTCTGAGGAGAGAAGACTTCAGTCTCCAGATTCCTGAGTCCAGGATTCATCTTTAATGAACCACGTGGCAGCTTGCTGCCTCCTTCACTTCTCTTCCTAAAGACCAAGGACTTTGACTGCTCCTGACTCTGACAGATCTTGAGGCCCTCCAGAGAGCTAACACGGACATTATAGAGAAAACTGAGGCTGAGAGAGATGAGATGATTTAGCCATGGTCACACAACTGATAAGTATCTGAAATTATGAACTCAAGTCTTTCTGATTCTAAGTCCAACACTCTCCACTGTGCCAGACCGAGACCTTCAACAGTTAAACAGCTTGCCCAGTCACACAGGGAGAAAACAACAGAGTCAAAATTATAACCTAGATCCGCCGACTCCCAATTCAATTCTTTTCCTCTATATTCTTGCTCTATGGCCAAAGAGGAATCACAAAGCACATGTTTCATTGTGAGCAGCAGGAGAACTTAAGAGGAATTTTGAACCCTAAAACCTGTAGTCTTTGGATTTTATAAAAGGTGAGGAGAAATGAAAGCAGAATGGGAAAAAGAGCAATAAAAAGTTTATAAGCCAAGATTACTGCTGATTCCACACCAGAGACTATACAGGAGTAGGCAGCAGGAAGGAGTCTAAGTAGTAGATGAGTTACAGAAAATTTCTGAGACTCTAGACATTTCTCAGCACCTAAATCTGTTACCAATATCTCATTAACTAAGGATGAGGCAAGACCTAAAATCTTGTGTAGACCTCCTTAGGTTGAAAGGGCTTGTGGATTCTGCCTCAGTAGAGATCTTAAAGAGTAGATTGGATGGTCACTTGTCAACAATGTCATAGAAGTGATTCTTGTTTAAGGCATGTTGCACTAGACAATCTTTGAGATCCTTTCAACTCTCAAAGTTGGGTTCTGTGGTTTTGATTCTGTAGATAAAAAAATCAAAGAGAAGAGATCTTTCTAATGAATGGTCAAAATGAATATATGTTTGTAAGAGAAGAATTCAGAGCAAGAGCCAAATTGTGAGTACCATGGAATTGAAGAGGGGACATTTATGTTTCAGGACTGAGCCGACCCCACCCAGATAACAAAGATGAAACTGTCCTTGGGGCAAGTCCATCACTGAGGCAGAGTTGAAGGAAATTTTCTCCTTTAAGGATTTTCAGAGTTTTGGGGTTCCCTCTTCATTATGACGCCAAAAGCAAGAATTGAATTAGAAGTCTATTTGTGTTTACTAATAACCTGCCCATAAATATGTAGATCACTTTTTTTCCTTAGAGAAACATAATGGCAGAAGTTCATAATCTGATATCCATGAACTCATATTTTAATATAACTAATTAGTTACTTTTTAAAAATATACATCTTAATGTATGCATTTAAAAACATTATTTTTAAAAAGGGCCCATAGGCTTCATCCAACTATTGAAAGGGCTCATAACACTCACAAAAATGTTAAGAATGGTATTGATGGAAATAATTAGAGATAACAGCAAATTCTAATAAGCAGAAACAACTTAAGAAGTGCAACTTCTAGGAAGTGCCTAGGATAAGGAAGATGTGAAAATTATTCCAAAGAAGGATAGCCCCAAAAAGGCAACTGGCCATTTACCTCATGGCTTATAAATTCATCTGTACCTTTTTAATTTTTCAGAAGTAGGATTGGTAAAGGTTTATTATCTTCAGGAATGTATCAAAAAAGTTTTTGACTCTATTAACTTTTTAACTCATATGGCCTCCAAGAGCAGTGAATTCCCTGAAATTTACTGGTTAAAATTGTAATTCACTTTTTTGGTTTCAACAATTATTTCCTTCAAAAATTAAGGGGTACTCCCACTTTCTAATATTCTAAGATTTACTGAACATGTACAAGTTCACTCTATTTGTGTCTTTCATATTTTAAAAACTATATTTTTATTCCATATCAGACCTTTTTTAAGACTAAGAAATTCCATACTTTGAGCCTTCTTTTGCATTAGAAATTCTTCATTCCTTTGACAAAAAAGCTCCAAGTGCAGATTCCCCAAAACCAGCTCCATTATTCCTCCATTGTAGTTTCTCCTCCACAGTCCATGTTCCCATCATTATGTCTTCCCTATTCAGTTCTGCAGTAATAATCTACCACAAGGTTCTTTGAGGCACACCACTTAGGCAGGAAGAGTAATAATTTAGAGAACAAATGATACTTTGCTTCATTGTGTATATAGAGATTTCATTGTTCAAACTATATACAGGAAAGTAATTGCAAGCACCAATTTATTGCTTTCTTTATGCAAGTTAATATGAAAATAGTTCTATTTCCAGTTCTGTTTCCTACTTTGTTCCTGTTTTTACCATCACCACTAGTAGCACTTCCAGTGATAACCAGAGGGATAGTCAAAAAAGAAATCAGAGTTTTTTGTATTAATTACAAATTCACCTCCTAGTCAGAAAGTCACTAAAAGACTTATTTTTAACTCTGGTAAATTCTGGATTTTGTATTTCCAGTATAATAATTTTTTTCACATAAGTTTTTTTCTTTCTATGGTTGTCTAGCAGAAGTTGTGGATTTCATCCATTCATTTCTATCCCATAGATTTTTTTCCCATTGTTCTCATAAAATCCAAGATGACCACATCAAAAGAGAACCAGAACATCACAATGACTGAATTCATTCTGCTCAGTTTTCCCATCAGCAGAGAAGTAGAATTACTGCTCATGTTCTTCCTGCCCACATATCTGATGACACTTCTGGGAAACATTTTCATCATCTGTATTGTTGTATCCTACTCATGCCTCTACATACCCATGTACTTCTTCCTCTGCAATCCCTCCATCTTGCATATTTTCTTCACTTCTATCATTTCCCCCAAAGGTTCTGGTCAATTTGGTCACTGTGGATAAGACAATCTCCTTTGCTAGATATAAATTCTAGTGCTTTTGTACTTCTTTCTGGGGACAGTGGAGTTTTTAATACTGATATTCATGTCCTATGATTGGTATACTGAAGAGGAAAGAAATAAGCAAATTATGAAGTACCTACTATTTGCCAAGAATTGTGTATAATGCTTCACAAATATTATCATATTTTATCTTCACAACAACACTGAAAAGTAGGTGCTATAATTATCATTAATTTACATATGAGGAATTTGAAGCAGAAAGAGATTGAGTGATTTTCTCAGGATCAAAGAACTATAGCATGTATGAGGAAGGATTTAAACTTAGATTTTCTTGATTTCAGTCCTAATGATTTACCCATCAAATTGCATTGTAATAACCTTTCCATTTACACAGTCATTGTATATTATATATATATATATATATATATATTCTCTTGCCTCTGATTATTTTATTCTATATCACTTCAAACAAATATATTATTTCCCTAAATTCTTGTCATTATTTTTTCTTCACAATAATATTCAATTACATTTTTGTGACATAATTTTTTCACTCATTTTCCAATCAATAGGATTGATTTCCAGTTCTATAACAAAGAATGATTCTCTAACAAACAACTTTGACTTTAAAACTCTGATCACTGAAAAAACAAAAACAAAAACATGATTCTAGAGAACTTATGTTTACCACATCCTGAGAGGTGATACACTTAGGATACAAAGTAAGATAATTTTTATAAGACTGCTGACAGAATTTTTTCGCTTGAATATATGTGCATGTGATATATAAATACATACAAATGAGAAAATTGAGAAAAGAAACCAAAATAATCCAAGAAATCATGGAAAAAGAATTAACAGATTGATAAAAAGAAAGGGTAAATATAGTAGAAAATGACATCATTAAAAAAAAACAAACAGAATTGACCAAATGGCAAAAGAGGCACAAAAATCCATTGAAAAGAAAAGCTTTGCTGTGTGACCCTAGGGGGGAGGAGGAGGAGGAGGAGGAGGAAGAGGAGGAGGAAGAGGAGGAGGAGGAGGAGGAGGAGGAGGAGGAGGAAGAATTCCTTAAAAAGCAGACAAAGCCAGGTGGAAAAATTCACTGAATAAAATAATTTTTTAAAAAAGCAAGAATTGGTCAAATGGGAAAAGGTAGAAAAGTTCGTTGAAATATATAATTCCCTAAGAACTAGAATTAGGCAAGTGGAAGCTAATGACTCCATGAGACAATAAGAAGCAATAAAACAAAGTCAACAGAATGAAAAAAAAAATAGAAGAAAATAAGAAATATTTGAAAAATAACTGATCTAGAAAATGGATTAAGGAGAAATTATTTAAGAATTATTAGACTACCTGAAAGTCATAGTCAAAGAAAGGGCCTAGATATCTGTAGACATAGACAGAGTCCATGAATGAGTCAATTATGTTGGGTGATCTCTAAAAAAGATAGGAGAGAGAATGGGATAGGGAGAGATAGAATAGGGAAAATTTTCTCACATAAAAGAGATACACAAGGAAAAGCTTTTATAAATGGGGGCAGAGATTGAGTAGACAATGCTTGAGCCTCACTCTCATTTGAATTGGCTCAATACACACACACACACACACACACACACACACACACACACACACACACACAGAGTTGTATACAAAAATGGAATTTACCCAATAGGGAAATAGGTAAGGATAAGAGAAGGGGAAGGAGTAAAAATGTTAAAAGAAAGGGCAGGTTGAAAGGGGAAATGATCATAAGCAAAATGGTTTTTGTAGAGAAACAGTTTAAAATAAAAATAAGGAAAAGCAGAAGAAATAGGATGAAGGGAAATACAGTTAGTAACCATAAATGTAAATGGGAATGGGATAAGCTCACACATAAAACAGAAGCAGGTAGTAGAATGGATTAGAATCCAGATCCCAACAATACACTGCTTGCCAGAGACATACTTGAAACAGAAAGATACACACAGAGTTAAAATAAAAGGCTGGAGTAGAATGTTTCAGTTGAACTAAAAAAAGCAGGGAGAAGGGCAGGAGTAGCAAACACAAAGTCAAACAAGGCAAAAGCCAAAACAGACCTAACTAAAAGATATCATCAGGAAAACTACATTATGTTAAAAGATCATAGACAATGAAAATATCAAAATTTTTTACAGCATTTCTCTGATAAAGGCTTCTTTTCTCAAATACATATTGAATAGAAAAGTGAATCAAATTTATAAAAATAACAGACATTCCCCAACTAGTCAAAGAAAATAAACAGGCAGTTTTCAGTTTCAAAGCTCTCTATAGTGATATGAAAAAATGCTCTAAATCACTACTGACTTGAAAAATATAAATTAAAACAATTCTGAGGTACCATCTTACACCTATCAGAAATTACAAATGCTGAAAGGGATGTGGGAAAACAGGGACACTAATGAATTGCTGGCAAAAAAGTTAGCTGGTCTAATCATTCTGAAAAACACTTTGGAACTATATTCAAAAGACTATAAAATTATGCATACACTTTGATCCAGCAATATTACAATTAGATCTGTATCCCAATAAGATCAACAAAAAAGGAAAAGTACATATTTGTACAAAAATATTTATAACAGCTCTTTTTGTGTTGGAAAAATTTGGAAATTCAGGGCTCATTGATTGGGGAACAGTTGAACAAGTGGTAGAATATGATTGTGATAGATTATTATTGTGCTAATGGAAAGGATGAGAAGGATGGTTTCAGAAAAACATGACAACATCTATATTAACTAACACAAAATAAAGTGAGAAGGACTTGGAGATTGTTGTACACAATAACAGCAATATTATAATGATCAATTGGGAAAGACTTGGCTGTCGTCAATACAATTATCCAAAAGAATTCCAAAGGAATTATGATGAAAAATGCCATCCACAGACACAGAGAGAATTTATAAACTTTGAGTGCAAATTGAAGTACAGTTTTCTCACTTTTTTCCCATTGGGTTGTTTTTTTTTTTAAATATGAGTAATAAGGAAACATGTTTTGCATGATTTCATATGTATAATTGATAGCATATTGCTCACCTTCTTGGTGGATGGAGTAGAGGTGGGAGGAAGACAGGAAGATAATTTGGAACTTTAATTGTAAAAAGAAAATAATTTGAAAAATGAATAAATAATAACATATTACAAATAAATAATAATAAATAAATTTTAAAATACAAAATAAAATAACCTTAGCAAAAGAACCAGTCTCAGGATTAAGACTTTCTTCAAGTCTAGCCTCTGGCTGTGTGACTACTAACAAGTCACTTAATTTTTTAGTGCTTCCAGTCAAATCTCTAAGACTCTTAAATCACATAAATTATTCTATCTGCACTAGTTGAAGACCATTCTTCACCAGGAGCTCCTCACACCAAAAAAAATCAGAGGTCCAAATCAAATCAATAATCTTATTTTAAAAACAATAATCACCACAAAAGTTTAAATTATAATCTTATTATATTATCCTACTGTGAATTATTTTTAAAATCTATACAAGTTTTCCCAGATTTCTCTATAACTATCCATTTCATTATTTTTATGGCATAATACATTATTATGTCATACAGAGAATGCTTTCTATTTTTACAAGAAACAAAAACCCTCACAAATGAGGGGTACATATTTAGATATCTGTCAAATAAGGAAAGCTCTAAAGAATCTGTCTCATAACAACCTCAGGCCCTAATAACTATGAAAAGGTTCCTTAATCATCTAACAGGTCTGTGGATTAGACAGTTAATTGTTATTGTTCTTGTTGGTCCCTTGTTCTCAAAGAGGACCAATGACATCATGAGGGTGATGACTTGTGAGTGGATTCTTTGTGAGGGCAGTGATCAGACTCACCCTGTCCTCCATAGCCATCTGAGTACAATGGCAAGATGCATCATGAGGACTGGCAAAGACCTTGGCCTTTATAAGATAAGGATTTTCCTGGGTTTCAGTTTGTCTGAGAAGACAGCTATAACACACTAAGTGTCAGGTAGAGAAAGAACTAGTTAAGGAGAAAAGAATTTATTAATGAGAGGGAAGTATCCAAAGAGAGTCCCATTTGGATGTATGATCTTATAATATGGCAAAGGGGGCTAGTATCAATGAGCAACATTATTCAGAAGAAAGGAAAGGGAGAAAGACAATTATGAAAGTATCAAGAAGTTAACAAAAATCAGGTTTATTCCTGTGGAAAAATTAATTCCTCTGTGGTTAGTAATCTTTAAGATAGTGGATGTTTCCTTAAAGATAAAATCAGCCTTGCTCTTCTTATAAATGTCCTTGGGAAGGGAAATCAAATATAGTTGGAGAATCTCTCTTGCTATTGACCCAAAGCTCTATTTCTGCAGTTCCAAGATTTTTTCATTGGAGAACAAGATGTTTTCTCAAAAGTCACAGTGCTCAGGTTCATTCTCCTCCTCCACAAGTCTTTCAGCTATAATATTTCAGCTCCCGTGAAGCCAGCTAGGAACAAGTACAAGGGTATGATGTTTGAGAATATGGCAAATGCAAAAATTCAAATTTATGAAACAAATAAATTGGGGTGGGGAGATTATGAAAAGTTATACTGGACAACATGTATGTTCAATCATTCAATTAACAAGCATTTATTGAGGGCCTACTAAGAGTGCCAGGTGTTGGGTTGTATGCTATTGTTACAAACACAAACATGAAGCAGCACTGGTTCTCAAGGAGCTTTCATTCTTTCAGGAACAACACATTTGTATCACATCTACCCCTAAGCTGATACAGAATAGATCTTATACATAAAATAAAAAGGAGACCATTTGGCCAAGATGGGAAAAGGCACTAACAGCTACTAGGAGGGACATTCAGGAAAGGACTCATATAGGAGATGATATTTGTGCTGAACTTTGAAAAAAACTGGTGGTAAGACAAGCCTCTGATACAAATCTGACTTGAATAGGCTACATCTATCAGCATGGGAGTAGAAAGTAAATTTTCCTCACTCTAAGTAAATTCAGAGTTTAGAGTTTAGAATGAGCCATATAGCAGATGGGGGGGGGGGAGTTCAAAAGACAAACAAATGCTTCAGGAATTTTCTAACTAGGCAACCAGATGCAGCTGGCTGCAATCTAAATCCCCAAAGTCCAAAAATAACCCCAGGACAGGGGCATTTTAGAGATGAGTATCCAATAGCCTCAGCAGCAGCTTAGCAATGAAGCACATTTTAGCTGAAGGCCCCTGGACAGCCCTAGAACAGGGTGGCAGACAAGCAGAAAATACTTAACAGAGAACATAAAAGCCCAGGAGAGTGTATCTCACTGAAAAGAAGTAGCAGCAAGATGTCATCATCAGAAGGTACTGGAGGCTCCTCAGCATAAACCTGAGCTGCCCCAACTACAAATCTTCCCAAGCCATGAGTGTTCCCTCTCTGTACGACACTCTTCATTTTCCTTGGCCATCTATGTTTTCTGAATATTTCACAATTAAATCTAAATCTTTGTTTAGAGTCTTTAAAAAAAAAACCTCTTTTTATCTTTCCTTTTCCTGAAGATTCATCTCTCAGCAAAATGAGAAAATTCTTTTGAACCTGTATCCATTCTCCATCAGCATCTCTTCTTGGCTTCCTCTTCAGGAAACATCATGCCCCGCCTCCATAGCAAGATAAGCTGATCATCTGAAATATCATCCCCATGAAGAATGACTCAGGTGTGGATACCTTCAGTTGCCTCCCTTCTGATTGGGAAACTAGAGAGTAGAGCACTAAACTCCTCTCAAAACCTTCTTTTACAGAGGGCTCACAAAATCCCAGGTGACTCCATTCTTTACCAGCTGCTCTGCTTGGTCCCCCTCTAGAGAAAAAAAAATGGCTCAGCATCAGATACCCCCCTTTGGGGCATCCCTCACTTTTTTGTTTCCTTCTGTGTTTCCTTCTGTGTTGTCTTCCTCCATCAGATTGTAGCTCCCCCAAGGCAAGAACTGTCTCTTTTTCTTACTTGTATCCTCAGTGGTTATCACACTGCCAGTACCATAGTAGGCACTTTACATTTATTGAATTTCATTTCCACAATGCCAAACACAGTCCCAGTAAACAGGGATTGGGTAGCACTTCTAAAGCAGCAAATCTTTACCTTACTCCCTTATCATATTCCCCCACACCCCAGCAGCTAAAACTGCCATACTCCCAATATTAAAAATTCTAGTTATCCCTCAAATAGTAACTTCTATAATTGGGCAAAACATTGAAGTTTCTTTGTATTTACTTATTTTGTGTGTCAAGTGAGAGTGGGAGATGACCTCTAAGTCTCTTTCAATCTTGACTTCTGCTCATAAGGGACAAGATTGTAGTAAATAACAAATAGCAGGTTAAGCAATTTAGACTTTGGAGGTCTTTGGAAACAGGGATTGTTTGTCTTTGTAATCCCAGAACCTTCCATAAAGCTCAGCAAATGGTAAACATTTAGTAAATACTTGTTGAACTTAACTTACTCTATAGATAAGAATTAGACAATAAATGTTTTTTTGAGTAAGTTTGCGGTATAGTCAAGAGGTAAAAGTAAGGACAGGTTTAATCAATTATGTAATGAAGATAAAAGGTACTACTTTGTAATGAAGATAAAAGGTACAGAATGTGGGTTTTAAACTAATCAAACTTCCAACTCTGAAGCCTGTTTTCCTAAAATCTGTTGAGTTTACCAAAGAAGAGTGGAAAGATAATCTAGCTTCCTAGGCTAGAGAAAAACAGTCTAAAGAGAGGCCCAAATGGTAACTAGTCTACAAGGAGTTCCTGGAATTTCAGGAGCATCTAGACTTATTACCGTACCACCTTTTCATTAAGAAGAGACCCAACAAAGACTTGGAAGATTTTACACAGTGGGAATTAGCTATGTATTCTCCCCCATTAGTGATGATATTGTAGAAGGATTATTTCAAGGATAGATCGAACTTAATCATCTTCAAGATTCTGTGATTATTAGGCAGCAAACTTCTGAGGGATGCAAGAATCAACAGAACAGTCCTTTCTGACAGGCTACCCACCATATACATGCACATTATGAGGGAGAAATTCAACTAGAATTTTAAAACAAAAACCATTCTGTGGAATGAATGTAATGATAAGAATTGAGATAAGCCAAGTCAATTTGTTTTGATCAAGTATTCTTGCAGTAAACGTAGCTTACCCTTTGGAGGGGGTAGGGTACAAAACGAATATAAAAGATTAGATGCCAAAGGAAGCAAATACCAGCTAGAAGGAGCAAACTTGAGAGATAGAGGTTCAAAGAAGTGGTCACATAAAAGGGACTGTGAGGGCAACTCTGGTTAAAACTATCCCCAGAGTGCAATAGGGCATTTTTTCTGGTGGCTCATAGATTAATCCATACCTTTTACAACTTTTCATGGATAAGAATGATGAAGGCTCAACAGAATTCATTATCATCCAGATCCATCATTTCAGAAACTTTTATTTTATTCTATGTCAGCCTTTGTCTTTTGAGAGTTGAAAAGTCCAATATTCTTAGTCTCTTTTCATAAGGAAATTGATCCATTCCTATGACAAAGAGTCTCAAGAGAAAGTTTCCCAGTGCCACTGGCTAATTTCCCACTGGTCCTACCCAGATTATCTCATTGAAATTTCTCCTTCATTTCCCAAGTTAATATTGCAGACAACACTCTGGGGAAGGAGTACTGCAGGAGAATTGAGAGGGAAAGTCAGAGTGAGAGCACCAATACATTATTCACTTTATATTGGCAAAGGTTAATAAAAATATTTAGCATCCATTTCTAGTTTTAGCTCCTTTCCCAGTTCACTGTTGTTTCCACCTACCAACTTAACTTGAACTTTCTTTTCATTCAAGAAAGTAAGGTTCTCTTTATATGGATTCAAAATTTAATCTTGGTTTCTAGGTCAAAATCTCTATCCAATTCTAAGCTCTGGCCCCCTTTTTTCTGCTCACAGAATATCCCTGGTGTAGACATCTTCTCAGCATCAGTCTGAGACCAATGTCCAAGAAAAGCAATGTTCATCTCCCTTAATCCTTCCTCAGCTTCCCCAAAACCACTCTTCTTTAAAATCCCCTACATTGCTCACACACATCTACTACCACCACTAACCACCCCAACATATCATAAAAACATTTGCTTTTGATTACTCAGGTACTAACTGGATAGGGATACATTATAATGTGGGAGGATGTAGTTAGATACTATCAACTCATTGCTTGAATTGGAAATGTCTTTAATATATAATCATACAATAGGAAAACTAGATGCAGATGATGGAACCATCTCAGAGAGAGGGAGGGAGATGAATAATGTGGAAGGGGAAGTTAGTTTCCCAGTGAGCTAGACCTTCTGCTGCATTTTATCCATAATCTCTAGATTTCTGAGTTGGAAAAAAATACTGAAAAATGAAAGTACTTAAAAAGTCCTTTAAAAGAAACACCTTTCTATTAAGCTTTAAGACAAATATGGGGTTAAAAATAGGGTCCAGCATGAGCATAGTTTAACCATTGTGTTGTCATTTCAAAGACAATTGAATTTCAGAGATGAAAATTTAACTAAATATCTAGTCCTATCTCTTCTTTTTACAATGGAGGAAACTGAGACCCAGAGAAATGAAGTGGGCTGATCAAAAGCACAAATTAGTAGCCTTGGGCTCAGCATTCTTCCCACTACAGGATGATTTCTCTTTCCTGGAGAAGTTAGGCATGATAGTGGTTAGAGTGATGCACTTAGCATCATAAAGACATAATTTAAAATCTATACTCAGACATTTACTAGCTATGTGACCCTAGAAAAGTCACTTCATCTCTACCTTGGGTTTCTCAACTGTAAAACAGGGATAATAATAGCATCTGTCTTTCATGGTTGTTGGGAGAATCAACCCAAGTTGTAAAATTCTTAGCACAGTGCATGACACTTAATTAGTATGTGTTCTCTTGTGCAGATTTCCTAATTCTAAAGTGAGATTGGTGAGGTTTATTCTGTAGACATTTCCAAGAATGTTTGCTAAAGTTGAAAGAGAAGACTTGAAGCACCTGGTTTTGATTCTCTCTTTGCCCAGCTACATACCAAGACCATATTTCTAACGTGGCTAAAAGATTATTTTAAAAAAATAAATAAATAAAACTAACAAAATCAAAAAAGTTTTAGCTTGAACTGATAAGAAGAAGGGGGAGAAATCAAATGACCAAAATAAAATATGACCAAGGTAAAAAAACATAAAAATAAAGAAATAAAAACATCAGAACTAAATGTACACTATTATATACCAGAATGATTTTCTGCCAGTGATGAGCCTGTTTGCTCTTCATGTTCATTTCCATAGAAAATTCCTTCTTTTCACCTATCCCTAACCTCCAGTGGCTACAAAGTAAGAAACAAAGACAATCTCAAAGCTCCATGCAATGATGGAATTAGAATTACAAAAGTCCCTCAAAGAAAGAAAAAGAATTTATGACATGGCATGATGCTGTGACAAAGAAAGCTGAGAGAAGGATTTTAGAGATAATTTGCACTCTATTTTGAAGTGACATAAGGTACATTTATACAATGATCACTGTTCACATGAGAAGATGCTTTGCTGAAAAACAAATTTAGTGAGAATTAGGAATGTCAGTACAATAAAAGGGAACACATCCTTGATTCCATTTAGGATCTACAGATAATGGAATAGACCTCTAGGGCTGGCAAAGAGAACCACATGTCTCTTGCAACCCCATGAAAAGCACTGTCAATATTTCCAGGAGCTGAACAAACCCAGAAGGGAACTGAGCATCTGCTTAGTGACACGTGGGAGTAACCTGTGTTTTATACACATTTTGAGAGAGATAAGGAACAGCACAAAAGCTTCATCCTAGTTAGGAAATTCTGACTTGTAGTCCACCATCTGCTTTTTGGATTTTTTAAAAATTTGCCCCTGCAGTCTGATACTGCTTAGCGTGAGGACTCTGAAAATGCTGTGGACTCTCTTGGGAAGCTTCCTGGGTCTACTTTGTCAAGGTTATTTAACCCTCTGTTTACAGTTAACTATCACTCAAATTCTCAACTGTTCCATGTTTTAGTTAAGCCCTTGAGCATCCTAAAATATAGGGAGAAAAATCACATTCCCATTCCATTCAGACCCAAATGGAGAAAGGCTACCCAGGATATCATAACTTCCCAATCTGACTCCTCCTAGAAAAGTATATAACAATGGATAGAGTACTGGAAATGGAGTCAGGAAAACCTGAACTGAAATCTACCTTCAGATACTTAGCTGAGGGACTTCTGGGGAAATCTCTTAACCTCTGTTTGCCTCAGTTTTCTCATCTGTAGAATGGGGATAATAATAGCATCTACCTTCCAGAGTTGTTTTGAGGATCAAATGAGATAACATTTGTAAAGCAAGAATCATAATTACCTGGTATATAATAGGCACTTAAATGCTTGTTTCCTTCCCTTTCCACTCCACACTCACATGATCCTATAAAGAGAAAACACTACATTTAAACTAAAGGAAGTGATCCAAGTTGTTCTTTCAATGACTATAAAATTGAAAAATAAGATGTATCTAGATACAGATTTTCCTCCCCTTCAGTCAAACTTCCAAGAAGAGGGGAAGATACTAAGGATCTATAAGACAGTAAATTTCTGCTATACATTCAGGTGGGCTCTCAAAATGTTATCCCTTCATAGCTTTATTTTTGTGATTATTTTTTCCTCTGAGATACACAGGAGAAACTTGGTCATCAAGTGGCCCTTAGCCTACATGCTAGGCTCATGCATAGTGCTCATAAATATGAGACTTTATTGTTATTATATAAGGCTCTTGTCATAGGCCATTACCTAGCTTGCCTTTTTCAACAAAGTTCTATTATACTGACTTCTTTTCAGTTTGTGTTTCATTACAAACCCAAAGATGTCCCTTCCTTAATCATAAAAAGCAGATCTTTGTCACTGTATTTTAGTCTCTCCTCCTGAAGTTTCCCAACCATAATTTAAATTTAATGAATCTCATTCTATGAACTTCATCACTTCTAGATGTCAGGTGGATAGCACAGTATATAGAGTGTCAGGCAGCCCTTGATTAACAAATGTGACCTTAACCAGTAACTATTTATGGGATCATAGATACGTCCCTTCAGCTCTGTCTGTCTCAATTTCCTCAACTGAAAAATAGGGGAAATACTAGCACCTAGCTCCCTGAAAGTGCTAGGAGAATCAAAGGAGAAAATAATTATGAAGTACATAGCATACGATTTGGTACATAGTAGGTGGTTAATATGTATATGTTTTCTTCCTTCCACAGTTTATACAATCACTGTTCCAATCAAAAAGCTAGATATCCTTCCCAGACACTTAGCCATATACTTTAATTTAATGATTAAGGTTGCCTGATGGTTCTTTTTGCATGGTTCTACTGCTAAACGTTTCTATCTAACTGAAAACCTATCCCACTTTCAGCACCAGCTCCCCCAGCTCTGACAGGTGAGATTTTTGTCTTTTGCCAGGGTCCAGGCCTTCATGTAATTCATTCTTCCTACCATGTCCTTTTCTATGTACCTTCCACTATCCCTTTTCAGAACCCTATGCTGCCTTCCCTCATTAGAATATAAACTTCTTGAAGGCAGGAATTTTCTTGCTTGTCTTTAAATCTCCATTATTTAGCAAAGTGCTTGGCACAAAATACATGACTAACAAATGCTCTAGCTATAAGTTTATCACAACAGGTCCACCATCTAGATCATTTATGACACACAAACCAAAACTGGGCTCTAAAAATTGTTGAAAACTAGTCTTTACTTATATTTTCTGAAGTTGATATTGAACCAGCATGCTGTTGGTGTTAATAATGTTCATTATTTCTCTAATGTTTGAGTTTTAGTCACTATTCATAAAATTCATATTATACAATGTCTGCTCTAATTATATTACAGTATTAAAATATGTAATTTCTGCTAACTAAATATTTCAAATATATAATTCTGAATCACTCAATCAAGTATCAACCATTAATATCTATCATTTGCTTTTGCCATGTTTTTCTTCCTTAGTTTTATTTATTTTTCACAAAAGTTGTATTTTTTCACTTCTTCATTTTATTTTCTTCTTCAAAAAAATACAAGCCTTAGAGCAAATTATTGGACAGAAATATTAGATGCTGTATTCCTTCTCAAGTTCTAGATCAATATTCTACAAAATATGGGTTTGGAGGATAAAAAATTTTTTGTGAAAAAAGATGATACTTAGGTTATAAGGGAATATGGGGAGAAAAAAAGATGAGCAAAGGAAATGCAGAAAGAATGAGCCTGATTTGGCTAGGAAGTTAGAATAGATGAAATGACTGACAAAAAAGAGAGTTTGCCCATATAATCATGAGTCAAAAGCTATTGTTAAGCTAGAGTCCCTAGAGATTATTAAACTGTAATTCTAAGGTCTATAGAATTCCTAATATATGTTATAGACTTGTAAAAACCTTTTTCTACTCAACTCTTTTGTCCAACATGTTACCTATTCTATCCAGCTTTTTATACATATTATCTACACCTTTAATCAAATAATTTATTAAATATTTAATAGCATAAGGTGAAGGACAGATCCCCAAGGACATTTCTCTAGAAATCTGCCTCACATTAACATTATATTAATATTCCAAATTCTGCAACAGGACAATGGATCCAAGAGCAATATTCACTTTCAAGTTTCATTTTTCAAAGAGAATGATTAGTATTTATGTAGTCTGTGGAAGGAGGAGAATAGGGTAAGGACTTTTCCTCGTTTCTTAGTAAACAAAATTTGTCTTTGATATAAATCTGTTCCCCTTTCAATATCCCTTTTCTGTTTTCTCTTATCCTCTTAATAATTTGTTAGCAAAGGTTTAGATAGTGTGATTAATTATAGCAATTTATTTTGTGCCTAATAAAATCCAAAATGTGTTGTCTTTGGAGTAAAAACATATTGATCCAAATCCTGGTTCTGCCACTTTTACTTTTGTGAAATTGAAGAAGTTATTTTACTTCTTTAGGTTTCAGGTTCTTCATTTATATCAGGTTGGACTGGATAACCCTTCTAGCTCTAATTTTATGTTACTATCAATTTTATTCAAATCTTGATCATATGTGCCTATTATAGAAAAAAATTATAGTTTTCCATAGTTTCATGACTTCAGTTACATAGTTGGAGGTGTTTTTAGAAGTATATTTTCAGACTAAATTCTAATTTAACTATAGATGTCATTTGCCTAGAAATAGATATAAAGAGATATATAGCTATATCTGAGGGCTTTTGATTCTGAGATAAAATTTTACTATTACTTTTAAACCTTCTATTTAAATTTATCCCTTTAAACTCTAACATTTTATGAGTCCTGTTTTAAGAAAAACTGATATGCAAAAATCTAAACATACAAAATAATTAAAAGGAAATTGTTAACACACAAGGAAATATGCTTAGAAAGAGAAAAAAGTATTGGCAAAAATAGATCAATTTCTTAGAGTAATTAAAGTTTATCAAAAGTAATTCTTTTTTTTCTCTCTTGTTTTTTTCCTTTTCTGATTTTTCTCTAACAACATATTCAGAAAGAAATTTTTATTTAACAATTAATGTACATGTTTAACCAGAAAAAAATTTTTTTAAAAAAGTCATTCTATTTCTTGGCAAGCAAAAAGAAAGTTTTAGTTCCAGTGCTGGAAAAGGTAACAACCAAGTGGGTTGTAATTAAGCTTAGTCCTTATTAAAATACTGTTATAATGAATCTTTAGGGAACTCAGCCCCATTAACTCAGAGGAAAGAGCAGATCCCTCAGTGGGTCCATATTTTAGGGTTGTATATATCTCTATCTCCATGAAAATAAAGCAGCATCCTAAATACTGTAGGATTTGTTTCCACAGTGATACCCATAGTCTATTTCATCAAAGTCTTATGTACAAGGTTCTTTGTGGTCACATTGTCCTGAGATATAATAAAAAAAAAACCTTTTAACAACAGACCATTTGGGCTGAATTGGTGATGAGCTAAATGAGCCACCACCAGCAAAAGTTGCCCTGTTAGTTGCCCTGTTAGTCTAAGATGGGAGGATGATTTTCAATCTGTGATAAACAATTTTGCTTCTTTATCCATTTCCTCGCCACCCTCCAAGGCAGTATAGAAATGTATATCATAGCAAAGATCAATTTATGATGCCATGATGCTAGAAGAACAAGAGGTTCCCAAAAGGAAGCAAAGGGTTTTGGGATCTGATGCTATACTGAGAGAGACTGAGAAGAATGGTCAAGAGAAAGTGCTTTCTCTCTCATTAAGAGGGAGGTGAAGAAAGGATTTATAATAGCCAAGAAAAAGGTGTTTCTGGGAAACACTGAACTTCCTGAGAAAAAAGGCAGCCCAGTCAAGAAAAGAGAGTTCATTTGACTGTTTGAGATGTGCAAATCACGTGCTGTTCCCTGGAGCCAGTGGTGAGAATCAGATGTATCCTGCCACTTTGTGAGTAGCTTTATCACTATTGCCAGAAGTGCAGCTGACCCACAGGAGAATTTAGATATTTGCCCAGTGACTTGTGACCTAATTTACATAGTAGACCCTTTTATGAGGAGATAGTGACTGGGGTAGCAGTTGCATGGGGGTTCCTGGTAGATGCCTTTATAGTCACCAGTTTTTTAGCTGTTTACACACAAAATTTAATATGACATAGATTGGTCATTCTAGAAAAAAAGTAATGATGGATAGCCAAAAGGAAGGAAAACACATCATTGAAATTCATCTTGTCTGGCTTGTCAGGGTTGTCTGACCCCAATGGACCATGCTACTGTGTCACTGAAATAAAGTCAAAGGTCCTGACTGCCTCAAGTTAAGCTTTGAATGAAATCCTCTAGGAGATTTATACAGGATAAAATCACATTCCCTTCATGTATAAAATTATCACAGAATGTCAGAGTTGAAAGGGTCCTCTGAGTCTGTCCAATCCAACCTTTACCTGACCAAAAATTCCCTCATCAACATTTCACTAAAGAAACATCCCACCTTGGTGGGGAGGGGGCTCTAAAAGCAACCATTCTATTTTTGGATACCTCTAATCATTAAAGGCAGCTAGGACAGAATATGGGACTAGGAATGAAGATGTCCATTTTTTCCCATTTGTAAAATTAATTGGAGAAGGAAATAGCAAACCACTCCAATATCTTTGCCAGGAAAACCCCAAATGGGGTCACAGTCAAACACAACTGAATAGCAACAACATTCATTAGGAAGCTTCACTTTACAAATCGTCTTGATGCAGTTTCAACCCATGATACCTATTTCTGCCTCTGGGGCCCAAAAGAACAAGTTTAATCCCTCCCCTGGATGATGGTACTTAAAATACTTGGAGGCAGCCACTATATCCTCACTGTCTCTTCAACTGTGGAAAAAAACATCCCTAGTTTCTTCAACTTCTCTTCATGTAGCATGATCACAAGGCCCTACCTAAACCATTCTTGTTGCCTTCCGATTTAATAGCATCTTTACAAAGGATTATCCAGAACTGGACATAATACCACAGAGTTGGTCTGAATAGGAAAAGGTAAAGAAAAACTACCATATTCCCATTCTAGACGTTATGTTTCCTCTCTTTATGAAGTCTAAAATTGAACTAGCTTTGGGGACTACTCTTTCACTCATAACTCATATTAAGCTCGCAGCCCACTAAAACCCCTAGATCTTTTTCAGACAAATTGCTATCTAGCCAAGTACTTTTACTTACATCACCTACTTGCATCTAATATAAGACTTTATATTTATCCATATTAAATACCCACTTATAAGGTTTAGCCAACCTTTTACCAGCTGAAGAAATGAAGACTGGCATTTACATTACTTTAAGACTTACAAAGCACTTTATATACATCATCTTATTGGTTTCTCACAAAAGTCTTGTAAGTAACCATCTCTTCTGCATGTATTGTCTGCACATATAAGCAGAACTTCTCTTACTTTACCCAAAGCTTTGATAAAAATTTTAAAATGCATGCAGCTGGCTCATAACTCTGCATGATTCCATTCATACAGAGACTAATCTTTAGGTCTAACCATTAAACCAGCTCTAACCTATCAGCAAACATCTTTCTTATCTTATCCACAAGAAGAGCCCAACAGATTCTGTCAAATGCTTTGCTAAAATCTAGGTTGACTCTATCTATAGGATTTCCTTAATCTACTAATCTATTAACTCTTTCAAATAGTACTGTATAAACCCAGGATATAAACACAGGATAGGACTTAGCCTGAGGCATCATAATAAGACTACCTAGGACATCATAGCAATGATTTTCAAATACTCTCACACAACTCTCAAAAAAAAAAAAAAACCTACTCTTAGAACGAGAAAGATAATTTTGCTGGAACAACTACAAAATGAGAACTCAGACTCTCCTCACATAAAGAAGGTGAAGAAATGAAGAATTCATTAAAGGGTAAATCTCTGTTTTCTACCTAGGTGGTCTGTTATAAATTATTCCACTCTGGTTTAGATATTGCACATTCAATTCCCAAGAAATACAGGAAGGATCATTCTGATTATTAATTGGTACTCAGTATATTTTCTGAAATAATGTGCTTCATACTCTTCCTAGAATGGATCACTCTCTCTCTTGTCTTTTTTCACAACAGTTTGACATAGTTGATTCTTTTCAGCTTCTGTTCTATCACAAAGCCTATTATTTTTTTTTTCTGCCTAAATCACATGAAACCAACTTTCCCCTTTCTTATTCCTGAGCATCTCTTGAATTGGCCTATCAGACTCTTAATCCTAATGAATCTGATTTTATGATTCACAATTTCTCTAGATTATCCTAGTCACTCTGAATTCTGTTCCTGTTCTATAGAAAGGTCTACAAACCTTAGCCAGTATTGTACTTGATGAAAAAGTTATGTTGTTGATTATGACTTCCACATTTAATTCAATAAACATTTATTAAGTATCTCCTGTATGCAGAGTACTGTGCTAGATACTGGGAACATAAACACAGGAAGAAACAGTCCTTGATCCCAAGTATCTTACCCTCTACTAAGGGGACACAACAGGTATAGAAATAAGCACAGTATAAGAAAAATTGAGAGAAAGAGAGTATTAACAACTAGGAGACCTGAGTTCCCAAAGGAGGTAGCTCCTGAAATGAACTTTAAAAGTAAATGGATAGTTAAGTGGCTCCGTGAATAGAGCTGAAGTCAGGAGGACATGAATTCAAATCCAGATTTAGACATTTATTACTTGTGACCCTGGACAAGTCATTTAACTCCCATTGCCTTTAAAAAAAAAAAAAAGTAAATTGGAGTTCTGATAGGCAAAGTTAATTAGCAAGTGCATTCAAGATATGAGAACTGATGAGATAATTCATAGAAGTGGGAGATAAAGTATCAATATCAGGATTGGCTAGTAGTCCAATTTAACTGGAATGTAGTAAATGGCAGGAGATACAATAAAGGATAAGAGATAGGTAACAGAGGGCCTAGAGTACTGAAGACTATAGGTAAGGAAGAACCACTGAATGTTTTTAAGTAGGTGAGTAACATGGGCAAACCTGTGCTTTAGAAAGATTACTTTAACAATTGTGTAGAGTATCAATTGGAAAAGGGAGAGAATAGGAAGAATACAAATTAAGAGTCAGTTCCAATAGTCTCTAGGAGAGAAGTGACAAAGGTTGGAATTGGAATAATAGGCTTAGAAATAGAGAGAAGGGAACAGATGTATAATATCCAAATGAATTGGAAACAGATTAAATATGATGGGTAAGGAATGACAATAGTCAGTGATTGAGATAATAAAGTTGCCTTCATCAGAATTAATGGATTTTAGAGTAACGGCAATTTCAAGAGTTAGATTTTAAAAAGTTTTATTTTTAACAGATTCAGTTTGAAATGACCGTTACTAATTTGGCAGTTGGTAACTAGAGTTGAGGAGAAAAGTTAGAGGTGTATACCTCAATGGATCTTTATGTTCATCACTATGGGTACTCTCTCTAAATGGTAGAGATTGCAACACATTCATCCAAGTTCAGTGCTTACAGTTTTAGTTTATTTAGTTTATTTATGAAAAATACCCCATAGAAGGTATCAACCAGAATTTGATTCAAAACATCTCTTTGCGTACTAAAAGTCTTCCAAAGTTGAAATTGAACAAAACTTTGAATATCATTCTTCTCTTACTAATATTCAACTCATAATATCCATTGAGTACAAAATAGTGAACATCATACATAAAGTACATGATTTCCAATCTCTATAATATATGGAACACTGAGCACATGTATTCCTCAGAAATATGTCATCCAAAATGTCATTCTTGCTTTTGTTTTATTTACTTCTTATAAGGGCTGCTTTTTTGCTTGCTTTTTAATTTTTATATTGTTAATAATAAAATATAAAAAGGAAAAATTTTTAAATGAGGAAGGTTTTAAAATAACTTATTTTATAAATCCTTATTTTCTCTCCTTCCTACTGCATTCCCATTAAACAATTTTTAGAATTAAAATCTTTTTAATAATTATAAATAGCTCATATACAACAAATTCCTCCATTGGTTCTGTACAACAATGAACCTCATCCTACATTTTAAATCCATCATTTCTCTGGCAGGAGATAAGTGGCATATTGCGCTTTTATTCCTCTGAACAAATGTTTTATCATTGCAGTGACAACATTCTAAATTCTTGCAAAGTTATTTTTCTCTATAATATTATTAGGTATAAATTGTTCTCCTGGTTTGTCTCACTCTATTCTGAAACATTCTGAATCTGCCACTACTATCGAATCTACTAATTTTGATGAAGGCACTTTTTTCACAACAGTTTGACTTGGTCGATTCTTTTCAGCTTTTCAGAACATCATTGTCTCAATCATTAATGTTGAAGCTACCTTTGACTATTTTATATTCCTTACCCTTTATTTCTAATCCATTTCCATTTCATCTGGATATTATACATCCATTCCTTCTCTCTACTTCTATGCCTAGTATCCTAGTTCAGAGTTTTGTCACTTCTCTCCTAGAAATAATTGGAACTGACTCTTAATTTGTATTCTTCCTATTCTCTTCCTTTTCCAACTGATACTCTACACAAGTGCTAAAGTCATCTTTCTAAGGCACTGGTTTACCTATGTTACTCCCCTACTTAAAAACATCCAAATGTCTAAGGATATCCTAATTAAATTAAAAGAGAATCATTATCACCAAGGTAGTCAGAAAAGACAATAAATTTTTCAATCCCAACCATCCTTGAAAAAAGCTTCTATGTGGAAATGATGGAAGAGTTTCAATTGTGTCATTGTGGATAATATGTACATTGGTGAAATTATAGATCCTGAACTGCTGATGCAAAGATTCGATACTGGAAGCACAAAGAAGGAACAGCTGGAGAAATGAGTTAGGTATCTTCTTTGCTTCTGCTTTGAATGACCTGAAAGATAGAGGATTTTAGGAGAAGAAGTGCTATGATGAAATGATATCTAAGTGTCAAAGGAAATTTTTAAAAGACACTCCACAATCTGGAATAAAAGAAAGAAAAAATGTTGAAAACAGGTTTTCTTAAAAAAACAAAAAAAAAAAAAAAACCAGACTAAGTATAGAAAGAATGGATCTTACTTGGTTGGAAAGATAAAGTAGGCAAGAGTTTGATCTACAGACTCTTCAGTTAACTGAGTTATTATTCATGTTAATCCCACTTATTTCTCAATCCAAGGCAAATTCTATCATATGTCATTCATTAGCAAAGGAGCTAAGGGATGTGGATGTTGATCTAGAGATTGAAGGTATTGCTATAACATGAAAATAAAGGACTCCTTCAGCTAGAAAAACTTCCTTTATTTCCTATTCTCTCCATTTCTAAATCAATTGTAATCTTACAGTATTGCAGCTTCTTATGCTAATATTCTTCTCTCTTTTTCCCCAACAGGGAACATGGGGAACAGTACCACCATCAGTGAGATCATTCTTCTGGGACTCACAGATGCCTGTGAATTCCAAATGTTGATCTTTGTAGGGCTCTTCTTAACTTATCTTATCACACTGCTAGGGAACTTCCTCATCATTGTTGTTACCCTGATGGATCATCGCCTTTATACCCCCATGTACTACTTCCTCAGAAATTTTGCTGTTCTGGAGATCTGGTTCACTTCTGTCATTTTTCCCAAGATGCTGAACAACATCCTAACAGGGAACAAGACCATCTCCTTACTGGGATGCTTTCTGCAGAGTTTCCTTTACTTTTTCCTAGGAACCACAGAATTCCTCCTCCTAGCTGTGATGTCCTTTGATCGGTATGTGGCAATCTGTAACCCCTTGCGTTATACCACCATCATGAGTAAAAGGATCTGTGTGCAGCTGGTACTGTCCTCATGGCTGGGAGCTTTTCTTCTCATCATTGTCCCAAGTTACATTACAGTTCAGCAGCCTTTCTGTGGCCCCAATATCGTGAATCATTTTTTCTGTGACAACTTCCCACTACTAGAGCTTATATGTGCAGACACAAGTCTGGTGGAACTGATGGGCTTTGTCATAGCCAATGTAAGTCTGCTGGGTACCTTATCTGTCACTGCCTCCTGTTATGGTAACATCCTCTACACAATCCTACGCATCCCGTCAGCCAAGGAGAGGCAGAAAGCCTTTTCCACTTGTTCCTCCCACATCATTGTTGTATCCCTTTTTTATGGCAGCTGCATCTTTATGTATATCAGGACAGGTAAAAGCAGTGAAGGGGAGAACCTGAATAAGGTGGTGGCCATTCTCAACACTGTAGTGACCCCCATGCTCAACCCTTTCATCTACACTCTGAGGAACAAACAGGTGAAATTGGTGATTAGAGAAAAAGTGAGCAAGTGGATCTCCCCTGCCTAAGCTTTAGAGCAGAGAGAGTTCCCCATAGGAGGTAAATATTCTTGAAGTTCCCTGGAAATATTATTCTAGAGGTCTCCCTCATTATTCACCCAGAATTTTTCCCTTGATCTCTCCTTTTGCCAACAAACTCTCTACCCTCATCTCAATACATTGTTCCCATCCCTCCAAACAGAACTAAAACCACAGTTCTCTATTGCCCTACTCTCATCATAGGAACCTGATTATTGTTCAGTTCTTCGAGTTAAGCAGGCAGAGAACCCAGAGAGGTCAACTCCCCTCTGGTGACAGGTCTTTTCTGATATCCATCCTGCATGGATGTTTCTATCATTTATAGTTCACCATTCATTCACAATAAATCCAGCTGGGATAACATCTGCCTAAATTGATAACAATTATCATCACCCAAAGTCCTTTTATTGTTCCTTGCTTAAAATGTTATATAAAGCTATTCAAAAATATATAACCTCTGGGAGTATATTATCTAAAGTATGCAACTTTAATATGGATTAATATGTTAAAGTCATAGCAAAAGTAAACGAACATTTAGAAATCCAGATTATATGATTCATTTATCTATAAATTGAAACCAATAGTTAGTATATACAAATCAGATCATTTGGAAACAGGATGGATCACAATCTCATTTGTACCTGGTTCAGGTTCATATAAAATCCTATCAGATGCATCACAAAATCTTAAACATGCGGTTCACTGGGAAAGAAACCTTATCCAGAGTCATTTGAATGAAGGAAGAAGACATGATGACCCACACAGAAAGATAATTTTGATATTATATTGTTGACATAGAAGACAAGGCTCTGTCACAGGGAAAGTATAAAGGAAGGTGGTGCAGTGGATAGAGTGCTAAGTGTGAAATCAGTTAAGACTCCTCTTTCTGAGTTCAGATCTGGCCTCAGACACTTACTAGCTATGTGACACTGGGCAAAGTCATTTAATCCTGTTTGCCTCCGTTTCTCATCTATAAACTGACCTGGAGAAAGAAATAGCATCTTTGCCAAGAAAACCCCAAATAGGGTCAGAAGGAATTAAATAGGACTAAAACAACTGAACAACAACAACAATCTAATGGAAAAGTTGATAAGCAAACAAACATGTACAAGGAAGCAATAAATAGGAAATAATCGACAGAGGGAAGGTACTAGAATCAAGAGAGATTAGGAAAAGTTTCCTCTTGAATATGGGATTTTAGTTGGACTAGGTTCTAGTGTCACTGAATCAAGGAGTATGTGGCTGAAATTTAAGACTAGAAAGGTAGAAAAGAACCAGGTAAGAAAGGGATTTGAAGCCAAACAGGATTCAGGGGACAATTGGAGCCACAAGGGGTTTATTGAGTAGGGTGGATGACTTGCTCAGATCTGAACTTTAAGAAAAACATTTTGGTAACTGAATGGAGGATGAATTGGAGTGGGGAGATTTGAGGCAAGGAAACCAGCCAGCAGACTATTGCAATAATCAGGTAAGAATTGATAGGGGACTGCTAGATGGCTTAGTGGTTAGAGTGTTGGATCTGCAGTCAGGAAGAGTCAACTTCCTAAATTTTAATCTGGCTTCAGACACCTCCTAGCTGTGTAACCCCGGGCAAGTCATTTAAAACTATTTGTCTCGGTTTCTTTATCTGTAAAATGAACTGGAGAAGAAAAGGGCAAACTAGAGGAAAAAAAAAAAGATACTTGTCAGTATCTTTGCCAAGAAAACCTCAAATTGGAGTTAACAAATTACAAATAAAGTGATAAAAAGCAAAAGTGGTAGCAATGGCCAAGAAGAAGAATGATAAATTAAAAATGTAAAAAATGTAGAAATGAAATGACTTGGCATATGATTAGATATGTGAGGTAGAAAGAGAGCAAGGTACTGACTTGAGGGAATGGGAAGATAGTGTTATTCTCCAAAATAATAAGAAAGTTAGATGGATGGGAGGATATAAGGAGAGAGATTATGGGAAGGAGGTGAGTCTGGGTAAGTTTGCTAAAGGTTTTTTAAGCAAACATGAGTTTCTGAAACAGTGCATAAATAGGAAGATATCATAAAATCCTAAACATGTGAATGGTATAGTCAAAGTGAAGACTAGGAAAACAACCTTCATTATGATTTAAGAATAAATCATTCGGGGGCAGTGGATAGAGCACCAGCCTTGAATTCTGGAGGACCCGAGTTTGAATCTGGTCTCAGACACTTAACACTTCCTAGCTGTGAGACCCTAGGCAAGTCACTTACCCCCAGCCTCAGGGAAAAAAAAGAATAGATCATTCACTGATAGGGACAGGAGGTAAGCAGACAAGACAAGGCTAGACAAGAGATTGCTGCGTCCTGAAGAAAACTAAAGATGTGATCTGAAAGAAAGGTACAAATATGAGACATCAGATAAGATAATCAGATAATAGGCAGATAGAAAAACAGATAGAAAAAGGTATAGATATATGACTGGCAGCATTATCAAATACCCATGTCCATCATTTATTGCTGGCTTGTTTCACACTCTTAAGTGAATAAACTGAAATAAATAGAAAATATCAAAAGGACCTGGGAAGGGGACACAGATAAGCAGAACAACATTGACACTACATATATACATATATATGCACACACACACACACACACACACACGCATATATATCTCATATCTGGACCTATAAAATGAGCTGGAGAAGGAAATGGCAACCCATTCCAATATATTTGCCATGAAAACACCAAATGGAGTCACGAAGATTCAGATAGAATCAAAATAACTGAATAACAACAACAAAACACTTATTAAGTGCCTACTCTACATTAGGCATTATAATAAAAATATAAAAAAGATAAAAGTTCTGTTTTGTGTATGTATGTATATATATATATGTTTGTATATATTATATATGTATATATACATAAACATGTATATATATATACATACATCTATTTATATATATGTAAATAAAATAATATTAATAGATTCACAGGTTCATGCACAGCTCTTTTTTCCTGACCTTCTTTATATATGGAAATGTTTATGTCTATTAATCATATTCTAGTTCATAATAAAAAAAATTTAAGACAATGCCTACAGATCTCCACAGTTGGCTATCAGACTAGCTGATTATGTCTCTAAATCCTAAAATGTTGAATCAGCTCCTGAGAATGAATTTAAACAATTGAAAACTTTAACCCTATTTAGCGGAGAACCAACACAGAGTGATTTCAGGAGAGACATGGAGGAACAGACAAAGCTATTTGTAGGGCAATACCATCACCTAATATATTGTTTAATTAAATATCATTTGCTTTGAATTGGTATGTCCTGGGGTTGGTTTGGCAGAAGAAATGTCCATAGATGTTTGTCATTTGTGGTTTTGAATAACTACTGATCCAAAGGATTTCGTGAAATTCAGATAGCTTTCAGAAGGTCCTTAATTGAAGAAGATCCCAGAATACACTTCCAATTCAACATTTCCTAAACTAATCTACCTCCTCGAGTTCCTCATTTTTACCAATGACAACATTATTCTCTAGATAACCCAGGCTCAAGATCCAGAGGTCATCTTTCAACACCTCCTTTTCCCAGACGTTCTTATTTGTCATCAGGTTCCCTCAATAGCTTCCTTCACAATAACATTCAGATACAACCTGGTCCCAACATGCCCACTTTTGCCATGAAATCTATTAACATTAGCATAACTCCTAAAATAACGTCCTTACTTTTCATCTCCCTTCCTCCAAACCTTCCTGCACAATATTGCCAGCTTAATCTTTCTAAAATATTGCTTTCCACAGAGACTGGCAGTGATTTGAATCCCATCCAACCTACACAGACAACTTATACAGACTATAAGGCAGTCTGTATGTGAGAGAGATTGAGAAGCAATCTTCAGTGCCACAGAGCAACAAGGCCACAGTGATATGTGAAAGTTCTAAGTTCTCATCCTCATATATTAAGATTTTGTAGTTCCACTAGTCATTTCTGTCTAGCCCTAAAGGAATGATGAGAGTGAAGACTAGAGAAATATAACATTGGAAGAAAGATGGAACAAATTATTTGACTGAGAATGTGCTTCTTCAAAGTTCTACCAGAGAACTGACTTCTGACATAGGTTTATCTGATTGTATGATTAAGGCAATTGACAATGAGGAATGAATGACTTAATGCGTTGGAAGAGACCTTACAGATTATCTTAACACAATTATTAAAGCTCTGGGCCTAGAGTCAGAATTCAAATCTGGCCTAAAATATTTGCTGGCTATAAGACACTGAGCAAGTCATCTAATCTCTGTTTACCTTGAGTTCCTCATCTGTAAAATGTGGATAATAATAATGTGGTAGAGACATGTAGGGGTGAATTGGAGGAGAGTTTAAAAGTGGGGAAACAAATTATAAAGCCATTATTCAACTGCATATGTAAGATGATCAAGTTCAAGAGCTAATGAGAATGGAAGAAAAAAAAAAGGAAACATCAGAGAAACAATTCAAAAAAATAATAGACAGGACTAGGTAACAGCAATGGGTTTTAAATGTCAAAGCTAGTATTCTGATCCCAACTCCTTCTAGTATAGTCATGTTCAAGTTGGCCCAGTCTCCAAAGTATTTAATCCTTGAAAGTGCTGAATCTAGATTTTGTGCTCTGAGACAAGTAAATTGAATCCCTTGAAGGCATCTCCTATGATTTGAGTCCTGGAGTTAACTTTTCCAAAAGAATCCTTCTATTACTCCATGGCACCCTAGTCTCTGTCCAAAATCATTCTATCATGTCTCTCAACTAAACTCAAGAGCCATTCTGTAGTCTGCCTTCCATTGTGCCATCTGGGCAAAGATCTTGAAAATCAAGAGTCTCAATACAGCAGTCTTCTGCAGTAAGAAGTCTTGGAATTCTGAGATCTTAGAGCACAAAGAGAGCAACATTTCTTGTGGCCAGATGTTCTATGGGTGTGGAGTTCCTGCGTGCTGGTATCACCAAGTCTCAGAATGATTGAGTATTTGCAGGTTCATCAAACTTGTTGACTCTACTGGAGAATGGAAGAAACAGGTAGAGCAAAGGCTTTCCCTTCTCTATCCTATGAGGACAAGGAGAAAGACTTGCAATATCCCCTTGGGGAGAATGGCTTTTTCTTTCATTATTAAACAAGATATGCTGTCTAGGGTAAGATTAATTTATTTCTAATTTACATCAGATTAATTAATTTAATCTATTCTGGCAGAGATACTACTGTTAGGAGAACAAGCCAAAAACCATTATAAAAAAAGATTTGCTTTTTATTTTTAATAGTATCTAACCATTTCAAATATATGCAAAGATAGTTTTCAACATCCACCTTTGCAAAACCTTATGTTCCAAATTTTTCTCTCTCCCTCCCCTGTCTCTAAGATAACAAGCAATCCAATATAGATTAAATATGTTCAATTCTTTTAAACATATTTTCATATTCATTATGTTATACAAGAAAAATCAGATCAAAAGGGAAAAAAAACAAACAAGCAAAAAAAAAGTGAAAATACTATAATGATCCATATTCAGTCTCCACAGTTGTCTCTCTAAACTTTCCATCACAGGTCTATTGAAAAGTTGGCCTTTTATTTTGTACAATGGACATCAATGAAGATGCAATTTGGTATTCAATATGATAAGAATCATGATGAATAATGAAGTTGCTTTGACAGAATTATGTTAGATTCAGTAATATACATAATGCTATATTTGCATTCTCACATGGTACTCTATGAGTGGGGAAACTGGAATTGGAGAAGGATGGGGAGAAGTAGGGTTACAATTTTGATTCTATTTGGTAGGTCCTTATCTTTATAATCATGAGATCCTAAGTTTTAGAATTTAAAAAACCTTCGAAATCAGCTAGTCTAATACCCTTATTTTATTACTATTAAGTAATAATAGTTAACATTTCTATAGCACTTTAAGGTTTATAATGCACTGTATATATATATATCATCTCATTTGATCCTCACAACTATGCTATGAAGAAGATACCCTTCTTATTATGTGGGTTTGAAATAAATGAACTTTAAACCCTAAAGCCTGAGCAATAAGCACCTTGTAATCCAGGTTTACTGCTGGTTCCACACCAGAGTCTGCACAGGAACAGAAGCAGGGAGGAGTAGATGAGTTAGTAGATGTAGTAGTAGGTGAGTTACAATTCCTGAGATTCCAAGCATATTTCTAAGCACCTAAATCTATTATCACCATCTCATTAACTAAAGGTGAGACTAGGCCTAAATCCTTGCATAGACCTCCCTGGCTTGAATGGGCCTGTGGGTTCTGCCTCAGTAGCGATCTTAAAGTGTAGATTGGATGGTCACTTGTCAACAATGTCATAGAAGTGATTCTTTTTTCAGGTATAAATTGAATTGGACAGTCTTTGAAGTCCTTTTTATCTCTTGGGTTCTGTGGTTTTGATTCAGTCAGTGGCAGGCATCAAACACTTGTGATGCAAAAGATAAAGAGAAGAGGACCTGCTAATGAATGGCTAAAATGAACTATTCCAGGACATAGTGAAGATTCATGTTCACTCTATTCATGTACTTCAACATTTTAGAGACTATGATTTTATTCTATCTCAGATTTTGTGTTTTTGAGACTATAAAGAGTCCAATTTTTTAAACTGGCTTTTGCTTTAGAAATACTTCATCCTTGTGGGGAAAGTTTTAAGAAGAGATTCCCTAGTACCATTCCACTGGTCTGAGTCAGATCCATTATGGTTTTTCATGAAAAGTCCATGTTCCCATCTCTAAGGCTTTCCCTGTCTCAGGAACTACTCTTTTCCCACAGTGTTCTCTGAGGTATGTAGCTTAAGAAGAATAGTTACTTAGAGAACAAAAGTTACTTTGTTTAATGTATGTGTGTAGAGATCTCTGGGTTCAAACACATATAGGATATTATAGGTATTAATTGATTATTTTCCTTAAGCTAATATACATTAGAGTGAACATAAAAGTTTTAGCAGCCACTATCTAGTCCTACTTCCTAGTTAGCACTTATTTCCTCCACCATCAACACCAGCATTCCCAATAACAATCAGAGAGTTAGTCCAAAAAGCAGCAAGTTCCTTTTTGTATTCTCTATAGGTTCACCTTTCAGGCAAAATCCAAGCACAAAACTCACACAATTTCCCTATTTTCTATTCATAAAACATATCTGTCTATTCTTTTATTACATACAGCTCAGAACAAAGGTATCTTTGGATATGAACAGATAATTTTCAGAAGAAATTGAAATCATTTCTAGTTACATGAAAAAGTGCTCTAAATCACTTGATCAGAGAAATGAAAATTAAGACAATTCTGAGGTACCATCACATACCTCTGAGATTGGCTAAGATTATGGGAAAAGATAATGATGAATGTTGGAGGGGATGTGGAAAAACTGATATTGTTGGTGAAGTTGTGAACTGATTCAAACATTCTGGAGAGTAATTTGGAACTATGTCCAAAGGATTATCAAATTGTGCGTACCCTTTGACTCAGCAGTGTTTCTACTGGGTTTATATCCCAAAGAAATCATAAAGGAAAGAAAGGGACCTGTATGTGCAAAAATGTTTGTGGCAACCTTTTTTGTAGTGGCAAGAAACTGGAAACTGAGTGGATGCCCATCAATTGGAAAATGGCTGAATAAATTGTGATATATGAATGTTATGGAATATTACTGTTCAATAAGAAATGACCACAGGATGATTTCAGAGAGGCCTGGAGAGACTTACATGAACTGATGCTGAGTGAAATGAACAGAACCAGGAGACCATTGTACACAGCAACAGCAAGATTTTGATCAATTCTGATGGACATGGCACTTTTCAAAGTGATTCAGGCCAGTTCCAATGCTCTTGTGATGAAGAGAGCCATTGCATACAGAGAAAGGACTGTGGGGACTGAGTGTGGATCATAATAGTATTTTCACTCTTTTTGTCATGGTTCGCTTACATTTTGTTTTCTTTCTCATTTTTTTCTTTTTGATCTGATTTTTCTTGTGCTGTAAGATAATTGTGGAAATATGTATAGAAGAATTACACCTATTAAACATATTGAATTACTTGCTGACTAGAGGAAGGATGGAGGGAAGGCAGGGAAAAAAATTGAAACACAAGGTTTTACAAGGGTGAATGTTGAAAATTATCTATGTCTATGTTTTGAAAATAAAAAGTTTTAATAAAAAAAATTTAAAAGAAGACATAATGAAAAGTAACCAAAACATTTTTTAAAAAATAAAGGTATCTTTGTTCTCTCTTAATCCTTTCTCATTTTTCCTAAACTTCCTGTTTCTAAAAACAAAAAAAATACTAATTTGTTCATATTCCTTATGCCCATTCCCATGCCATATGTAAAACCAATTAGATGTGGATGACTTAATTTCATTTCAGCCAGACTAAGTTAACCATATCATTTCAGAGAGATGTTTGGAGGCCACACTCCCTACCAAGTATCTATAAACAATGTGCTCTAAATTAAAAAAACCTATTGTACTTTCTATCGCTGACAAAAATCTAATTTTTCATACTACTGCATCCCAGTGATTGAGATGAGGGAATCAATGGCAATGCAAAATGAACCAGATGATTTAAATACATCCCTATACATCAATCCTCTGATCAACTAGAGAGAATTGAGGCTCATGAATCATTAAGTAGAAACATCCTTTTCATTCATTTCTACATGATAGAAAAGTAACCACTACTGACAGCTTCTCAGAGAGAAGAGAGGAAGTAGATAATGCACTTGGCAACTTAGTTTCAGATACTACCTTCTCATTTTATTCATAAGCTTTAAGTTGGAGAAATTTATGGATCTTTAAACAAAAGAGAAGTTTGTCTTTAAAGAGGAAAACTCCAGTGTAATACTGAAGACTGAGAGATGAATTGTTTAACTTTATTTACATTATTTTATTAGACTCATAGAACTTCTAATATGGAAACTGGACTCATGATCTTGTTCAGTCTCTTTAATATACAAACTAACAGTCCTGAGGTTAAAAAGCTGATCTCTCTCCATTTCATTAAGAGTGGCAATAACACTCAAACAGATCTCTTAAAACTAGGGCCAGTGGTCATTCCACTAAAGTATAATTTTTCTACCATCTGATTGCAAAGGGGAGCTGGTGGTAATTATTGTACAAAGAACTATGAGAATATTCCTAAAAGTTGGTGGAAAAAACCTATAGTCTCTGATTTCAACCTGATTTTCTCTGATTAATACAGTATAAATATGTATAGTCAATCCTATTAATTATTTACATCAGTCATTTCAATACCTACTACTCTTCCTAATAGTTTAAAAAATGTACAGAAACATTTAATATTAATTTAATTAATTATTATTTAATTAATATTAACATGCAGAAACATAGCATATATATGATATTCTGTCCTAATAGCTCCTTGTCTATCTGCCATAACATGGAAGAGATTTTTCATTGTCTTTTTCTTAGATCACTCATTGCTATTTCATTTGCTCAGACTTTCTATTAGGGGAGGGAAGAAAGAAAGGGATAAGCATTTATGAAGCACCTACTATTTGCCAAGAACTAAGCTAAGTATTTCATAAAAATTAACTCATTTAATCTTTAAACAATTCTGAGAAGTCAGTGATGTTATTATTCTTATTTTACAGGTGAAGAAACTGAGGCAAATAGAAGTTTAGTGACTTGCCCGGCATCACATGACCTTCAAGTATCTGAGACTATATGAATTTAGGTCTTTCTGATTCCAGGCCCAACATTTTATCAACTACACCTCCTCACTGCCTTTTCTTTCCATTTATCTAGTCATCATATGTTGTACATATTATCTTGCCTCTAATTGTTTTACTTTATATCACTTCAAACAAATCTTATATTTCTCTGGATTCTTCATAATTATCATTCCCTACTCTACAATTATATTCAAATTACATTCCTATGACATCATTTTAAAAATTCATTCTCTACTCAATGGATGTGCTTTCCCAGTTTTATGCTATCACAAAGAGTGCTGTTATGACAAACAACTTTGAAAGACTTTAGGACTCTGAAAACTGGGAAGACCAACAGAATTTTAGAGTATTCATGAAGAAACAATTCACTCACTTCCCTCTGCCTCTCACCTTCTGAAAGGTGATGGAATTACGTACAAAGTATGACATGATTTTTTTTTTTTCTTGACAATCCATATCTGTAAGAGGGTTTTTTTTTTCTTTTCTTTCTCAATGGGATGAGCAGGGGAGGGGGGTAATGAAATGAAATGGAGAAATGAAAGGGAGAAAAGATTTTCAGTAACTGAAAAACAAATTAAATAATCTTGGAGGGGGAGCCAGGTTCAGGCAAGAAGACCTATTCAAGTCCAGCTTTTTACATATACTGGCTATGTGACCCTGTACAAGTCACTCAATTTTTTAGTGTCTCCAGTCACATCTTTAAGACTATGAGTCACATGAATTATCCCATCTGCATTGGTTTAGGAAATTTCCTCACCAGGAGTTCCCCACACCTATGAAATCATAGGTAGATCAAACCAATAAATAATCTTATTTTGACAACAGTAAGCACTGTGCTTAAAAACATAACTATATTGCAATATCCTTCTACAGAATTTTTTGAAGTACACATATGCTTTCCTAGATTTCTCTAAAACTATTTTTCATCATTTTTATGGAACAATAGTATGCCATTACAATCTTATAGATAACATTTTCTATTTTAAAATGAAAAAATGCCTTCACAAATGAAGGACACATATTCAGCCATCTATTAAATAAGGAAAGATCAAAGGAACCTGTCTCATGAGTTCCAACCTCAGGCCTCAATAGGTCTAAGAAGGATTTCAATCATCAAAACAGGTCTATGGATCAGACTGAGTGTCATATAAACAAAAGACTAAGTAGAAGAGAGTATATTAATTACTGAGAGGAAAGTATCCAAAGAGAGTCCCACATGGATGGACAATCTTGGGGTTCTTATAATATAGCAAAAGGGGGCTAAGTACAGAGCCAATCAGAAACATTACTCAACAAGAAGGAAAGGAAAAAAGCAATTGTGAAAAGTCTCAAGGAATTAACAAAAATCAAGTTTATTTCTGTGGAAAAATAAATTCCTATATGGTTAGTAACCTTTAAAATCTCCTTAAAGACAGAATCAGAAAAAAAAGATAATCAGTCTGCTAAATGAAATGAGAAGAACCAGGAGATCATTTTACACAGCAACAATAAGATTATATGATGATCAATTCTGATGGATGTGACTCTTTCCAACAATGATCTTGTAATGAAGAGAGCCATCTATACGCAGAGAGAGGGCTGTGGGAACTGAGTATGGATCACAACATAGCATTTTTACTCTTTTTGTTGTTGTTTGCTGGCACTTTGTTTTCTTTCTCATTTTTTCCCCTTTTGATCTGATTTTTCTTGTGTAGCAAGATAATTCTATAAATATGTATACATATATTGGATTTAACATATTTTTAACATGTTTAACATATTTTGGATTACTTGCCACCTAGGGGAGGGGATGGGAAAAGAAGGGGAAAATTTGGAATACAAGGTTTTGTAAGGGTCATTGATGAAAAATTATCCATATGCCTATGTTTTGAAGATATAAAATGCTTTAATTAAAAAAAAAAAGAATCAGTCTTGATCTTGTTGTAAATATCCTTGAGGATGGAAATAGATATAGAATGAGGGTCTCCCTTAGCTCTAGCTCTGTGCAGTTTTATGTATCTATGAAGAAATGTTGATATTGTTGCTATTAAGCCCCATCTGATTCTTTGTGACCCCATGGACCATAACATACCAGGCTCCTCTAACTTCCACTATTTCTTGAAGCTTGTTCAAATTCATGTTCATTATTTCTATGATAGATACTATCTATCTATGTCATCCTGTGCTACCTTTTTTTTTCCTTTTGTCTTCAATCTTTCTCAACATTAGGCTCTTTTCCAACAAGTACCACCTTATATGACCAAAGTATTTAAGCATCAGCTTCAATATTCAATGAATAGTCTGAATTAATTCCTTTAAGTACTGCTTGATTTGATCTTTTTATTGTACAAGGGACCCTCAAAAGTCTTCTGCAGCACTGCAATTCAAAAGCAGAGATTCTTCAGCACTCACCTTTCCTTAAAATCCAACTCTTAGTTGTACGTTGTTGCTAAAAAAAAAACATGTTTTCCCAAAAGTCACAGTGCTCAGATACATCTTCCTCCTCTACAACTCTTTCAGCTGTAATATTTCATGAGTCTGTAAAACCGACTGGGAACAAATACAAGTGTGTGCTGTTTTGAGAACCTGGCAAATGCAAAAATCCAAATTTACAAATAAAATAAATTGGGAGATATTATGAAAAGTTATACTGCATAATATGTTCAATAATCAAATAATAAGCATTTACTGAGGGCTTGCTAAGAATGTCAGAATCTATGTTAGATGCTAGTATTACAAACACAAATATGAAGCAATGCTGGTTCTCAAGGAGCTTTCAGTCTATCAGGAACACAGCATGTGCATCACATACACACCTAAGCAATTATAGAATAGAGCATATACATGAAGTAAGAAGGAAGCTATTTGGCAAGATGGGGAGAGGCACTAACAGCTAGCAGGCAGGACATTCAGGAAAGGCCTCATGTAGGAGGTAAAGTTTGTGCTGAACTTTGAAGAAAACTAAAGGATGCTAAGAAATCTGACTTGCATGGGCTATATGAAAGTGGAAAATAATATTTCTCATTCTAGGTAAATTAAGAGTTTAAAGTTTAGCATGAGACAAATAGCAGGAGGAAAAATGTTCAAAAAATAGGTAAATGCTTCAGAAATTTTCTAGCTAAACAATCAGAGGCAGTTAGCTGTGACCTAAATCTCCAAATTTCAAAAATAGCCTCAGGATAAAAAGTTTTATAAACAGTATTTTTTCCCCAATTATATGTGAAGACAATTTTTAATAATCATTTTTTATTTCAAATTCCAAATTATCTCCCTCTTTTTCTTATCTTGACCTAAGACAGGAAGCAATTTAATATAGGTTATGTATGTGTAATCATAATTTTCAAAAACATATTAATCATGTTATGAAAGACACAGACAAAAAAAAGAACCATTAAAAAGTGAAAATATTATACTTTAACCTGCATTTAGACTCTATTAATTCTTTCTTTGAATGTCAACATTTTCCATCATGAATCTTTTAGAACTGTCTTGGATCATTGTATTGCTGAGAATAGCTAAGTCATTCATAGTTGCTCATTGCACAATGTTGCTGATACTATATGGAGTGTTCTGGTTCTTCTCATTTCTTTGTATCAGTTCAGATAAGCTTTGCCAGGTTTTTCTGAAATTCGTCTGCTCATCATTTCTTATAATACCACAGTATTTCATTATATACACATGGACAACTTTTTCAGCCATTTCCCAATTGATGGAAATCCCAGAAATTTCAAATTCTTTGCCACCACAAAAAAGAGCTGCTATACATAATTTTATCCATGTAGATCTTGTTCCCTTTTTTGCAATCTTTTTGAGATACAGATATAGTAGTAGTATTAAAGGATCAGAGTATATGCACAGTTTGATTGCCATTTGGGCAAAGTTCCACATTCCTCTCCAGTACAATTCCATCAATAATGCATTAGTGAACCAATTTTGCCACATCCTCTCCAACATTTATCATTTTCTTTTTCTCTCACACATTAGCCAAATGGATAGATATCAGATGTTAATTTGCACTTCTCTAATCAATAATGATTTAGGACATTTCTTCATGTGACTATAGATAACTTTGATTTCTTCATCTGTTTTGGAGCTGAGTGTCTAATAGCCTCAGCAACAACTCAGCAAAAAAGCACATTTTAGTTGAAGGCAACTAGGAAGCCCCAGAACAAAGTAGCAGAGAAGCAGAAATGCCTAACAGAGAACAGATAAACCCAGGAAAGAATATCTCACTGCAGAGAAGTAGCAGCAGAATGTCATCATCAGAAGTACTGGGGGATCCTCAGCATAAGCCTGAGCTGCTCCAACTACAAATCTTCCTAAAGCCATGCATGTTCCCTCTATGTAAGATACTTTATGCATTTTCCCTGGCCATCCATGTTTCCTGAATGTTTCACAATTAAACTTAAATCTCTATTTAAGATGTTTTAAAAACTTTTTTATTCTTCTTCCTTCTTGGATAAAATGTAAAGAGGTATTTCTTAGCAGAATGAGAAGATTGCTTTGAATTTGTTTCCACTCTTCCTTCATCAATAGCTCTACTTGGCTTCCTCTCCAGAGAACATCATGCCCCTCTGAGACACAGCATCTGAAATCTCGACCCTTTGAAAAATGACTCAATTTTGGATATTCTCAGTTGCCTTTCCCCTCTGATTGGGAGCTGGAGGATAAAGCACTAAATTCCTCCCAAAACCTTCTGTTATAGAGGATTCACAAAATTCCAGGTACTCCATTCTCTACCAGCAGCTCTGCTTGTTTCCCCCTCTAGAGAAAAACATGATCTAGCACCAGGTACCCCCTTTTTGTCCCTTCTCTCCCAAGTTTTCAGTTTCCTTCTGTGTTGTCTTCCTCCATTACATTGTAGCCTCTATAGGGTAGGAACTATCTCTTTTTCTTATTTGCATCTTAATTGGGTTTAGCACAATGCTAAGATATGAATGATCAATAGCAATGAGAGCATCTCACAGACTTAAGAATTGGAAGAAACCTTAAAGGTTATCTTGAAAGAATAGAGTCTAAAGATGGACCTAGAGTCAAGAAGACTTGACCTTAAACATTTACTAGCTCTGTGTCAAATCACTGGGCTAATCACAACTTCAATTTGCCTCAATTTCCTCCTCTGTTAAATGGAGATAATAGCAACCATCTCCCAACATTGTTGCAAGGATCAAATGAGATAATGATTTTAAAGTTCTAGCACAATATCTGGCACATGGTATGTGCTATGTAAATTTTATTTATTACTAGTGCAACTCTCCAGAGGGGAAGCAAAGGGACCAGTGGATAATATTGGGTTTGGAGTCAAGAATTCTATCTAAAGCCTGATTCTGAGCAAAACAAATACAATAAGGAATACACTGTACACAATAACTGGAAGATTGTGTGATGATCAATTACAAAAGATTTGGTTCTTCTCAACAGTTCAGTGATCCAAGGCAATTCCAATAAACTTTGGATAGAAAACTCCATCTGCATCCAAAGAGAGAACTATGAAGACTGAAGATAAATCAACACATGCTGTATTCATTTTTTTCTTTTTCTTGTTTTTTTCCTCTTGTGGTTTTTCCCTTTTGTTCTGATTTTTCTCTCCCAACATGATTCATAAAGAAATATATATTTTTAAAAATTTAATGTGTATATAAAACCAGAAAAAAAAGAAAACAAGAAAAAAGGGGGGGGGAAAGAATTCAGTCTAGCTCACTTTCTGGATTGTAGAGGAAGTATGTCAGGAGAGGTAAGAGAAAATGCTGAATCTCACACCACCATCCTGACTGTTGTTAGGAATTTTTTAAGAGTGGAAAGGCAGTGTCTGAAACTCATGGAAATTCTCCTTCGTAGTTTGGAGTGTGTGTGTGTGTGTGTGTTTGTGTGTGTGTGTGTGTGTAAGAGAGAAAGAGAGAGACAGAGACAGAGATAAAGACAGAGAGAGACAGAGAGAGACAAAGAGAGACAGAGAAAGACAGAGACACAAGGAGACAGCAAGAGAGAGAGAGAGAGAGAGAGAGAGAGAGAGAGAGAGAGAGAGAGAGAGAGAGAGAGAGATTCTCTCTCTGCTCCTTGTCTCAATGGATACTCAGTCTTTGAACTATGGTATCAGAATAGGAGGAAACCTATAGACATCACACACATAGACTTTATATCAGTGTTTATAAACTACTGTCAGACCAGTTAACTTCACAATAGCCCTGTGAAACAGGTAAAGCAGAGATCATTGTCCTTACTTTACAGATGAAGAAACAGACTCAAAGGGATTAAATAACTTGCTTTTGATCATAGCCACAGATACTAAAGGTGAGATTTAAACTGACTGACTCCAGGTTCTGGGCTTGGTTTCCCTGATACACCAGTTGCTTTTCTATTCCCTTCTCCCAGTGAGAGAGAAGACTGAATTTGACTACTGGGCTAGTCTTTTGTGGGTTAGTTTTCAGATCCCTGAAGGAAAGGGAGAATCCAGGGATTTACAAGGTAGACAATCTTTTCTGTCTCACAAGTACATGACTTTACATACAATATCCTCATTTCTCACCTGGCTACACTACTTTGGGACTTCTCTGATTTCTCCATTATGATGGAGACAAGGAAAACCTCATCATCCTACAATATTACATTACTTTCCGTGCTGCACCTCATCATTACCCTCTTCTCCATTAATTGAAGGGTGGAGCCACAAACTTACAAACTTCCATTTAAGGAAGGAATTCAACTCAAAACAACTCCTCATTTCTTTCTTGACTGCTCTAATTCTGAAACTTTTCTGAATTTACCATATACTCTCTTCCCTATCCTTTTTCATCTTCCTATTCTGTTATTATCCCCAGTGAGATTATAAGTTACTTGGTAGCAGAAAATAGGCACATTGTTGAATCAATAACAAAGAAATAAATTATTTTATGTAATATAAATTTGACTCTTTTGCCACTTAACATAATTGTTTAAGTTAACTTTAACAAAGTAATGGCAAGCTTAATTATTTCTTCATAGATTCCCTTTTCCCTCTTTCTGTAAAATTTTCAAATTGCTACTGTTATTATTACATTGTTGTGATACATGTGCTTGCTGTTGTTTTGATTTCTCTTTTGTCACCCTACATCACTTCCCATAAATTTTTCCACATCATTTTATATTCTTCATACTTATTATTTTTATTGGGGGAGAAATTATTTAGACTTAGAGATAGAAGGGACTTCATCTAGTCCAAATTTATTTTATAGATGAAGAAACTGAATCATAGTTTTAAAAAGTTGCTTGATGTCACATAGATATATAACTGGGATTTGAACCCAAATTCTTTGACTCTGTGGTTCACTCAATTCCCTTTATACCACACTGCCAATAGTACAATGTTTCATTACATTTGTGCACCCCAATTTGTTCAACCGCTCTTTAAATGATTAGATACAGGGACTGTTTTCAGTTTTGCCATTACAAAGAATACTGGTAAGATATCTTTGCTGAAAGTTATTTTTCCTGTCAATAATATCAGTGGGTTATAAACTGAATCACTGGGTCAAAGAGTATGAAGGGTTTTGTAAGACATATTTCTCAAGAAGAGTATAAATGAATCAACTCTAATTCATAAGGGATAGCCAAAGACGGCCTTACTTAAAGGTTTCCATATGGTCCCACAGACTATACATGATTCAAAGACTGACCTACCATATGTTATAGGGGTATAGGTATACCCCTATAACATATTTTGTTATTTTTCAGTTGTGTTCAACTCTGTCTCCTCATTTGGAGTTTTATTGGCAAAGATACTAGAGTGGTTTGTCATTTCCTTCTTCAATTCATTTTATAGATAAGAAAACTGAGGCGAACAGGGTTAAGTGACTTGCCAGAATCAAACAGCTAGGAAGTGTCTGAGGGCAGATTTGAACTCAGGAAAATGAGCCTTCCTGACTGGAGACCTGGCACTCTATTTACTGAGCTACCTAGCTGCTCCCCTATTACATATACAAATAGTTATAATATAAAAAAGAGTATGGAATAGTAGAGTAGAATAAAAGATATATCAAATCCTATAAGATTTGAAAGAAGGATAAAAATATACTAGTTGGAGAGTTATATAAGAGGCTTCCTTGAAGAGGTAAAATTTGAGCTGAGCAAACATGGGTATAATATTCAGAGATGGAAATAAGGGACAGAAGTGATATGAGCAAAAACTAAGTGGATGAAAAGAATGGGGCATGTTCAGAGAATGTTAAGTAGTTCACTTTGCTGAAGAGCATGGTATATGAGAGAGAGTGTTGTGGATAGTCAGTTATAAGGTTGGGAATGTTGCCTTCAACCAAATTATTAAAGGCCTTAAATGTCAAGGTGAGGAGTTTTGATTTTATTCTGGTCAAATTGAGATAGAAATGGGAACCACTCAGCCATTCATAAAGATCCTTCCCTATGGACACATATTGACTTAGAAAGGCACTTATTAATATTATTTGTTTTATTGTGTTTTATTTATTTCATTAAATACTTTCCAAGTGTATTTTATTCAATATCATTCAACATTCAGGAGCATTGGAGGTCTTGTATTTGTCACCTCTACTGTAGGTGATATGGAATGATTGAAGGTCTCTGAGTAGGGGAAAGGTGATCTGAGCAATACTTAAAATGATACATCTGAATTAAAGAGATACAAGGAGAACCCAGAGTCAGAGGCATAGTTCAAAGGAAATGAAAATGACAAATGTTGGAGGGACTATGGGGGGAATAGATTATGTGGAATGAGGACAAAAGAGAATCCAGGACAAAGCTTTAGGGGTAGGAAATAAATAATGATTCACTAAAGGGAACGGAAAAGGAATGATCACATAGGAAGAGAATCAGGAGAGAGTTATTCCATGGAAGTCAATGGGAAAGAGAGCATCTAAAAGAAGGGAGTAGTCAATAATGTCAAAAATGCAAAAAGGTCAAAAAAGATGAAAACTGGCAAAAATGTCATTGGATTTAGCATTTCATAAATGGTTGATAATCTTTGAGATAGTAGTTTCAGTTGAATGGTGGGGTCAAAAATAACAATGCGCTGAAAAACTAAAAGAACTAAAACTAAAGAACTAGAGGCAAAAAGATGAAACAGAAAAAAGGAAGGAGAGAAATAGAATGATAATATGAAGTGATAATAAATGCTTTTTTAAGGATGAAGGAAAACCTGAATATATCATAGGTAACAGAGAAAGAACTAATAGGAAAAAAAGATTAATGATAAGGAAAAGAGAAGGAATGATCACTAAGAGTATCTTCCTGAGGACATTTGAGGGGATGTGATCAAAGACATAAATAGAGAGATGAGTGTTGCCTAAGAGAAGAATCATCTTTTCTTTGAAGAGAATTAGTAAAGATATATATATTAAGTTTTAAGGTGGAAAAAATAGGAAGTGAGGGAATTCAAAATGAACTTCAAGGAAGTCAATAAAATAAATAATGGACTCAACAAGATGTCTTTAGGATACAGGTCATGCAGTAATCATCAAAGGAAGTGGGTGGTTGTGGTTGGTGATTAAGGAGGTCCTTGGACAAACATATATAAATTTAAAATACCCAGCACTAAGACATACTGTCTTTCCAGGGAATCTTTGTTAAATATTGCAAAGAACCTTCTGAAACTTGTTAAACCTCATAACAACTATCCACTTTTGTGGATTCATGTGAGGATATACTAAAAGAAGACACCTAGAAAACAATTACTAGAAATATGGGATAATAGTAAGATTTTAGGATTATACATTTAGATTTAGAAGGAATGTTAGAAGCAATCTAAGTCCAACCTCATTTTGCAAATGATGCTGTTATTGGTCACCCTTTGTTTTTGAAGGAGATCAATGAAATCAAGGGAGTGATGTCTTG